>NW_028154189.1:1872500-2307000 GCF_964211835.1 Anser anser
GGGGATGCAGTGCAGTGAGTCCAGCGAGTGTACTGGCTCCACTGGGGATGCAGTGCAGTGAGTCCAGAGACTGCACTGGCACCACTGGGGATGCAGTGCAGTGAGTCCAGAGAGTGCACTGGCCCCACAGGGGATGCACTGCAGTGAGTCCAGAGGGTGCCCTGGCACTAGAGGATATGCACTGCAGTGCCTCCAGAGAGTGCCCTGGCACCAGTGGGGATGCAGTGCAGTGAGTCCACCTAGTGCACTGGCACCACTGGGGATGCACTGCAATGAGTCCAGATAATGCACTGGCACCACTGGGGATGCAGTGCAGTGAGTCCTGAGAGTGCACTGGCCCCATAGGGGATACACTGCAGTGAGTCCAGAGGGTGCCCTGGCACTAGAGGATATGCACTGCAGTGAGTCCAGAGAGTGCACTGGCACCACTGGGGATGCAGTGCAGTGAGTGCAGAGAGTGCACTGGCACCACTGGGGATGCAGTGCAGTGAGTCCAGAGAGTGCAGTAGCAGCACTGGGGATGCAGTGCCGTGAGTCCAGAGAGTGCACTGGCACCACTGGGGATGCAGTGCAGTGAGTCCAGAGAGTGCCCTGGAACTACTGGGGATGCAGTGCAGTGAGGCCAGAGAGTGCACTGGCACCACTGGGGATGCAGTGCAGTGAGTCCAGAGAGTGCAATGGCACCAGTGGGGATGCAGTGCAGTGAGTCCAGAGAGTGCACTGGCACCATTAGGGATGCAGTGCACTGACTCAGAGAGTGCACAGGCACCACTGGGGATGCACTGCAATGAGACCAGATAGTGCACTGGCACCACTGGTGATGCAGTGCAGTGAGTCCAGAGAGTGCACTGTCAGCACTGGGGATGCAGTGCAGTGAGTCCAGAGAGTGCACTGGCACCAGTGGGGATGGAGTACAGTGAGTCCAGAGAGTGCACTGGCACCACTGGGGATGCAGTGCAGTGAGTCCAGAGAGTGCACTGGCACCACTGGGGATGCAGTGCAGTGAGTCCAGAGAGTGCACTGGCACCACTGGGGATGCACTGCAGTGAGTCCAGGGAGAGTACTGGCTCCACTGGGGATGGAGTGCAGTGAGTCCAGAGACTGCACTGTCAGAACTGGGGATGCACTGCAGTGACTCCTGAGAGTGCACTGGCACCACTGGGGATGCAGAGCAGGGAGTCAGGTGTGTGCACTGGCACCACTGAGGATGCAGCGCAGTGAGTCCAGAGAGTGCACTGGCACCACTGGGGATGCAGTGCAGTGAGTCAAGAGAGTGCACTGGCACCTTGGGGATGCATTGCAGTGAGTCCAGAGAGTGCGCTGGCACCATTGGAGCTGTACTGTAGTGAGTCCAGAGATTGCACTGGCACCACTGGGGATGCACTGAAATGAGTCCAGATAGTGCACTGGTACCACTGGGGATGCAGTGCAGTGAGTCCAGAGAGTGCACTGGCACCACTGGGGATGCAGTGCAGTGAGTCCAGAGAGTGCACTGGCACCACTGGGGATTAACTGCAGTGAGTCCAGAGAGTGCCCTGGCACTAGTGGAGATGCACTGCAGTGTCTCCAGAGAGTGCACTGGCACCACTGGTAATGCAGTGCAGTGAGTCCAGAGAGTGCACTGGCACCACTGGGGATGCAGTTCAGTGAGTACAGAGAGTGCACTGGCACCACTGGGGATGCAGTACACTGACTCAGAGAGTGCACTGGCACCACTGGGGATGCACTGCAATGAGTCCAGATAGTGCACTGGCCCCACTGGGGATGCAGTGCAGTGAGTACAGAGAGTGTACTGGCACCAGTGGGGATGGAGTACAGTGAGTCCAGAGAGTGCACTGGCACCACTGGGGATGTATTGCAGTGAGTCCAAAGAGTGCACTGGCACCACTGGTGATGCACTGCAGTGAGTCCAGAGACTGCACTGGCACCACTGGGGATGCAGTGCAGTGAGTCCAGAGAGTGCACTGGCCCCACAGGGGATGCACTGCAGTGAAACCAGAGAGTGCACTGGCACAACTGGGGATGCAGTGCAGTGAGTACAGAGAGTGCACTGGCACCACTGGGGATGCAGTGCCGTGAGTCCAGAGAGTGCACTGGCACCACTGGGGATGCAGTGCAGTGTCTCCAGAGAGTGCACTGGCACCACTGGGGATGAAGTTCAGTGAGTCCAGAGAGTGCACTGGCACCATTGGGGATGCAGTGCAGTGAGCCCAGAGAGTGCACTGGCACCACTGGGTATGCAGTGCAGTGAGTCCAGAGAGTGCACTGGCACCACTGGGGATGCAGTGCAGTGAGTCCAGAGGGTGCACTGGCACCACTGGGGATGCAGTGCAGTGACTCCAGAGAGTGCACTGGCACCACCGGGGATTCACTGCAGTAAGTCCAGAGAGTGCACTGGCACCACTGGGAATACACTGCAGTGAGTCCAGAGAGTGCACTGGCACCACTGGGGATGGAGTGCAGTGAGTCCACAGAGTGAACTGGCAACAATGGGGATGCAGTGCAGTGAGTCCAGAGAGTGTACTGGCACCACTGGGGATGCAGTGCAGTGAGTCCAGAGAGTGCACTGGCACCACTGGGGATGCACTGCAGTGAGTCCAGAGAGTGTACTGTCACCAGTGGGGATGCAGTGCAGTGAGTTCAGAGAGTGCACTGGCACCACTGGGGATGCAGTGCAGTGAGTGCAGAGAGTGCACTGGCACCACTGGGGATGCAGTGCAGTGAGTCCAGAGAGTGCAGTAGCAGCACTGGGGATGCAGTGCCGTGAGTCCAGAGAGTGCACTGGCACCACTGGGGATGCAGTGCAGTGAGTCCAGAGAGTGCCCTGGAACCACTGGGGATGCAGTGCAGTGAGGCCAGAGAGTGCACTGGCACCACTGGGGATGCAGTGCAGTGAGTCCAGAGAGTGCAATGGCACCAGTGGGGATGCAGTGCAGTGAGTCCAGAGAGTGCACTGGCACCATTAGGGATGCAGTGCACTGACTCAGAGAGTGCACAGGCACCACTGGGGATGCACTGCAATGAGACCAGATAGTGCACTGGCACCACTGGTGATGCAGTGCAGTGAGTCCAGAGAGTGCACTGTCAGCACTGGGGATGCAGTGCAGTGAGTCCAGAGAGTGTACTGGCACCAGTGGGGATGGAGTACAGTGAGTCCAGAGAGTGCACTGGCACCACTGGGGATGCAGTGCAGTGAGTCCAGAGAGTGCACTGGCACCACTGGGAATGCACTGCAGTGACTCCAGAGAGTGTCCTGGCACCACTGGGAATGCAGTGCAGTGAGACCAGAGAGTGCACTGGCACCACTGGTAATGCAGTGCAGTGAGTCCAGAGAGCGCGCTGGCACCACTGGGGATGCAGTGCAGTGAGTAAACAGAGTGCACTGGCACCACTGGTGATGCAGTGCAGTGAGTCAAGAGAGTGCACTGGCACCACAGGGGATGCAGTGCAGTGATTCCAGAGAGTGCACTGGCACCACTGGGGATGCAGTGCAGTGACTCCAGAGAGTGCACTGGCACCACTGGGGATGCAGTGCAGGTAGTCCAGTGTGTGCACTGGCACCACTGGGGATGCAGTGCAGTGAGTCCAGAGAGTGCACTGGCACCACTTGGAATGCAGTACAGTGAGTCCAGAGAGTGCAGTGGCACCACTGGGGATGCAGTGCAGTGTGTCCATAGAGTGCACTGGCACCACTGGGGATGCAGTGCAGTGAGTCCAGAGAGTGCACTGGCACCACTGGGGATGCAGTGCAGTGACTCCAGAGAGTGCACTGGCACCACTGGGGATGCACTGCAGTGAGTGCAGAGAGTGCACTGGCACCACTGGGGATGCACTGCAGTGACTCTAGAGAGTGCACTGGCACCACTGGGGATGCAGTGCAGTGAGTCCAGAGAGTGAACTGGCACCACTGGGGATGCAGTGCAGTGAGTCCAGAGAGTGCACTGGCACCACTGGGGATGCAGTGCAGTGAGTCCAGAGAGTGCACTGGCACCACTGGAGCTGTACTGTAGTGAGTCCAGAGAGTGCACTGGCACCAGTGGGAATGCAGTGCAGTGAGTCCAGAGAGTGCACTGGCACCACTGGGGATGCAGTGCAGTGAGTAAACAGAGTGCACTGGCACCACTGCGGATGCAGTGCCGTGAGTCCAGAGAGTGCACTGTCAGCACTGGGGATGCAGTGCAGTGAGTCCAGAGAGTGCACTGGCACCACTGGGGATGCAGTGCAGTGAGTCCTGAGAGTGCACTGGCACCACTGGGGATGCAGTGCAGGGAGTCCAGTGTGTGCACTGGCACCACTGACGATGCAGTGCAGTGAGTCCAGAGAGTGCACTGGCACCACTGGGGATGCAGTGCAGGGAGTCCAGTGTGTGCACTGGCACCACTGAGGATGCAGTGCAGTGACTCCAGAGAGTGCACTGGCACCACTGGGGATGCACTGCAGTGAGTCCAGAGAGTGCACTGGCACCACTGGGGATGGAGTGCAGTGAGTCCAGAGAGTGCACTGGCACCACTCGGGATGCACTGCAGTGAGTCCAGAGAGTGCACTGGCACCACTGGGGATGCACTGCAGTGAGTCCAGACAGTGCAGTGGCACCACTGGGGATGCAGTGCAGTGAGTCCAGAGAGTGCACTGGCACCACTGGGAATGCAGTGCAGTGAGTCCAGAGAGTGTACTGGCTCCACTGGGGATGCAGTGCAGTGATTCCAGAGAGTGCACTGGCACCACTGGGGATGCAGTGCAGTGAGTCCAGAGAATGCACTGGCTCCACTGGGGATGCAGTGCAGTGAGGCCAGAGAGTGCACTGGCACCACTGGGGATGCACTGCAGTGAGGCCAGAGAGTGCACTGGCACCAATGGGGATGCGGTGTAGTGACTCCAGAGAGTGCACTGTCAGCACTGGGGATGCAGTGCAGTGAGTCCAGAGAGTGCACTGGCCCAACTGGGAATGCACTGCAGTGAGTCCAGAGAGTGCACTGGCACAACTGGGGATGCAGTGCAGTGAGTCCAGAGAGTGCACTGGCACCACTGGGGATGCACTGCAGTGACTCCAGAGGGTGCACTGGCACCACTGGGTATGCAGTGCCGTGACTCCAGAGAGTACACTGGCACCACTGGGGATGTAGTGCAGTGACTCCAGAGAGTGCACTAGCAGCACTGGAGATGCAGTGCCGTGAGTCCAGAGAGTGCACTGGAACCACTGGGGGTGCAGTGCTGTGAGTCCAGAGAGTGCCCTGGCAACACTGGGGATGCAGTGCAGTGAGTCCAGAGAGTGCACTGGCACCACTGGTAATGCAGTGCAGTGAGTCCAGAGAGTGCACTGGCACCACTGGGAATGCACTGCAGTGACTCCAGAGAGTGTCCTGGCACCACTGGGAATGCAGTGCAGTGAGACCAGAGAGTGCACTGGCACCACTGGTAATGCAGTGCAGTGAGTCCAGAGAGCGCGCTGGCACCACTGGGGATGCAGTGCAGTGAGTAAACAGAGTGCACTGGCACCACTGGTGATGCAGTGCCGTGAGTCCACAGAGTGCACTGGCACCACTGGGGATGCAGTGCAGTGATTCCAGAGAGTGCACTGGCGCCACTGGGGATGCAGTGCAGTGACTCCAGAGAGTGCATTGGCACCACTGGGGATGCAGTGCAGGTAGTCCAGTGTGTTCACTGGCACCACTGGGGATGCAGTGCAGTGAGTCCAGAGAGTGCACTGGCACCACTTGGAATGCAGTACAGTGAGTCCAGAGAGTGCAGTGGCACCACTGGGGATGCAGTGCAGTGTGTCCATAGAGTGCACTGGCACCACTGGGGATGCAGTGCAGTGAGTCCAGAGAGTGCACTGGCACCACTGGGGATGCAGTGCAGTGACTCCAGAGAGTGCACTGGCACCACTGGGGATGCACTGCAGTGAGTGCAGAGAGTGCACTGGCACCACTGGGGATGCACTGCAGTGACTCTAGAGAGTGCACTGGCACCACTTGGAATACACTGCAGTGAGTCCAGAGAGTGCACAGGCACCACTGGGGATGCAGTGCAGTGAGTCCAGAGAGTGAACTGGCACCACTGGGGATGCAGTGCAGTGAGTCCAGAGAGTGCACTGGCACCACTGGGGATGCAGTGCAGTGAGTCCAGAGAGTGCACTGGCACCACTGGAGCTGTACTGTAGTGAGTCCAGAGAGTGCACTGGCACCAGTGGGAATGCAGTGCAGTGAGTCCAGAGAGTGCACTGGCACCACTGGGGATGCAGTGCAGTGAGTAAACAGAGTGCACTGGCACCACTGCGGATGCAGTGCCGTGAGTCCAGAGAGTGCACTGTCAGCACTGGGGATGCAGTGCAGTGAGTCCAGAGAGTGCACTGGCACCACTGGGGATGCAGTGCAGTGAGTCCAGAGAGTGCACTGGCACCACTGGGGATGCAGTGCAGGGAGTCCAGTGTGTGCACTGGCACCACTGAGGATGCAGTGCAGTGAGTCCAGAGAGTGCACTGGCACCACTGGGGATGCAGTGCAGGGAGTCCAGTGTGTGCACTGGCACCACTGAGGATGCAGTGCAGTGACTCCAGAGAGTGCACTGGCACCACTGGGGATGCACTGCAGTGAGTCCAGAGAGTGCACTGGCACCACTGGGGATGGAGTGCAGTGAGTCCAGAGAGTGCACTGGCACCACTCGGGATGCACTGCAGTGAGTCCAGAGAGTGCACTGGCACCACTGGGGATGCACTGCAGTGAGTCCAGACAGTGCAGTGGCACCACTGGGGATGCAGTGCAGTGAGTCCAGAGAGTGCACTGGAACCACTGGGGATGCAGTGCTGTGAGTCCAGAGAGTGCCCTGGCAACACTGGGGATGCAGTGCAGTGAGTCCAGAGAGTACACTGGCACCACTGGTAATGCAGTGCAGTGAGTCCAGAGAGTGCACTGGCACCACTGGGAATGCACTGCATTGACTCCAGAGAGTGTCCTGGCACCACTGGGAATGCAGTGCAGTGAGACCAGAGAGTGCACTGGCACCACTGGTAATGCAGTGCAGTGAGTCCAGAGAGCGCGCTGGCACCACTGGGGATGCAGTGCAGTGAGTAAACAGAGTGCACTGGCACCACTGGTGATGCAGTGCCGTGAGTCCACAGAGTGCACTGGCACCACTGGGGATGCAGTGCAGTGATTCCAGAGAGTGCACTGGCGCCACTGGGGATGCAGTGCAGTGACTCCAGAGAGTGCACTGGCACCACTGGGGATGCAGTGCAGGTAGTCCAGTGTGTGCACTGGCACCACTGGGGATGCAGTGCAGTGAGTCCAGAGAGTGCACTGGCACCACTTGGAATGCAGTACAGTGAGTCCAGAGAGTGCAGTGGCACCACTGGGGATGCAGTGCAGTGTGTCCATAGAGTGCACTGGCACCACTGGGGATGCAGTGCAGTGAGTCCAGAGAGTGCACTGGCACCACTGGGGATGCAGTGCAGTGACTCCAGAGAGTGCACTGGCACCACTGGGGATGCACTGCAGTGAGTGCAGAGAGTGCACTGGCACCACTGGGGATGCACTGCAGTGACTCTAGAGAGTGCACTGGCACCACTTGGAATACACTGCAGTGAGTCCAGAGAGTGCACTGGCACCACTGGGGATGCAGTGCAGTGAGTCCAGAGAGTGAACTGGCACCACTGGGGATGCAGTGCAGTGAGTCCAGAGAGTGCACTGGCACCAGTGGGGATGCAGTGCAGTGAGTCCAGAGAGTGCACTGGCACCACTGGAGCTGTACTGTAGTGAGTCCAGAGAGTGCACTGGCACCAGTGGGAATGCAGTGCAGTGAGTAAACAGAGTGCACTGGCACCACTGCGGATGCAGTGCAGTGAGTAAACAGAGTGCACTGGCACCACTGCGGATGCAGTGCCGTGAGTCCAGAGAGTGCACTGTCAGCACTGGGGATGCAGTTCAGTGAGTCCAGAGAGTGCACTGGCACCACTGGGGATGCAGTGCAGTGAGTCCTGAGAGTGCACTGGCACCACTGGGGATGCAGTGCAGGGAGTCCAGTGTGTGCACTGGCACCACTGACGATGCAGTGCAGTGAGTCCAGAGAGTGCACTGGCACCACTGGGGATGCAGTGCAGGGAGTCCAGTGTGTGCACTGGCACCACTGGGGATGGAGTGCAGTGAGTCCAGAGAGTGCACTGGCACCACTCGGGATGCACTGCAGTGAGTCCAGAGAGTGCACTGGCACCACTGGGGATGCAGTGCAGTGAGTCCAGACAGTGCACTGGCACCACTGGGGATGCAGTGCAGTGAGTCCAGAGAGTGCACTGGCACCACTGGGAATGCAGTGCAGTGAGTCCAGAGAGTGTACTGGCTCCACTGGGGATGCAGTGCAGTGATTCCAGAGAGTGCACTGGCACCACTGGGGATGCAGTGCAGTGAGTCCAGAGAATGCACTGGCTTACTGGGGATGCAGTGCAGTGAGGCCAGAGAGTGCACTGGCACCACTGGGGATGCACTGCAGTGAGGCCAGAGAGTGCACTGGCACCACTGGGGATGCAGTGTAGTGACTCCAGAGAGTGCACTGTCAGCACTGGGGATGCAGTGCAGTGAGTCCAGAGAGTGCACTGGCACCACTGGGGATGCAGTGCAGTGAGTCCAGAGAGTGCACTGGCACCACTGGGGATGCACTGCAGTGAGTCCAGAGACTGCACAGGCGCCACTGGGGATGCAGTGTCGTGACTCCAGAGAGTGTACTGGCACCACTGGGGATGCAGTGCAGTGAGTCCAGAGAGTGCACTGGCACCACTGGAGCTGTAATGTAGTGAGTCCAGAGATTGCACTGGCACCACTGGGGATGCAGTGCAGTCAGTCCAGAGAGTGCACTGGCACCACTGGGGATGCAGTGCAGTGAGTCCAGAGAGTGCACTGGCACCACTGTGGATGCAGTGCAGTGAGTCCAGAGAGTGCACTGGCCCCACTGGGGATGCACTGCAGTGACTCCTGAGAGTGTACTGGCACCACTGGGGATGCAGTGCAGTGAGTCCAGAGAGTGCACTGGCACCACTGGGGATGCACTGCAGTGAGTCCAGAGAGTGCCCTGGCACTAGTGGATATGCACTGCAGTGTCTCCAGAGAGTGCACTGGCACCACTGGTAATGCAGTGCAGTGAGTCCAGAGAGTGCACTGGCACCACTGGAGATGCACTGCAGTGAGTCCAGAGAGTGCACTGGCAACACTGGGGATGCAGTGCAGTGAGTCCAGAGAGTGCACTGGCACCACTGGGGATGCAGTGCCGAGAGTCCAGAGAGTGCCCTGGCACCACGGTGGATGCACTTCAGTGAGTCCAGAGAGTGCACTGGCACCACTGGTGATGCAGTGCAGTGAGTCCAGAGAGTGCACTGGCGCAACTGGGAATGCACTGCAGTGAGTCCAGAGAGTGCACTGGCACAACTGGGGATGCAGTGCAGTGAGTCCAGAGAGTGCACTGGCACCACTGGGGATGCACTGCAGTGACTCCAGAGGGTGCACTGGCACCACTGGGGATGCAGTGCCGTGAGTCCAGAGAGTACACTGGCACCACTGGGGATGCAGTGCAGTGACTCCAGAGAGTGCACTAGCAGCACTGGGGATGCAGTGCCGTGAGTCCAGAGAGTGCACTGGAACCACTGGGGATGCAGTGCTGTGAGTCCAGAGAGTGCCCTGGCAACACTGGGGATGCAGTGCAGTGAGTCCAGAGAGTGCACTGGCACCACTGGTAATGCAGTGCAGTGAGTCCAGAGAGTGCACTGGCACCACTGGGAATGCACTACAGTGACTCCAGAGAGTGTCCTGGCACCACTGGGGATGCAGTGCAGTGAGACCAGAGAGTGCACTGGCACCACTGGTAATGCAGTGCAGTGAGTCCAGAGAGCGCACTGGTACCACTGGGGATGCAGTGCAGTGAGTAAACAGAGTGCACTGGCACCACTGGTGATGCAGTGCTGTGAGTCCACAGAGTGCACTGGCACCACTGGGGATGCAGTGCAGTGAGTCCAGAGAGTGCACTGGCGCCACTGGGGATGCAGTGCAGTGACTCCAGAGAGTGCAATGGCACCACTGGGAATGCAGTGCAGGTAGTCCAGTGTGTTCACTGGCACCACTGGGGATGCAGTGCAGTGAGTCCAGAGAGTGCACTGGCACCACTTGGAATGCAGTGCAGTGAGTCCAGAGAGTGCAGTAGCACCACTGGGGATGCAGTGCAGTGTGTCCATAGAGTGCACTGGCACCACTGGGGATGCAGTGCAGTGAGTCCAGAGAGTGCACTGGCACCACTGGGGATGCAGTGCAGTGACTCCAGAAAGTGCACTGGCACCACTGGGCATGCACTGCAGTGAGTGCAGAGAGTGCACTGGCACCACTGGGGATGCACTGCAGTGACTCTAGAGAGTGCACTGGCACCACTTGGAATACACTGCAGTGAGTCCAGAGAGTGCACTGGCACCACTGGGGATGCAGTGCAGTGAGTCCAGAGAGTGCACTGGCACCACTGGAGCTGTACTGTAGTGAGTCCAGAGAGTGCACTGGCACCAGTGGGAATGCAGTGCAGTGAGTCCAGAGAGTGCACTGGCACCACTGGGGATGCAGTGCAGTGAGTAAACAGAGTACACTGGCACCACTGCGGATGCAGTGCCGTGAGTCCAGAGAGTGCACTGTCAGCACTGGGGATGCAGTGCAGTGAGTCCAGAGAGTGCACTGGCACCACTGGGGATGCAGTGCAGTGAGTCCTGAGAGCGCACTGGCACCACTGGGGTGCAGTGCAGGGAGTCCAGTGTGTGCACTGGCACCACTGACGATGCAGTGCAGTGAGTCCAGAGAGTGCACTGGCACCACTGGGGATGCAGTGCAGGGAGTCCAGTGTGTGCACTGGCACCACTGAGGATGCAGTGCAGTGACTCCAGAGAGCGCACTGGCACCACTGGGGATGCACTGCAGTGAGTCCAGAGAGTGCACTGGCACCACTGGGGATGCACTGCAGTGAGTGCACTGGCACCTCTGGGGATGAACTGCAGTGACGCTAAAGAGTGCACTGGCACCACTGGGAATACACTACAGTGAGTCCAGAGAGTGCACTGGCACCACTGGGGATGCAGTGCAGAGAGTCCAGAGAGTGCACTGGCACCACTGGGGATGCAGTGCAGTGAGTCCAGAGAGTGCACTGGCACCATTGGAGCTGTACTGTAGTGAGTCAAGAGATTGCACTGGCACCACTGGGGATGCAGTGCAGTGAGTCCAGAGACTGCACTGGCACCACTGGGGATGCAGTGCAGTGAGTCCAGAGAGTGTACTGGCACCAGCGGGAATGCACTGCAGTGAGTCCAGAGAGTGCACTGGCACCACTGGGGATGCAGTGCAGTGAGTCCACAGAGTTCACTGGCACCACTGGGGATGCAGTGCAGTGAGTCCAGAGAGTGCACTGGCCCCACTGGGGATGCAGTGCAGTGACTCCAGAGAGTGCACTAGCAGCACTGGGGATGCAGTGCCGTGAGTCCAGAGAGTGCACTGGCACCACTGGGGATGCAGTGCTGTGAGTCCAGAGAGTGCACTGGCACCACTGGGGATGCACTGCAGTGAATCCAGAGAGTGCACTGGCACCACTGGTAATGCAGTGCAGTGTGTCCAGAGAGTGCACTGGCAGCACTGGGAATGCACTGCAGTGACTCCAGAGAGTGCCCTGGCACAATTGGAAATGCAGTGCAGTGAGTCCAGAGAGCGCACTGGCACCACTGTGGATGCAGTGCAGTGAGTAAACAGAGTGCACTGGCACCACTGGTGATGCAGTGCCGTGAGTCCAGAGAGTGCACTGGCACCACTGGGGATGCACTGCAGGGAGTCCAGTGTGTGCACTGGCACCACTGGGGATGCAGTGCAGTGAGTCCAGAGAGTGCACTGGCACCACTGGGAATGAAGTGCAGTGAGTCCAGAGAGTGCACTGGCACCACTGGGGATGCAGTGCAGTGAGTCCAGAGAGTGCACTGGCACCACTGGGGATGCAGTGCAGTGAGTCCAGAGAGTGCACTGGCACCACTGGGGATGCAGTGCAGTGACTCCAGAGAGTGCACTGGCACCAGTGGGGATGCACTGCAGTGAGTGCAGAGAGTGCACTGGTACCACTGGGGATGCAGTGCAGTGAGTCCAGAGAGTGCACTGGCACCACTGGGGATGCAGTGCAGTGAGTCCAGAGAGTGCCCTGGCACCATTGGGGATGCACTGCAGTGAGTCCAGAGAGTGCACTGGCACCACTGGAGCTGTACTGTACTGAGTCCAGAGAGTGCACTGGCACCACTGGGGATGCAGTGCAGTGAGTCCAGAGAGTGCACTGGCACCACTGGGGATGCACTGCAGTGAGTAAACAGAGTGCACTGGCACCACTGGGGATGCACCCCGGTGAATCCAGAGAGTGCACAGTCAGCACTGGGGATGCAGTGCAGTGAGTGCAGAGAGTGCACTGGCACCACTGGGGATGCAGTGCAGGGAGTCCAGTGTGTGCACTGGCACCACTGAGGATGCAGTGCAGTGAGTCCAGAGAGTGCACTGGCACCACTGGGGATGCACTGCAGTGAGTCCAGAGAGTGCACTGGCACCATTGGAGCTGTACTGTAGTGAGTCCAGAGATTGCACTGGCACCTCTGGGGATGCAGAGCAGTGACTCCAGAGAGTGCACTGGCACCACTGGGGATGCGGTGCAGGGAGTCCAGAGAGTGTACTGGCACCACTGGGGATGCAGTGCAGTGAGTCCAGAGAGTGCACTGGCACCACTGGGGATGCAGTGCAGTGAGTCCAGAGAGTGCACTGTCACCTTTGGGGATGCAATGCAGTGAGTCCATAGAGTGCCCTGCCACCACTGGGGATGCAGTGCAGTGAGTCCAGAGAGTGCACTGGCACCACTGGGGATGTAGTGCAGTGAGTCCAGAGAGTGCACTGGCACCACTGGGGATGCAGTGCAGTGAGTCCAGAGAGTGCACTGGCACCACTGGGGATGCAGTGCAGTGAGTCCTGAGAGCGCACTGGCACCACTGGGGTGCAGTGCAGGGAGTCCAGTGTGTGCACTGGCACCACTGACGATGCAGTGCAGTGAGTCCAGAGAGTGCACTGGCACCACTGGGGATGCAGTGCAGGGAGTCCAGTGTGTGCACTGGCACCACTGAGGATGCAGTGCAGTGACTCCAGAGAGCGCACTGGCACCACTGGGGATGCACTGCAGTGAGTCCAGAGAGTGCACTGGCACCACTGGGGATGCACTGCAGTGAGTGCACTGGCACCACTGGGGATGAACTGCAGTGACGCTAAAGAGTGCACTGGCACCACTGGGAATACACTACAGTGAGTCCAGAGAGTGCACTGGCACCACTGGGGATGCAGTGCAGAGAGTCCAGAGAGTGCACTGGCACCACTGGGGATGCAGTGCAGTGAGTCCAGAGAGTGCACTGGCACCACTCGGGATGCACTGCAGTGAGTCCAGAGAGTGCACTGGCACCACTAGGGATGCACTGCAGTGAGTCCAGAGAGTGCACTGGCACCACTGGGGATGCAGTGCAGTGAGTGCAGAGAGTGTACTGGCACCACTGGGGATGCACTGCAGTGAGTCCAGAGAGTGCACTGGCACCACTGGAGGTGCAGTGCAGTGAGTCCAGAGAGTGCACTGGCACCACTGGGGATGCAGTGCAGTGAGTCCAGAGAGTGTACTGGCACCACTCGGGATGCAGTGCAGTGAGTCCAGAGAGTACACTGGCACCACTGGCGATGCACTGCAGTGAGTCCAGAGAGTGCACTGTCACCACTGGGGATGCAGTGCAGTGAGTCCAGAGAGTGCACTGGCACCACCTGGGTCTTAGTGCAGTGAGTGCAGAGAGTGCACTTTCACCTTTCGTGATGCACTGCAGTGAGTCCAGAGAGTGCAGTGGCACCAGTGGGGATGCAGTGCAGTGAGTCCAGAGAGTGCACTGGCACCACTGGGGATGCACTGCAGTGAGTCCAGAGAGTGCACTGGCACCACTGGAGATGCAGTGCAGTGAGTCCAGAGAGTGCACTGGCACCACTGGGGATGCAGTGCAGTGAGTCCAGAGAGTGCACTGGCACCACTGGGGATGCACTGCAGTGAGTCCAGAGAGTGCACTGGCACCACTTGGGTTTTAGTGCAGTGAGTGCAGAGAGTGCACTGGCACCACTGGGGATGCAGTGCTATGAGTCCAGAGAGTGCACTGGCACCACTGGCGATGCACTGCAGTGAGTCCAGAGAGTGCACTGTCACCATTGCGGATGCAGTGCAGTGAGTCCAGAGAGTGAACTGGCACCACTTGGGTCTTAGTGCAGTGAGTGCAGAGAGTGCACTTTCACCTTTCGTGATGCAATGCAGTGAGTCCAGAGAGTGCCCTGGCACCACTGGGAATACACTGCAGTGAGTCCAGAGAGTGTAATGGCACCACAGGGGATGCACTGCAGTGATTCCAGAGAGTGCACTAGCACCA
Organism: Anser anser; assembly: GCF_964211835.1. Taxonomy (NCBI): domain Eukaryota; kingdom Metazoa; phylum Chordata; class Aves; order Anseriformes; family Anatidae; genus Anser; species Anser anser. The sequence continues at coordinate 1,886,965 of NW_028154189.1, forward strand.
CTGGGGATGAACTGCAGTGAGTCCAGAGAGTGCACTGTCACCACTGGGGATGCAGTGCAGTGAATCCAGAGAGTGAACTGGCACCACTGGGGATGCAGTGCAGTGAGTCCAGAGACTACACTGGCACCACAGGGGATTCAGTCACTGAGTGCAGTCACTGCACTAAAACCCCAGTGGTGCCAGTGCACTCTCTGGAATCACTGCACTGCATCCCCAGTGGTGCCAGTGCACTCTCTGGACTCACTGCACTGCACCCCCAGTGGTGCCAGTGCACTCTCTGGTCTCACTGCACTGCATCCCCCGTGGTGCCAGGGTACTCTCCGGACTCACTGCACTGAATCCCCAGTGGTGCCAGGGCACTCTCTGGACTCACTGCAGTGCATCCCGAGTGGTGCCAGTGCACTCTCTGGACTCACTGCAGTGCATCCCCAGTGGTGCCCATGCACTCTCTGGACTCACTGCAATGCATCCCCAGTGGTGCCAGTGCACTCTCTGGACTCACTGCACTAAAACCCCAGTGGTGCCAGTGCACTCTCTGGACTCACTGAAGTGCAACCCCAGTGGTGCCAGTGCACTCTCTGGACTCACTGCACTGCATCCCCAGTGGTGCCAGTGCACTCTCTGGAATCACTGCAGTGCATCCCCTGTGGTGCCATTACACTCTCTGGACTCACTGCAGTGCATTCCCAGTGGTACCAGGGCACTCTCTGGACTCACTGCATTGCATCACGAAAGGTGAAAGTGCACTCTCTGGACTCACGGCACTGCATCACCAGTGGTGCCAGTGCACTCTGTTTACTCACTGCACTGCATCCCCAGTGGTGCCAGTGCGCTCTCTGGACTCACTGCACTGCATTTCCAGTTGTGCCAGGGCACTCTCTGGAGTCACTGCAGTGCATTCCCAGTGCTGCCAGTGCACTCTCTGGACTCACTGCACTGCATTACCAGTGGTGCCAGTTCACTCTCTGGACTCACTGCAGTGCATCCCCAGTGGTGCCAGTGCACTCTCTGGACTCACGGCACTGCATCCCCAGTGCTGCTAGTGCACTCTCTGGAGTCACTGCACTGCATCCCCAGTGGGGCCAGTGCACTCTCTGGACTCACGGCACTGCATCCCCAGTGGTGCCAGTGAACTCTGTGGACTCACTGCACTGCATCCCCAGTGGTACCAGTGCACTATCTGGACTCACTGCAGTGCATTCCCTGTGGTGCCAGTACACTCTCTGGACTCACTGCACTGCATCCCCAGTGGTGCCAGTGCAGTCTCTGGACTCACTGCACTGCATCCCCACTGGTGCCAGTGCACTCTCTGGACTCTCTGCACTGCATCCCCAGTGGTGCCAGTGCACTCTCTGGACTCACTGTAGTGTATTCCCAGTGGTGCCAGTGCACTCTTTAGCGTCACTGCAGTGCATCCCCAGTGGTGCCAGTGCACTCACTGCAGTGCATCCCCAGTGGTGCCAGTGCACTCTCTGGACTCACTGCACGGCATCCCAAGTGGTGCCAGTGCACTCTCTGGACTCACTGCACTGCATCCCCAGTGGTGCCAGTGCACTCTCTGGACTCACTGCACTGCATCCCCTGTGCTGCCAGTGTACTCTCTGGACTCACTGCAGTGCATCCCCAGTGCTGCCAGTGCACTCTCTGGAGTCACTGCACTGCATCCTCAGTGGTGCCAGTGCACACACTGGACTCACTGCACTGCATCCCCACTGGTGCCAGTGCACTCTCTGGACTCACTGCACTGCATCCCCAGTGGTGCCAGTGCACACACTGGACTCACTGCACTGCATCCCCAGTGGTGCCAGTGCACTCTCTGGACTCACTGCACTGCATCCCCAGTGGTGCCAGTGCACTCTCTGGACTCACTGCACTGCATCCCCAGTGCCGACAGTGCACTCTCTGGACTCACGGCACTGCATCCGCAGTCGTGCCAGTGCACTCTGTTTACTCACTGCACTGCATCCCCAGTGGTGCCAGTGCACTCTCTGGACTCACTGCAGTGTATTCCAAGTGGTGCCAGTGCACTCTCTAGAGTCACTGCAGTGCATCCCCACTGGCGCCAGTGCACTCTCTGGACTCACTGCACTGCATCCCCAGTGGTGCCAGTGCACTCTGTGGACTCACGGCACTGCATCACCAGTGGTGCCAGTGCACTCTGTTTACTCACTGCACTGCATCCCCAGTGGTGCCAGTGCACTCTCTGGACTCACTGCACTGCATTACCAGTGGTGCCAGTGCACTCTCTGGAGACACTGCAGTGCATCCCCAGTGGTGCCAGTGCACTCTCTGGACTCACTGCACTGCATCCCCAGTGGTGCCAGGGCACTCTCTGGACTCACAGCACTGCATCCCCGGTGGTGCCAGTGCACTCTCTGGACTCACGGCACTGCATCCCCAGTGCTGCTAGTGCACTCTCTGGAGTCACTGCACTGCATCCCCAGTGGTGCCAGTGTACTCTCTGGACTCACGGCACTGCATCCCCAGTGGTGCCAGTGCACCCTCTGGAGTCACTGCAGTGCATCCCCAGTGGTGCCAGTGCACTCTCTGGACTCACTGCAATGCATCCCCAGTTGTGCCAGTGCACTCTCTGGACTCACTGCAGTGCATTCCCAGTTGTGCCAGTGCACTCTCTGGACTCACTGAAGTGCATCCCCAGTGGTGCCAGTGCACTCTCTGGACTCACAGAAGTGCATCCGCCGTGGTGCCAGGGCACTCTCTGGACTCTCGGCACTGCATCCCCAGTGGTGCCAGTGCACTCTTTGGACTCACTGCAGTGCATCTCCAGTGGTGCCAGTGCACTCTCTGGACTCACTGCACTGCATTACCAGTGGTGCCAGTGCACTCTCTGGAGACACTGCAGTGCATCCCCAGTGGTGCCAGTGCACTCTCTGGACTCACTGCAGTGCATCTCCAGTGTTGCCAGTGCACTCTCTGGACTCACTGCACTGCATCCCCAGTGGTGCCAGTACACTCTCAGGAGTCACTGCAGTGCATTCCCTGTGGGGCCAGTGCACTCTCTGGACTCACTGCACTGCATCCCCATTGGTGCCAGTGCACTCTCTGGACTCACTGCACTGCATCCCCAGTGGTGCCAGTGCAGTCTCTGGACTCACTGCAATCCATCCCCAGTGGTGCCAGTACACTCTCTGGACTCACTGCACTGCATCCCCAGTGGTGCCAGTGCACTCCCTGGACTCACTGCACTGCATCCCCAGTGGTGCCAGTGCACTCTCTGGACTCCCGGCACTGCATCCCCAGTGGTGCCAGTGCACTATCTGGACTCTTTGCACTGCATCCCCAGTGGTGCCAGTGCAATCTCTGGACTCACTACAGTACAGCTCCCGTGGTGCCAGTGCACTCTCTGGACTCACTGCAGTGCATCCCCAGTGGTGCCAGTGCACTCTCTGGAGTCACTGCACTGCATCCCCAGTGGTGCCTGTGCAGTCTCTGGACTCACTGCAGTGCATATCCACGAGTTCCAGGGCACTCTCTGGACTCACTGCAGTGCATTCCCAGTGGTGCCAGTGCACTCTCTGGACTCACTGCACTGCATCCCCAGTGGTGCCAGTGCACTATCTGGACTCATTGCAGTGCATCCCCACTGGTGCCAGTGCACTCTCTGGACTCACTGCTCTGCATCCTCAGTGGTGCCAGTGCACATACTGGACTCCCTGCCCTGCATCCCCAGTGGTGCCAGTGCACTCTCTGGACTCACTGCACTGCATCCCCAGTGGTGCCAGTGCACTCTCTGGTCTCACTGCAGTGCATCCCCAGTGCTGCCAGTGCACTCTCTGGACTCACTGCACTGCATTACCAATGGTGCCAGTGCACTCTCTGGAGACACTGCAGTGCATCCCCACTGGTGCCAGTGCACTCTCTTGACTCACTGCACTGCATCCCCAGTGGTGCCAGTGCACTCTCTGGACTCACTGCAGTGCATCTCCAGTGGTGCCAGTGCACTCTCTGGACTCACTGCACTGCATTACCAGTGGTGCCAGTGCACTCTCTGGAGACACTGCAGTGCATATCCACGAGTTCCAGGGCACTCTCTGGACTCACTGCAGTGCATTCCCAGTGGTGCCAGTGCACTCTCTGGACTCACTGCACTGCATCCCCAGTGGTGCCAGTACACTCTCAGGAGTCACTGCAGTGCATCCCCAGTGGTGCCAGTGCACTCTCTGGACTCACTGCACTGCATCCCCAGTGGTGCCAGTGCACTCTCTGGACTCACTGCACTGCATCCCCAGTGGTGCCAGTGCACTCTCTGGACTCACGGCACTGCATCCCCAGTGGTCCCACTGCACTCTCTGGACTCACTGCACTGCATCCCCAGTGGTGCCAGTGCACTCTCTGGACTCTCTGCACTGCATCCCCAGTGGTGCCAGTGCACTCTCTCGACTAACTGCACTGCATCCCCAGTGGTGCCATTGCACTATCTGGACTCACTGCACTGCATCCCCACTGGTGCCAGTGCACTCTCTGGACTCACTGCACTGCATCCCCAGTGGTGCCAGTGCACTCTCTGGACTCTCTGCACTGCATCCCCAGTGGTGCCAGTGCACTATCTGGACTCACTGCAGTGCATCACCAGTGGTGCCAGTGCACTCTCTGGAGTCACTACACTGCATCCACAGTGGTGCCAGTGCACTCTCTGGCCTCACTGCAGTGCATCCCCAGTGGTGCCAGTGCACTCTCTGGATTCACTGCACTACATCCCCAGTGGTGCCAGTGCACTCTCTGGACTCACTGCACTGCATCCCCAGTGGTGCCAGTGCACTCTCTGGACTCACTGCAGTGCATCTCCAGTGGTGCCAGTGCACTCTCTGGACTCACTGCACTGCATTACCAGTGGTGCCAGTGCACTCTCTGGAGACACTGCAGTGCATATCCACGAGTGCCAGGGCACTCTCTGGACTCACTGCAGTGCATTCCCAGTGGTGCCAGTGCACTCTCTGGACTCACTACACTGCATCCCCAGTGGTGCCAGTACACTCTCAGGAGTCACTGCAGTGCATCCCCAGTGGTGCCAGTGCACTCTCTGGACTCACGGCACTGCATCCCCATTGGTGCCAGTGCACTCTCTGGACTCACTGCACTGCATTCCCAGTGGTGCCAGTGCAGTCTCTGGACTCACTGCAATCCATCCCCACTGGTGCCAGTACACTCTATGGACTCACTGCACTGCATCCCCAGTGGTGCCAGTGCACTCTCTGGACTCACTGCACTGCATCCCCAGTGGTGCCAGTGCACTCTCTGGACTCACGGCACTGCATCCCCAGTGGTGCCAGTGCACTCTCTGGACTCACTGCACTGCATCCCCAGTGGTGCCAGTGCACTCTCTGGACTCTCTGCACTGCATCCCCAGTGGTGCCAGTGCACTCTCTCGACTCACTGCACTGCATCCCCAGTGGTGCCATTGCACTATCTGGACTCACTGCACTGCATTACCAGTGGTGCCAGTGCACTCTCTGGACTCACTGCACTGCATCCCCACTGGTGCCAGTGCACTCTCTGGACTCACGGCACTGTATCCCCAGTGGTGCCAGTGCACTCTCTGGACTCACTGCACTGCATCCCCAGTGGTGCCAGTGCACTCTCTGGACTCTCTGCACTGCATCCCCAGTGGTGCCAGTGCACTATCTGGACTCACTGCAGTGCATCACCAGTGGTGCCAGTGCACTCTCTGGAGTACTACACTGCATCCACAGTGGTGCCAGTGCACTCTCTGGCCTCACTGCAGTGCATCCCCAGTGGTGCCAGTGCACTCTCTGGACTCACTGCAGTGCATCCGCAGTGGTGCCAGTGCGCTCTCTGGATTCACTGCACTACATCCCCAGTGGTGCCAGTGCACTCTCTGGACTCACTGCAGTGCATCCCCAGTGGTGCCAGTGCACTCTCTGGACTCACTGCAGTGCATCCCCAGTGTTGCCAGTGCACTCTCTGGACTCACGGCACTGCATCCCCAGTGGTGCCAGTGTACTCTCAGGAGTCACTGCAGTGCATCCCCTGTGGGGCCAGTGCACTCTCTGGACTCACTGCACTGCATCCCCAGTGGTGCCAGTGCACTCTCTGGACTCACTGCACTGCATCCCCAGTGGTGCCAGTGCACTCTCTGGACTCACTGCAGTGCATCACCAGTGGTGCCAGGGCACTCTCTGGAGTCACTACACTGCATCCCCAGTGGTGCCAGTGCACTCTCTGGACTCACTGCACTGCATCCCCAGTGGTGCCAGTGCACTCTCTGGATTCACTGCACTACATCCCCAGTGGTGCCAGTGCACTCTCTGGATTCACTGCACTACATCCCCAGTGGTGCCAGTGCACTCTCTGGACTCACTGCACTGCATCCCCAGTGGTGCCAGTGCAGTCTCTGGACTCACTGCACTGCATCCCCACTGGTGCCAGTGCACTCTCTGGACTCTCTGCACTGCATCCCCAGTGGTGCCAGTGCACTCTCTAGACTCACTGTAGTGTATTCCCAGTGGTGCCAGTGCACTCTTTAGCGTCACTGCAGTGCATCCCCAGTGGTGCCAGTGCACTCACTGCAGTGCATCCCCAGTGGTGCCAGTGCACTCTCTGGACTCACTGCACGGCATCCCAAGTGGTGCCAGTGCACTCTCTGGACTCACTGCACTGCATCCCCAGTGGTGCCAGTGCACTCTCTGGACTCACTGCACTGCATCCCCTGTGCTGCCAGTGCACTCTCTGGACTCACTGCAGTGCATCCCCAGTGCTGCCAGTGCACTCTCTGGAGTCACTGCACTGCATCCTCAGTGGTGCCAGTGCACACACTGGACTCACTGCACTGCATCCCCACTGGTGCCAGTGCACTCTCTGGACTCACTGCACTGCATCCCCAGTGGTGCCAGTGCACACACTGGACTCACTGCACTGCATCCCCAGTGGTGCCAGTGCACTCTCTGGACTCACTGCACTGCATCCCCAGTGGTGCCAGTGCACTCTCTGGACTCACTGCACTGCATCCCCAGTGCCGACAGTGCACTCTCTGGACTCACGGCACTGCATCCGCAGTCGTGCCAGTGCACTCTGTTTACTCACTGCACTGCATCCCCAGTGGTGCCAGTGCACTCTCTGGACTCACTGCAGTGTATTCCAAGTGGTGCCAGTGCACTCTCTAGAGTCACTGCAGTGCATCCCCACTGGCGCCAGTGCACTCTCTGGACTCACTGCAGTGCATCCCCAGTGTTGCCAGTGCACTCTCTGGACTCACGGCACTGCATCCCCAGTGGTGCCAGTGTACTCTCAGGAGTCACTGCAGTGCATCCCCTGTGGGGCCAGTGCACTCTCTGGACTCACTGCACTGCATCCCCAGTGGTGCCAGTGCACTCTCTGGACTCACTGCACTGCATCCCCAGTGGTGCCAGTGCACTCTCTGGACTCACTGCAGTGCATCACCAGTGGTGCCAGGGCACTCTCTGGAGTCACTACACTGCATCCCCAGTGGTGCCAGTGCACTCTCTGGACTCACTGCACTGCATCCCCAGTGGTGCCAGTGCACTCTCTGGATTCACTGCACTACATCCCCAGTGGTGCCAGTGCACTCTCTGGATTCACTGCACTACATCCCCAGTGGTGCCAGTGCACTCTCTGGACTCACTGCACTGCATCCCCAGTGGTGCCAGTGCAGTCTCTGGACTCACTGCACTGCATCCCCACTGGTGCCAGTGCACTCTCTGGACTCTCTGCACTGCATCCCCAGTGGTGCCAGTGCACTCTCTGGACTCACTGTAGTGTATTCCCAGTGGTGCCAGTGCACTCTTTAGCGTCACTGCAGTGCATCCCCAGTGGTGCCAGTGCACTCACTGCAGTGCATCCCCAGTGGTGCCAGTGCACTCTCTGGACTCACTGCAGTGCATCCCCAGTGGTGCCAGTGCACTCTCTGGACTCACTGCACTGCATCCCCAGTGGTGCCAGTGCACTCTCTGGACTCACTGCACTGCATCCCCTGTGCTGCCAGTGTACTCTCTGGACTCACTGCAGTGCATCCCCAGTGCTGCCAGTGCACTCTCTGGAGTCACTGCACTGCATCCTCAGTGGTGCCAGTGCACACACTGGACTCACTGCACTGCATCCCCACTGGTGCCAGTGCACTCTCTGGACTCACTGCACTGCATCCCCAGTGGTGCCAGTGCACACACTGGACTCACTGCACTGCATCCCCAGTGGTGCCAGTGCACTCTCTGGACTCACTGCACTGCATCCCCAGTGGTGCCAGTGCACTCTCTGGACTCACTGCACTGCATCCCCAGTGCCGACAGTGCACTCTCTGGACTCACGGCACTGCATCCGCAGTCGTGCCAGTGCACTCTGTTTACTCACTGCACTGCATCCCCAGTGGTGCCAGTGCACTCTCTGGACTCACTGCAGTGTATTCCAAGTGGTGCCAGTGCACTCTCTAGAGTCACTGCAGTGCATCCCCACTGGCGCCAGTGCACTCTCTGGACTCACTGCACTGCATCCCCAGTGGTGCCAGTGCACTCTGTGGACTCACGGCACTGCATCACCAGTGGTGCCAGTGCACTCTGTTTACTCACTGCACTGCATCCCCAGTGGTGCCAGTGCACTCTCTGGACTCACTGCACTGCATTACCAGTGGTGCCAGTGCACTCTCTGGAGACACTGCAGTGCATCCCCAGTGGTGCCAGTGCACTCTCTGGACTCACTGCACTGCATCCCCAGTGGTGCCAGGGCACTCTCTGGACTCACAGAACTGCATCCCCGGTGGTGCCAGTGCACTCTCTGGACTCACGGCACTGCATCCCCAGTGCTGCTAGTGCACTCTCTGGAGTCACTGCACTGCATCCCCAGTGGTGCCAGTGTACTCTCTGGACTCACGGCACTGCATCCCCAGTGGTGCCAGTGCACCCTCTGGAGTCACTGCAGTGCATCCCCAGTGGTGCCAGTGCACTCTCTGGACTCACTGCAATGCATCCCCAGTTGTGCCAGTGCACTCTCTGGACTCACTGCAGTGCATTCCCAGTTGTGCCAGTGCACTCTCTGGACTCACTGAAGTGCATCCCCAGTGGTGCCAGTGCACTCTCTGGACTCACAGAAGTGCATCCGCCGTGGTGCCAGGGCACTCTCTGGACTCTCGGCACTGCATCCCCAGTGGTGCCAGTGCACTCTTTGGACTCACTGCAGTGCATCTCCAGTGGTGCCAGTGCACTCTCTGGACTCACTGCACTGCATTACCAGTGGTGCCAGTGCACTCTCTGGAGACACTGCAGTGCATCCCCAGTGGTGCCAGTGCACTCTCTGGACTCACTGCACTGCATCCCCAGTGGTGCCAGTGCACTCTCTGGACTCACTGCACTGCATCCCCAGTGGTGCCAGTACACTCTCAGGAGTCACTGCAGTGCATTCCCTGTGGGGCCAGTGCACTCTCTGGACTCACTGCACTGCATCCCCATTGGTGCCAGTGCACTCTCTGGACTCACTGCACTGCATCCCCAGTGGTGCCAGTGCAGTCTCTGGACTCACTGCAATCCATCCCCAGTGGTGCCAGTACACTCTCTGGACTCACTGCACTGCATCCCCAGTGGTGCCAGTGCACTCCCTGGACTCACTGCACTGCATCCCCAGTGGTGCCAGTGCACTCTCTGGACTCCCGGCACTGCATCCCCAGTGGTGCCAGTGCACTATCTGGACTCTTTGCACTGCATCCCCAGTGGTGCCAGTGCAATCTCTGGACTCACTACAGTACAGCTCCCGTGGTGCCAGTGCACTCTCTGGACTCACTGCAGTGCATCCCCAGTGGTGCCAGTGCACTCTCTGGAGTCACTGCACTGCATCCCCAGTGGTGCCTGTGCAGTCTCTGGACTCACTGCAGTGCATATCCACGAGTTCCAGGGCACTCTCTGGACTCACTGCAGTGCATTCCCAGTGGTGCCAGTGCACTCTCTGGACTCACTGCACTGCATCCCCAGTGGTGCCAGTGCACTATCTGGACTCATTGCAGTGCATCCCCACTGGTGCCAGTGCACTCTCTGGACTCACTGCTCTGCATCCTCAGTGGTGCCAGTGCACACACTGGACTCCCTGCCCTGCATCCCCAGTGGTGCCAGTGCACTCTCTGGACTCACTGCACTGCATCCCCAGTGGTGCCAGTGCACTCTCTGGTCTCACTGCAGTGCATCCCCAGTGCTGCCAGTGCACTCTCTGGACTCACTGCACTGCATTACCAATGGTGCCAGTGCACTCTCTGGAGACACTGCAGTGCATCCCCACTGGTGCCAGTGCACTCTCTTGACTCACTGCACTGCATCCCCAGTGGTGCCAGTGCACTCTCTGGACTCACTGCAGTGCATCTCCAGTGGTGCCAGTGCACTCTCTGGACTCACTGCACTGCATTACCAGTGGTGCCAGTGCACTCTCTGGAGACACTGCAGTGCATATCCACGAGTTCCAGGGCACTCTCTGGACTCACTGCAGTGCATTCCCAGTGGTGCCAGTGCACTCTCTGGACTCACTGCACTGCATCCCCAGTGGTGCCAGTACACTCTCAGGAGTCACTGCAGTGCATCCCCAGTGGTGCCAGTGCACTCTCTGGACTCACTGCACTGCATCCCCAGTGGTGCCAGTGCACTCTCTGGACTCACTGCACTGCATCCCCAGTGGTGCCAGTGCACTCTCTGGACTCACGGCACTGCATCCCCAGTGGTGCCAGTGCACTCTCTGGACTCACTGCACTGCATCCCCAGTGGTGCCAGTGCACTCTCTGGACTCTCTGCACTGCATCCCCAGTGGTGCCAGTGCACTCTCTCGACTAACTGCACTGCATCCCCAGTGGTGCCATTGCACTATCTGGACTCACTGCACTGCATCCCCACTGGTGCCAGTGCACTCTCTGGACTCACTGCACTGCATCCCCAGTGGTGCCAGTGCACTCTCTGGACTCTCTGCACTGCATCCCCAGTGGTGCCAGTGCACTATCTGGACTCACTGCAGTGCATCACCAGTGGTGCCAGTGCACTCTCTGGAGTCACTACACTGCATCCACAGTGGTGCCAGTGCACTCTCTGGCCTCACTGCAGTGCATCCCCAGTGGTGCCAGTGCACTCTCTGGATTCACTGCACTACATCCCCAGTGGTGCCAGTGCACTCTCTGGACTCACTGCACTGCATCCCCAGTGGTGCCAGTGCACTCTCTGGACTCACTGCAGTGCATCTCCAGTGGTGCCAGTGCACTCTCTGGACTCACTGCACTGCATTACCAGTGGTGCCAGTGCACTCTCTGGAGACACTGCAGTGCATATCCACGAGTGCCAGGGCACTCTCTGGACTCACTGCAGTGCATTCCCAGTGGTGCCAGTGCACTCTCTGGACTCACTACACTGCATCCCCAGTGGTGCCAGTACACTCTCAGGAGTCACTGCAGTGCATCCCCAGTGGTGCCAGTGCACTCTCTGGACTCACGGCACTGCATCCCCATTGGTGCCAGTGCACTCTCTGGACTCACTGCACTGCATTCCCAGTGGTGCCAGTGCAGTCTCTGGACTCACTGCAATCCATCCCCACTGGTGCCAGTACACTCTATGGACTCACTGCACTGCATCCCCAGTGGTGCCAGTGCACTCTCTGGACTCACTGCACTGCATCCCCAGTGGTGCCAGTGCACTCTCTGGACTCACGGCACTGCATCCCCAGTGGTGCCAGTGCACTCTCTGGACTCACTGCACTGCATCCCCAGTGGTGCCAGTGCACTCTCTGGACTCTCTGCACTGCATCCCCAGTGGTGCCAGTGCACTCTCTCGACTCACTGCACTGCATCCCCAGTGGTGCCATTGCACTATCTGGACTCACTGCACTGCATTACCAGTGGTGCCAGTGCACTCTCTGGACTCACTGCACTGCATCCCCACTGGTGCCAGTGCACTCTCTGGACTCACGGCACTGTATCCCCAGTGGTGCCAGTGCACTCTCTGGACTCACTGCACTGCATCCCCAGTGGTGCCAGTGCACTCTCTGGACTCTCTGCACTGCATCCCCAGTGGTGCCAGTGCACTATCTGGACTCACTGCAGTGCATCACCAGTGGTGCCAGTGCACTCTCTGGAGTACTACACTGCATCCACAGTGGTGCCAGTGCACTCTCTGGCCTCACTGCAGTGCATCCCCAGTGGTGCCAGTGCACTCTCTGGACTCACTGCAGTGCATCCGCAGTGGTGCCAGTGCGCTCTCTGGATTCACTGCACTACATCCCCAGTGGTGCCAGTGCACTCTCTGGACTCACTGCAGTGCATCCCCAGTGGTGCCAATGCACTCTCTGGACTCACTGCAGTGCATCCCCAGTGTTGCCAGTGCACTCTCTGGACTCACGGCACTGCATCCCCAGTGGTGCCAGTGTACTCTCAGGAGTCACTGCAGTGCATCCCCTGTGGGGCCAGTGCACTCTCTGGACTCACTGCACTGCATCCCCAGTGGTGCCAGTGCACTCTCTGGACTCACTGCACTGCATCCCCAGTGGTGCCAGTGCACTCTCTGGACTCACTGCAGTGCATCACCAGTGGTGCCAGGGCACTCTCTGGAGTCACTACACTGCATCCCCAGTGGTGCCAGTGCACTCTCTGGACTCACTGCACTGCATCCCCAGTGGTGCCAGTGCACTCTCTGGATTCACTGCACTACATCCCCAGTGGTGCCAGTGCACTCTCTGGATTCACTGCACTACATCCCCAGTGGTGCCAGTGCACTCTCTGGACTCACTGCAGTGCATCCCCAGTGGTGCCTGTGCACTCTCTGGACTCACTGCAGTGCATCCCCAGTGGTGCCAGTGCACTCTCTGGCCTCATGGCACTGCATCCCCAGTGGTGCCAGTGCACTCTCTGTACTCACTGAACTGCATCCCCAGTGGTGCCAGTGCACTCTCTGTACTCACTGAACTGCATCCCCAGTGGTGCCAGTGCACTCTCTGGAGTCAGTGCAGTGCATCCCCAGTGGTGCCAGTGCACTCTCTGGCCTCACTGCAGTGCATCCCCACTGGTGCCAGTGCACTCTCTGGACTCACTGAACTGCATCCCCAGTGGAGCCAGTACATTCCTTGGACTCACTGCAGTGCATCCCCAGTGGTGCCAGTGCACTCTCTGGACTCACTGCACTGCATCCCCAGTGGTGCCAGTGCACTATCTGGACTCACTGCAGTGCATCCCCAGTGGTGCCAGGGCACTCTCTGGACTCACTGCAATGCATCCCCAGTGGTGCCAGAGCACTCTCTGGACTCACTGTACTCCATCCCCACTGGTGCCAGTACACCCACTGGACTCACTGCACTGCATCCCCAGTGGGGCCAGTGCACTATCTGGACTCATTGCAGTGCATCCCCAGTGGTGCCAGTGCACTCTCTTGACTCACTGCACTGCATCCCCAGTGGTGCCAGTGCACTCTCTGTACTCACTGAACTGCATCCCCAGTGGTGCCAGTGCACTCTCTGGACTCACTGCACTGCATTACCAGTGGTGCCAGTGCACTCTCTGGAGACACTTCAGTGCATCTCCACTAGTGCCAGGGCACTCTCTGGACTCACTGCAGTGCATCCCCAGTGGTGCCAGTGCACTCTCTGGACTCACTGCACTGCATCCCCAGTGGTGCCAGTGCACTCTCTGGACTCACTGCACTGCATCCCCAGTGGTACCAGTGAACTATCTGGACTCATTGCAGTAGATCCCCAGTGGTGCCAGTGCAATCTCTGCACTCACTGCACTGCATCCCCAGTGGTACCAGTGCACTATCTGGACTCATTGCAGTGCATCCCCAGTGGTGCCAGTGCACTCTCTGGACTCACTGCACTGCATCCTCAGTGGTGCCAGCGCACACACTGGACTCCCTGCCCTGCATCCCCAGTGGAGCCAGTGCACTCTCAGGAGTCACTGCAGTGCATCCCCAGTGCTGACAGTGCAGTCTCTGGACTCACTGCACTCCATCCCCACTGGTGCCAGTACACTCTCAGGACTCACTGCACTGCATCCCCAGTGGTGCCAGTGCACTCTCTGGACTCACTGCACTGCATCCCCACTGGTGCCAGTGCACTCTCTCGACTAACTGCACTGCATCCCCACTGGTGCCAGTGCACTCACTCTCTGGACTCACTGCAATGCATCCCCAGTGGTGCCAGTGCACTCTCAGGAGTCACTGCAGTGCATCCCCTGGGGGGCCAGTGTACTCTCTGGACTCACTGCACTGCATCCCCAGTGGTGCCAGTGCACTCTCTGGACTCACTGCACTGCATCCCCAGTGGAGCCAGTACACTCCCTGGACTCACTGCAGTGTATCCCCAGTGGTGCCAGTGCACTCTCTGGACTCACTGCACTGCATCTCCAGTGGTGCCTATGCACTCTCTGGACTCACTGCACTGCATCCCCAGTGGTGCCAGTGCACTATCTGGACTCACTGCAGTGCATCACCAGTGGTGCCAGTGCACTCTCTGGAGTCACTACACTGCATCCACAGTGGTGCCAGTGCACTCTCTGGCCTCACTGCAGTGCATCCCCAGTGGTGCCAGTGCACTCTCTGGACTCACTGCAGTGCATCCGCAGTGGTGCCAGTGCACTCTCTGGATTCACTGCACTACATCCCCAGTGGTGCCAGTGCACTCTCTGGACTCACTGCAGTGCATCCCCAGTGGTGCCAGTGCACTCTCTGGACTCACTGCAGTGTATCCCCAGTGTTGCCAGTGCACTCTCTGGACTCACGGCACTGCATCTCCAGTGGTGCCAGTGCACTCTCTGTACTCACTGAACTGCATCCCCAGTGGTGCCAGTGCACTCTCAGGAGTCACTGCAGTGCATCCCCTGTGGGGCCAGTGCACTCTCTGGACTCACTGCACTGCATCCCCAGTGGTGCCAGTGCACTCTCTGGACTCACTGCAGTGCATTCTCTGTGGTGCCAGTGCACTATCTGGACTCACTGCAGTGCATCCCCAGTGGTGCCTGTGCACTCTCTGGACTCACTGCAGTGCATCCCCAGTGGTGCCAGTGCACTCTCTGGACTCACGGCACTGCATCCCCAGTGGTGCCAGTGCACTCTCTGGACTCACTGAACTGCATCCCCAGTGGTGCCAGTGCACTCTCTGTACTCACTGAACTGCATCCCCAGTGGTGCCAGTGCACTCTCTGTACTCACTGAACTGCATCCCCAGTGGTGCCAGTGCACTATCTGGACTCACTGCAGTGCATCCCCAGTGGTGCCAGTGCACTCTCTGGACTCACTGCACTGCATCCCCAGTGGAGCCAGTACATTCCTTGGACTCACTGCAGTGCATCCCCAGTGGTGCCAGTGCACTCTCTGGACTCACTGCACTGCATCCCCAGTGGTGCCAGTGCACTCTCTGGACTCACTGCACTGCATCACCAGTGGTGCCAGTGCACTATCTGGACTCACTGCAGTGCATCCCCAGTGGTGCCAGTGCACTCTCTGGACTCACTGCAATGCATCCCCAGTGGTGCCAGAGCACTCTCTGGACTCACTGTACTCCATCCCCACTGGTGCCAGTACACCCTCTGGACTCACTGCACTTCATCCCCAGTGGGGCCAGTGCACTATCTGGACTCATTGCAGTGCATCCCCAGTGGTGCCAGTGCACTCTCTGAGTCAGTGCACTGCATCCCCAGTGGTGCCAGTGCACTCTCTGTACTCACTGAACTGCATCCCCAGTGGTGCCAGTGCACTCTCTGGACTCACTGCACTGCATTACCAGTGGTGCCAGTGCACTCTCTGGACTCACTGCACTGCATCGTCAGTGGTGCCAGCGCACACACTGGACTCCCTGCCCTGCATCCCCAGTGGTGCCAGTGCACTCTCAGGAGTCACTGCAGTGCATCCCCAGTGCTGACAGTGCAGTCTCTGGACTCACTGCACTGCATCCCCACTGGTGCCAGTGCACTCTCTCGACTAACTGCACTGCATCCCCACTGGTGCCAGTGCACTCACTCTCTGGACTCACTGCAATGCATCCCCAGTGGTGCCAGTGCACTCTCAGGAGTCACTGCAGTGCATCCCCTGTGGGGCCAGTGCACTCTCTGGACTCACTGCACTGCATCCCCAGTGGTGCCAGTGCAGTCTCTGGACTCACTGCACTGCATCCCCAGTGGAGCCAGTACACTCCCTGGACTCACTGCAGTATATCCCCAGTGGTGCCAGTGCACTCTCTGGACTCACTGCACTGCATCCCCAGTGGTGCCTATGCACTCTCTGGACTCACTGCACTGCATCCCCAGTGGTGCCAGTGCACTATCTGGACTCACAGCAGTGCATCCCCAGTGGTGCCAGTGCACTCTCTGGACTCACTGCACTGCATCCCCAGTGGTGCCAGTGCACTCTCTGGACTCACTGCACTCCATCCCCACTGGTGCCAGTACACTCTCTGGACTCACTGCACTGCATCCCCACTGGTGCCAGTGCACTCTCTGGACTCACTGCACTGCATCCCCAGTGGTGCCAGTGCACTATCTGGACTCATTGCAGTGTATCCCCAGTGGTGCCAGTGCACTCTCTGAGTCAGTGCACTGCATCCCCACTGGTGCCAGTGCACTCTCTGGACTCACGGCACTGCATCCCCACTGGTGCTAGTGCACTCTCTGGAGTCACTGCACTGCATCCCCAGTGGGGCCAGTGCACTCTCTGGACTCACTGCAGTGCATTCTCTGTGGTGCCAGTGCACTCTCTGGACTCACTGCACTGCATCCCCAGTGGTGCCAGTGCACTCTCTGGACTCACTGCACTGCATCCCCAGTGGTGCCAATGCACTCTCTGCACTCACTGCACTGCATCCTCAGTGGTGCCAGTGCACACACTGGATTGACTGCAGTGCATTCTCTGTGGTGCCAGTGCACTCTCTGGACTCACTGCACTGCATCCCCACTGGTGCCAGTGCACTCTCTGCACTCACTGCACTGCATCCCCAGTGGAGCCAGTACATTCCTTGGACTCACTGCAGTGCATCCCCAGTGGTGCCAGTGCACTCTCTGGACTCACTGCACTGCATCCCCAGTGGTGCCAATGCACTCTCTGCACTCACTGCACTGCATCCTCAGTGGTGCCAGTGCACACACTGGACTCACTGCAGTGCATCCCCAGTGGTGCCAGTGCACTCTCTGCACTCACTGCACTGCATCCCCACTGGTGCCAGTGCACTCTCTGCACTCACTGCACTGCATCCCCAGTGGAGCCAGTACATTCCTTGGACTCACTGCAGTGCATCCCCAGTGGTGCCAGTGCACTCTCTGGACTCACTGCACTGCATCCCCACTGGTGCCAGTACACTCTCTGGACTCACTGCACTTCATCCCCAGTGTTGCCAGTGCACTCTGTGGACTCACTTCTGTGCATCCCCATTGTTGCCAGTGCACTCTCTGGACTCACTGCACTGCATCCCCAGTGGTGCCAGTGCACTCTCTGGACTCACTGCACTGCATCCCCAGTGGTGCCAGTGCACTATCTGGACTCACTGCAGTGCATCCCCAGTGGTGCCAGAGCACTCTCTGGACTCACTGTACTCCATCCCCACTGGTGCCAGTACACCCTCTGGACTCACTGCACTGCATCCCCAGTGGGGCCAGTGCACTATCTGGACTCATTGCAGTGCATCCCCAGTGGTGCCAGTGCACTCTCTGAGTCAGTGCACTGCATCCCCAGTGGTGCCAGTGCACTCTCTGTACTCACTGAACTGCATCCCCAGTGGTGCCAGTGCACTCTCTGGACTCACTGCACTGCATTACCAGTGGTGCCAGTGCACTCTCTGGAGACACTGCAGTGCATCTCCACTAGTGCCAGGGCACTCTCTGGACTCACTGCAGTGCATCCCCAGTGGTGCCAGTGCACTCTCTGGACTCACTGCACTGCATCCCCAGTGGTGCCAGTGCACTCTCTGGACTCACTGCACTGCATCCCCAGTGGTACCAGTGCACTATCTGGACTCATTGCAGTAGATCCCCAGTGGTGCCAGTGCAATCTCTGGACTCACTGCACTGCATCCCCAGTGGTACCAGTGCACTATCTGGACTCATTGCAGTGCATCCCCAGTGGTGCCAGTGCACTCTCTGGACTCACTGCACTGCATCCCCACTGGTGCCAGCGCACACACTGGACTCCCTGCCCTGCATCCCCAGTGGTGCCAGTGCACTCTCAGGAGTCACTGCAGTGCATCCCCAGTGCTGACAGTGCAGTCTCTGGACTCACTGCACTCCATCCCCACTGGTGCCAGTACACTCTCAGGACTCACAGCACTGCATCCCCAGTGGTGCCAGTGCACTCTCTGGACTCACTGCACTGCATCCCCACTGGTGCCAGTGCACTCTCTCGACTAACTGCACTGCATCCCCACTGGTGCCAGTGCACTTACTCTCTGGACTCACTGCAATGCATCCCCAGTGGTGCCAGTGCACTCTCAGGAGTCACTGCAGTGCATCCCCTGTGGGGCCAGTGCACTCTCTGGACTCACTGCAATGCATCCCCAGTGGTGCCAGAGCACTCTCTGGACTCACTGTACTCCATCCCCACTGGTGCCAGTACACCCTCTGGACTCACTGCACTGCATCCCCAGTGGGGCCAGTGCACTATCTGGACTCATTGCAGTGCATCCCCAGTGGTGCCAGTGCACTCTCTGAGTCAGTGCACTGCATCCCCAGTGGTGCCAGTGCACTCTCTGGCCTCACTGCAGTGCATCCCCAGTGGTGCCAGTGCTCTCTCTGGACTCACTGCACTGCATTACCTGTGGTGCCAGTGCACTCTCTGGAGACACTGCAGTGCATCTCCACTAGTGCCAGTGCACTCTCTGGACTCACTGCAGTGCATCCCCAGTGGTGCCAGTGCACTCTCTGGACTCACTGCACTGCATCCCCAGTGGTGCCAGTGCAGTCTCTGGACTCACTGCACTGCATCCCCAGTGGAGCCAGTACACTCCCTGGACTCACTGCAGTGTATCCCCAGTGGTGCCAGTGCACTCGTTGGACTCACTGCACTGCATCCCCAGTGGTGCCTATGCACTCTCTGGACTCACTGCACTGCATCCCCAGTGGTGCCAGTGCACTATCTGGACTCACAGCAGTGCATCCCCAGTGGTGCCAGTGCACTCTCTGGACTCACTGCAATGCATCCCCAGTGGTGCCAGTGCACTCTCTGGACTCACTGCACTCCATCTCCACTGGTGCCAGTACACTCTCTGGACTCACTGCACTGCATCCCCAGTGGTGCCAGTGCACTCTCTGGACTCACTGCACTGCATCCAAAGTGGTGCCAGTGCACTATCTGGACTCATTGCAGTGTATCCCCAGTGGTGCCAGTGCACTCTCTGAGTCAGTGCACTGCATCCCCAATGGTGCCAGTGCACTCTCTGGACTCACTGCAGTGCATCCCCACTGGTGCCAGTGCACTCTCTGGAGTCACTGCAGTGCATTCTCTGTGGTGCCAGTGCACTCTATGGACTCACTGCACTGCATCCCCAGTGGTGCCAGTGCACTCTCTGGACTCACTGCACTGCATCCCCAGTGGTGCCAATGCACTCTCTGCACTCACTGCACTGCATCCTCAGTGGTGCCAGTGCACACACTGGACTCCCTTCACTGCATCCCCAGTGGTGCCAGTGCACTCTCTGGACTCACTGCACAGCATCCCCAGTGGTGCCAGGGCACTCTCTGGACTCACTGCACTGCATCCCCAGTGGTGCCAGTGCACTCTCTGCACTCACTGCACTGCATCCCCACTGGTGCCAGTGCACTCTCTGCACTCACTGCACTGCATCCCCTGTGGTGCCAGTGCACTCTCTGGAGACACTGCAGTGCATATCCTCTAGTGCCAGGGCACCCTCTGGACTCACTGCAGTGTATCCCCTGTGGGGCCAGTGCACTCTCTGGACTCACTGCACTGCATCCCCACTGGTGCCAGTGCATTCTCTGCACTCACTGCACTGCATCCCCAGTGGTGCCTGTACACTCTCTGGACTCACTGCAGTGCATCCCCTGTGGGGCCAGTACACTCTCTGGACTCACTGCACTGCATCCCCAGTGTTGCCAGTGCACTCTGTGGACGCACTTCTGTGCATCCCCATTGTTGCCAGTGCACTCTCTGGACTCACTGCACTCCATCCCCACTGGTGCCAGTGCACTCTCTGGACTCACTGCAGTGTATTCCCAGTGGTGCCAATGCACTCTCTGGACTCACTGCAGTGAATCCCCGGTGGTGCCAGTGCACTCTCTGGAGTCACTGCACTGCATCCCCAGTGGTGCCAGTGCACTCTCTGGACTCACTGCACTGCATCCCCAGTGGTGCCAGTGCACTATCTGGACTCATTGCAGTGTATCCCCAGTGGTGCCAGTGCACTCTCTGAGTCAGTGCACTGCATCCCCAATGGTGCCAGTGCACTCTCTGGACTCACTGCACTGCATCCCCACTGGTGCCAGTGCACTCTCTGGAGTCACTGCACTGCATCCCCAGTGGGGCCAGTGCACTCTCTGGACTCACTGCAGTGCATTCTCTGTGGTGCCAGTGCACTCTCTGGACTCACTGCACTGCATCCCCAGTGGTGCCAATGCACTCTCTGCACTCACTGCACTGCATCCCCAGTGGTGCCAGTGCACACACTGGACTCCCTTCACTGCATCCCCAGTGGTGCCAGTGCACTCTCTGGACTCACTGCACAGCATCCCCAGTGGTGCCAGGGCACTCTCTGGACTCACTGCACTGCATCCCCAGTGGTGCCAGTGCACTCTCTGCGCTCACTGAACTGCATCCCCACTGGTGCCAGTGCACTCTCTGCACTCACTGCACTGCATCCCCAGTGGAGCCAGTACATTCCTTGGACTCACTGCAGTGCATCCCCAGTGGTGCCAGTGCACTCTCTGGACTCACTGCACTGCATCCCCAGTGGTGCCAGTGCACTCTCTGGACTCACTGCACTGCATCCCCAGTGGTGCCAGTGCACTATCTGGACTCACTGCAGTGCATCCCCAGTGGTGCCAGTGCACTCTCTGGACTCACTGCAATGCAACCCCAGTGGTGCCAGAGCACTCTCTGGACTCACTGTACTCCATCCCCACTGGTGCCAGTACACCCTCTGGACTCACTGCACTGCATCCCCAGTGGGGCCAGTGCACTATCTGGACTCATTGCAGTGCATCCCCAGTGGTGCCAGTGCACTCTCTGAGTCAGTGCACTGCATCCCCAGTTGTGCCAGTGCACTCTCTGTACTCACTGAATTTCATCCCCAGTGGTGCCAGTGCACTCTCTGGACTCACTGCACTGCATTACCAGTGGTGCCAGTGCACTCTCTGGAGACACTGCAGTGCATCTCCACTAGTGCCAGGGCACTCTCTGGACTCACTGCAGTGCATCCCCAGTGGTGCCAGTGCACTCTCTGGACTCACTACACTGCATCCCCAGTGGTGCCAGTGCACTCTCTGGACTCACTGCACTGCATCCCCAGTGGTACCAGTGCACTGTCTGGACTCATTGCAGTAGATCCCCAGTGGTGCTAGTGCAATCTCTGGACTCACTGCACTGCATCCCCAGTGGTACCAGTGCACTATCTGGACTCATTGCAGTGCATCCCCAGTGGTGCCAGTGCACTCTCTGGACTCACTGCACTGCATCCTCAGTGGTGCCAGCGCACACACTGGACTCCCTGCCCTGCATCCCCAGTGGTGCCAGTGCACTCTCAGGAGTCACTGCAGTGCATCCCCAGTGCTGACAGTGCAGTCTCTGGACTCACTGCACTCCATCCCCACTGGTGCCAGTACACTCTCAGGACTCACTGCACTGCATCCCCAGTGGTGCCAGTGCATTCTCTGGACTCACTGCACTGCATCCCCACTGGTGCCAGTGTACTCTCTCGACTAACTGCACTGCATCCCCACTGGTGCCAGTGCACTCACTCTCTGGACTCACTGCAATGCATCCCCAGTGGTGCCAGTGCACTCTCAGGAGTCACTGCAGTGCATCCCCTGTGGGGCCAGTGCACTCTCTGGACTCACTGCAGTGTATCCCCAGTGGTGCCAGTGCACTCTCTGGACTCACTGCACTGCATCCCCAGTGGTGCCTATGCACTCTCTGGACTCACTGCACTGCATTCCCAGTGGTGCCAGTGCACTATCTGGACTCACAGCAGTGCATCCCCAGTGGTGCCAGTGCACTCTCTGGACTCACTGCAATGCATCCCCAGTGGTGCCAGTGCACTCTCTGGACTCACTGCACTGCATCCCCAGTGGTGCCAGTGCACTATCTGGACTCATTGCAGTGTATCCCCAATGGTGCCAGTGCACTCTCTGAGTCAGTGCACTGCATCCCCAATGGTGCCAGTGCACTCTCTGGACTCACTGCACTGCATCCCCACTGGTGCCAGTGCACTCTCTGGAGTCACTGCACTGCATCCCCAGTGGGGCCAGTGCACTCTCTGGACTCACTGCAGTGCATTCTCTGTGGTGCCAGTGCACTCTCTGGACTCACTGAACTGCATCCCAAGTGGTGCCAGTGCACTCTCTGGACTCACTGCACTGCATCCCCAGTGGTGCCAGTGCACTCTCTGCACTCACTGCACTGCATCCTCAGTGGTGCCAGTGCACACACTGGACTCCCTTCACTGCATCCCCAGCGGTGCCAGTGCACTCTCTGGACTCACTGCACAGCATCCCCAGTGGTGCCAGGGCACTCTCTGGACTCACTGCACTGCATCCCCAGTGGTGCCAGTGCACTCTCTGCACTCACTGCACTGCATCCCCACTGGTGCCAGTGCACTCTCTGCACTCACTGCACTGCATCCCCTGTGGTGCCAGTGCACTCTCTGGAGACACTGCAGTGCATCTCCACTAGTGCCAGGGCACCCTCTGGACTCACTGCAGTGTATCCCCTGTGGGGCCAGTGCACTCTCTGGACTCACTGCACTGCATCCCCACTGGTGCCAGTGCATTCTCTGCACTCACTGCACTGCATCCCCAGTGGTGCCTGTACACTCTCTGGACTCACTGCACTGCATCCCCAAAGGTGCCAGTGCACTCTCTGGACTCACTGCACTGCGTCCCCAGCGGTGCCAGTGCACTCTCTGGACTCACTGCAGTGCATCCGCAGTGGTGCCAGTGCACTCTCTGGACTCACTGCAGTGCATCCCCACTGGTGCCAGTACACTCTCTGGACTCACTGCACTGCATCCCCAGTGTTGCCAGTGCACTCTTTGGACTCACTTCAGTGCATCCCCCTTGTTGCCAGTGCACTCTCTGGACTCACTGCACTCCATCCCCAGTGGTGCCAGTGCACTCTCTGGACTCACTGCAGTGTATTCCCAGTGGTGCCAGTGCACTCTCTGGACTCACTGCAGTGAATCCACGGTGGTGCCAGTGCACTCTCTGGACTCACTGCACTGCATCCCCAGTGGTGCCAGTGCACTCTCTGGACTCACTGCACTGCATCCCCTGTGGTGCCAGTGCACTCTCTGGACTCATTGCAGTGTATCCCCAGTGGTGCCAGTGCACTCTCTGAGTCAGTGCACTGCATCCCCAATGGTGCCAGTGCACTCTCTGGACTCACTGCACTGCATCCCCACTGGTGCCAGTGCACTCTCTGGACTCACTGCAGTGCATTCTCTGTGGTGCCAGTGCACTCTCTGGACTCACTGCACTGCATCCCCAGTGGTGCCAGTGCACTCTCTGGACTCACTGCACTGCATCCCCAGTGGTGCCAATGCACTCTCTGCACTCACTGCACTGCATCCCCAGTGGTGCCAGTGCACACACTGGACTCCCTTCACTGCATCCCCAGTGGTGCCAGTGCACTCTCTGGACTCACTGCACAGCATCCCCAGTGGTGCCAGGGCACTCTCTGGAGACACTGCAGTGCATATCCTCTAGTGCCAGGACACCCTCTGGACTCACTGCAGTGTATCCCCTGTGGGGCCAGTGCACTCTCTGGACTCACTGCACTGCATCCCCACTGGTGCCAGTGCATTCTCTGCACTCACTGCACTGCATCCCCAGTGCTTCCAGTGCACTCTCTGGAGTCACTGAACTGCATCCCCAATGGTGCCAGTGCACTCTCTGGACTCACTGCACGGCATTACCAGTGGTGCCAATGCACTCTCTGGAGACACTGCACTGCATCCCCAGTGGTGCCAGTGCACTCTCTGGACTCACTGCAGTGCATCCCCAGTGGTGCCAGTGCACTCTCTGGAGTCACTGCACTGCATCCCCAGTGGGACCAGTGCAATCTCTGGACTCACTGCACTGCATCCCCAGTGGTGCCAGTGCACTCTCTGGACTCACTGCACTGCATACCCAGTGGAGCCAGTGCACTCTCTGGAGTCACTACACTGCATCCACAGTGGTGCCAGTGCACTCTCTGGCCTCACTGCATTGCATCTCCAGTGGTGCTAGTGCACTCTCTGGACTCACTGCACTGCATCCCCAGTGGTGCCAGTGAACTCTCTGGACTCAGTGCACTGCATCCCCAGTGGTGCCAGTGCACTCTCTGGAGTCACTACACTGCATCCCCAGTGGTGCCAGTGCACTCTCTGGCCTCACTGCATTGCATCTCCAGTGGTGCTAGTGCACTCTCTGGACTCACTGCACTGCATCCCCAGTGGTGCCAGTGAACTCTCTGGACTCAGTGCACTGCATCCCCAGTGGTGCCAGTGCACTCTCTGGACTCACTGCAGTGCATCCCCAGTGGTGCCAGTGCAGTCTCTGGACTCACTGCACTGCATCCCCAGTGGAGCCAGTGAACTCTCTGGACTCACTGCAGTGCATCACCAGTGGTGCCAGTGCACTCTCTGGAGTCACTACACTGCATCCACAGTGGTGCCAGTGCACTCTCTGGCCTCACTGCATTGCATCTCCAGTGGTGCTAGTGCACTCTCTGGACTCACTGCACTGCATCCCCAGTGGTGCCAGTGCACTCTCAGGACTCACTGCACTGCATCCCCACTGGTGCCAGTGCACTCTCTGGAGTCACTGCAGTGCATCCCCAGTGGTGCCAGTGCACTCTCTGGAGTCACTGCACTGCATCCCCAGTGGTGCCAGTGCACTCTCTGGACTCACTGCAGTGCATCCCCAGTGGTGCCAGTGCACTAACTGGACTCACTGCAGTGCATCACCAGTGGTGCCAGTGCACTATCTGGAGTCACTACACTGCATCCCCAGTGGTGCCAGTGCACTCTCTGGCCTCACTGCAGTGCATCCCCAGTGGTGCCAGTGCACTCTCTGGACTCACTGCAGTGCATCCGCAGTGGTGCCAGTGCACTCTCTGGATTCACTGCACTACATCCCCAGTGGTGCCAGTGCACTCTCTGTACTCACTGCACTGCATCCCCACTGGTGCCAGTGCACTCTCTGGAGTCACTGCACTGCATCCCCAGTGGTGCCAGTGCACTCTCTGGACTCACTGCACTGCATCCTCAGTGGTGACAGCGCACACACTGGACTCCCTGCCCTGCATCCCCAGTGGTGCCGGTGCACTCTCAGGAGTCACTGCAGTGCATCCCCAGTGCTGACAGTGCAGTCTCTGGACTCACTGCACTCCATCCCCACATGTGCCAGTACACTCTCAGGACTCACTGCACTGCATCCCCAGTGGTGCCAGTGCACTCTCTGCACTCACTGCACTGCATCCCCTCTAGTGCCAGTGCACTCTCTGCACTCACTGCACCGCATCCCCAGTGGTGCCAGTGCACTCTCTGGAGACATTGCAGTGCATATCCTCTAGTGCCAGGGCACCCTCTGGACTCACCGCAGTGTATCCCCTGTGGGGCCAGTGCACTCTCTGGAGTCACTGCACTGCATCCCCAGTGGTGCCAGTGCACTCTCTCGACTCAGTGCACTGCATTACCAGTGGTGCCAGTGCACTCTCTGGAGACACTGCAGTGCATCTCCATTAGTGCCAGGGCACTCTCTGGACTAACTGCACTGCATCCCCAGTGGTGCCAGTGCACTCTCTGGACTCACTGCACTGCATCCCCAGTGGTGCCAGTGCACTCTCTGGACTCACTGCACTGCATCCCCAGTGGTGCCAGTTCACTCTCAGGACTCACTGCACTGCATCCCCAGTGGTGCCAGTGCACTCTCTGGAGTCACTGCACTGCATCCCCAGTGGTGCCAGTGCACTCTCTGGAGTAATTGCACTGCATCCCCAGTGGTGCCAGTGCACTCTCTGGACTCACTGCACTGCGTCCCCTGTGGTGCCAGTGCACTATCTGGACTCACTTCAGTTTATCACCAGTGGTGCCAGTGCACTCTCTGGCCTCACTGCAGTGCATCCCCAGTGGTGCCAGTGCACTCTCTGGACTCACTGCAGTGCATCCCCAGTGGTGCCAGTGCACTCTCTGGATTCACTGCACTACATCCCCAGTGGTGCCAGTGCACTCTCTGGACTCACTGCAGTGCATCCCCAGTGGTGCCAGTGCACTCTCTGGACTCACTGCAGTGCATCCCCAGTGTTGCCAGTGCACTCTCTGGACTCACGGCACTGCATCCCCAGTGGTGCCAGTGCACTCTCTGTACTCACTGCACTGCATCCCCAGTGGTGACAGTGCACTCTTTGGAGTCACCGGGGTGCATCACCAGTGGAGCCAGTGCACTCTCTGGACTCACTGCACTGCATCCCCAGTGGTGCCAGTGCACTCTCTGGACTCACGGCACTGCATCACCAGTGGTGCCAGTGCACTCTGTTTACTCACTGCAGTGCATCCCCAGTGGTGCCAGAGCGCTCTCTGGACTCACTGCACTGCATTCCCAGTTGTGCCAGGGCACTCTCTGGAGTCACTGCAGTGCATTCCCAGTGGTGCCAGTGCACTCTCTGGACTCACTGCACTGCATTACCAGTGGTGCCAGTGCACTCTCTGGACTCACTGCACTGCATCACCAGTGGAGCCAGTGCACTCTATGGACTCACTGCAGTGCATCCACAGTGGTGCCAGTGAACTCTCTGGACTCACTGCACTGCATCCCCAGTGGTGCCAGTGCACTCTCTGGACTCACTGCACTGCATCCTCAGTGGTGCCAGTGAACACACTGGACTCCCTGCACTGCATTCCCAGTGGTGCCAGTGCACTCTCTGG
The DNA here is from genome assembly GCF_964211835.1 of Anser anser. Lineage (NCBI taxonomy): Eukaryota > Metazoa > Chordata > Aves > Anseriformes > Anatidae > Anser > Anser anser. Next base: position 1,914,013 of record NW_028154189.1, read on the forward strand.
ACTCAGTGCACTGCATCCCCAGTGGTGCCAGTGCACTCTCTGGACTCACTGCACTGCATCCCCAGTGGTGCCAGTGCACTCTCTGGACTCACTGCACTTCATCCCCAGTGCTGCCAGTGCACTCTCTGGAGACACTGCAGTGCATATCCTCTAGTGCCAGGGCACCCTCTGGACTCACTGCAGTATATCCCCTATGGGGCCAGTGCCCTCTCTGGACTCACTGCACTGCAACCCCAGTGGTGTCAGTGCACTCTCTGGACTCATTGCAGTGCATCCCCAGTGGTGCCAGTGCACTCTCTGGACTCACTGCACTGCATCCCCAGTGGTGCCAGGGCACTCTCTGCACTCACTGCACTGCATCCCCAGTGGAGCCAGTGCACTCTCTGGACTCACTGCACTGCATCCCCAGTGGTGCCAGTGCAGTCTCTGGACTCACTGCACTGCATCCCCAGTGGAGCCAGTAAACTCTCTGGACTCACTGCACTGCATCCCCAGTGGTGCCAGTGCACTATCTGGACTCACTGCAGTGCATCACCAGTGGTGCCAGTGCACTCTCTGGAGTCACTACACTGCATCCACAGTGGTGCCAGTGCACTCTCTGGCCTCACTGCATTGCATCTCCAGTGGTGCTAGTGCACTCTCTGGACTCACTGCACTGCATCCCCAGTGGTGCCAGTGCACTCTCTGGAGACACTGCAGTGCATATCCACTAGTGCCAGGGCACTCTCTGGACTCCCTGCACTGCATCCCCAGTGGTGCCAGTGCACTCTCTGGACTCACTGCACTGCATCCCGACTGGTGCCAGTGCACTCTCTGGACTCACTGCACTGCATCCCCAGTGGTGCCAGTGCACTCTCAGGACTCACTGCACTGCATCCCCACTGGTGCCAGTGCACTCTCTGGAGTCACTGCAGTGCATCCCCAGTGGTGCCAGTGCACTCTCTGGAGTCACTGCACTGCATCCCCAGTGGTGCCAGTGCACTCTCTGGACTCACTGCAGTACATCCCCAGTGGTGCCAGTGCACTCTCTGGACTCACTGCACTGCATCACCAGTGGGGCCAGTGCACTCTCAGGAGTCACTTCAGTGCATCCCTTGTGGGGCCAGTGCACTCTCTGGACTCACTGCACTGCATCCCCAGTGGTGCCAGTGCACTCCCTGGACTCACTGCACTGCATCCCCAGTGGTGCCAGTGCACTCTCTGGACTCACTGAACTGCATCCCCAGTGGTGCCAGTGCACTCTCTGTACTCACTGAACTGCATCCCCAGTGGTGCCAGTGCACTCTCAGGAGTCACTGCAGTGCATCCCCTGTGGGGCCAGTGCACTCTCTGGACTCACTGCACTGCATACCCAGTGGTGCCAGTGCACTCTCTGGACTCACTGCACTGCATCCCCAGTGGAGCCAGTACACTCCCTGGACTCACTGCAGTACATCCCCAGTGGTGCCAGTGCACTCCCTGGACTCACTGCACTGCATCCCCAGTGGTGCCAGTGCACTCTCTGGACTCACTGCACTGCATCCCCAGTGGGGCCAGTGCACTATCTGGACTCACTGCAGTGCATCCCCAGTGGTGCCAGTGCACTCTCTGGACTCACTGCAATGCATCCCCAGTGGTGCCAGTGCACTCTCTGGACTCACTGTACTCCATCCCCGCTGGTGCCAGTACACTCTATGGACTCACTGCACTGCATCCCCAGTGGGGCCAGTGCACTATCTGGACTCATTGCAGTGCATCCCAAGTGATGCCAGTGCACTCTATGAGTCAGTGTACTGCATCCCCAGTGGTGCCAGTGCACTCTCTGTACTCACTGAACTGCATCCCCAGTGGTGCCAGTGCACTCTCTGGACTCACTGCACTGCAATACCAGTGGTGCCAGTGCACTCTCTGGAGACACTGCAGTGCATCTCCACTAGTGCCAGGGCACTCTCTGGACTCACTGCACTGCATCCCCACTGGTGCCAGTGCACGCTCTGTACTCACTGAACTGCATCCCCAGTGGTGCCAGTGCACTCTCTGTACTCACTGAACTGCATCCCCAGTGGTGCCAGTGCACTCTCAGGAGTCACTGCAGTGCATCCCCTGTGGGGCCAGTGCACTATCTGGACTCACTGCACTGCATCCCCCGTGGTGCCAGTGCACTCTCTGGACTCACTGCAGTGCATCCCCAGTGGTGCCAGTGCACTATCTGGACTCACTGCAGTGCATCACCAGTGGTGCCAGTGCACTCTCTGTACTCACTGAACTGCATCCCCAGTGGTGCCAGTGCACCCTCTGGACTCACTGCACTGCATTACCAGTGGTGCCAGTGCACTCTCTGGAGACACTGCAGTGCATCTCCACTACTGCCAGGGCACTCTCTGGACTCACTGCACTGCATCGCCAGTGGTGCCAGTGCACTCTCTGTACTCACTGCACTGCATCCCCAGTGGTGCCAGTGCACTCTCTGTACTCACTGAACTGCATCCCCAGTGGTGCCAGTGCACTCTCAGGAGTCACTGCAGTGCATCCCCTGTGGGGCCAGTGCACTCTCTGGACTCACTGCAGTGCATCCCCAGTGGTGCCAGTGCACTCTCTGGACTCACTGCACTGCATCCCCAGTGGTGCCAGTGCACTCTCTGTACTCACTGAACTGCATCCCCAGTGGTGCCAGTGCACTCTCAGGAGTCACTGCAGTGCATCCCCTGTGGGGCCAGTGCACTCTCTGGACTCACTGCACTGCATCCCCAGTGGTGCCAGTGCAGTCTCTGGACTCACTGCACTGCATCCCCAGTGGAGCCAGTACACTCCCTGGACTCACTGCAGTACATCCCCAGTGGTGCCAGTGCACTCTCTGGACTCACGGCACTGCATCCCCAGTGGTGCCAGTGCACTCTCTGGACTCACTGCACTGCATCCCCAGTGGGGCCAGTGCACTATCTGGACTCACTGCAATGCATCCCCAGTGGTGCCAGTGCACTCTCTGGACTCACTGTACTCCATCCCCACTGGTGCCAGTACACTCTATGGACTCACTGCACTGCATCCCCAGTGGGGCCAGTGCACTTTCTGGACTCATTGCAGTGCATCCCCAGTGATGCCAGTGCACTCTATGAGTCAGTGTACTGCATCCCCAGTGGTGCCAGTGCACTCTCTGGACTCACTGAACTGCATCCCCAGTGGTGCCAGTGCACTCTCTGGACTCACTGCACTGCATTACCAGTGGTGCCAGTGCACTCTCTGGAGACACTGCAGTGCATCTCCACTAGTGCCAGGGCACTCTCTGGACTCACTGCACTGCATCCCCACTGGTGCCAGTGCACTCTATGGACTCACTGCACTGCATCCCCAGTGGGGCCAGTGCACTTTCTGGACTCATTGCAGTGCATCCCCAGTGATGCCAGTGCACTCTATGAGTCAGTGTACTGCATCCCCAGTGGTGCCAGTGCAGTCTCTGGACTCACTGCACTGCATACCCAGTGGTGCCAGTGCACTATCTGGACTCACCGAGGTGCATCCCCAGTGGTGCCAGTGCACTCTCTGGACTCAATGCAGTACATCCCCAGTGGTGCCAGTGCACTCTCTGGACTCACTGCACTGCATCCCCAGTGGTGCCAGTGCACTCTCTGGACTCACTGCACTGCATCCCCAGTGGTGCCAGTGCACTCTCTGGACTCACTGCAGTGCATCCCCAGTGGTGCCAGTGCACTATCTGGACTCACTGCACTGCATCCCCAAGGTGCCAGTGCACTCTATGGAGTCAACTGCACTACATCCCCAGTGGTGCCAGTGCACTCTCTGGACTCACTGCACTGCATCCCCAGTGGTGCCAGTGCACTCTCTGGACTCACTGCAATGCATCCCCAGTGGTGCCAGTGCACTCTCTGGACTCACTGTACTCCATCCCCACTGGTGCCAGTACACTCTATGGACTCACTGCACTGCATCCCCAGTGGGGCCAGTGCACTATCTGGACTCATTGCAGTGCATCCCCACGGGTGCCAGTGCACTCTCTGAGTCAGTGTACTGCATCCCCAGTGGTGCCAGTGCACTCTCTGGACTCACTGAACTGCATCCCCAGTGGTGCCAGTGCACTCTCAGGAGTCACTGCAGTGCATCCCCTGTGGGGCCAGTGCACTCTCTGGACTCACTGCACTGCATCCCCAGTGGTGCCAGTGCACTCTCTGGCCTCACTGCACTGCATCCCCAGTGGTGCCAGTGCACTCTCTGGACTCACTGCAGTGCATCACCAGTGGTGCCAGTGCACTCTCTGGATTCACTGCACTACATCCCCTGTGGTGCCATTGCACTCTCTGGACTCACTGCAGTGCATCCCCAGTGGTGCCTGTGCACTCTCTGGACTCACTGCACTACATCCCCAGTGTTGCCAGTGCACTCTCTGGACTCACGGCACTGCATCCCCAGTGGTGCCAGTGCACTCTCTGTACTCACTGAACTGCATCCCCAGTGGTGCCAGTGCACTCTCTGGAGTCACTGCAGTGCATCCCCAGTGGTGCCAGTGCACTCTCTGGACTCACTGCACTGCATCCCCAGTGGTGCCAGTGCACTCTCTGGCCTCACTGCAGTGCATCCCCAGTGGTGTCAGTGCACTCTCTGGACTCACCGCACTACATCCCCACTGCTGCCAGTGCACTCTCTGGACTCACTGCAGTGCATCCCCAGTGGAGCCAGTACACTCCTTGGACTCACTGCAGTGCATCCCCAGTGGTGCCAGTGCACTCTCTGGACTCACTGCACTGCATCCCAGTGGTGCCAGTGCACTCTCAGGAGTCACTGCAGTGCATCCCCAGTGCTGACAGTGCAGTCTCTGGACTCACTGCCCTGCATCCCCAGTGGTGCCAGTGCACTCTCAGGAGTCACTGCAGTGCATCCCCAGTGCTGACAGTGCAGTCTCTGGACTCACTGCACTCCATCCCCACTGGTGCCAGTACACTCTCAGGACTCACTGCACTGCATCCCCAGTGGTGCCAGTGCACTCTCTGGACTCACTGCACTGCATCCCCAGTGGTGCCAGTGCACTCTCTCGAATAACTGCACTGCATCCCCACTGGTGCCAGTGCACTCACTCTCTGGACTCACTGCAATGCATCCCCAGTGGTGCCAGTGCACTCTCAGGAGTCACTGCAGTGCATCCCCTGTGGGGCCAGTGCACTCTCTGGACTCACTGCACTGCATCCCCAGTGGTGCCAGTGCAGTCTCTGGACTCACTGCACTGCATCCCCAGTGGTGCCAGTACACTCCCTGGACTCACTGCAGTGCATCCCCAGTGGTGCCACTGCACTCTCTGGACTCACTGCACTGCATCCCCAGTGGTGCCAGTGCACTATCTGGACTCACTGCAGTGCATCCCCAGTGGTGCCAGTGCACTCTGTGGACTCACTGAACTGCATCCCCAGTGGTGCCAGTGCACTCTCTGGACTCACTGCACTCCATCCCCACTGGTGCCAGTACACTCTCTGGACTCACTGCACTGCATCCCCAGTGCTGACAGTGCACTCTCTGGACTCACTGCACTGCATCCCCAGTGGTGCCAGTGCACTATCTGGACTCATTGCAGAGTATCCCCAGTGGTGCCAGTGCACTCTCTGAGTCAGTGCACTGCATCCCCAATGGTGCCAGTGCACTCTCTGGACTCACTGCACTGCATCCCCACTGGTGCCAGTGCACTCTCTGGACTCACTGCACTGCATCCCCAGTGCTGCTTGTGCACTCTCTGGAGTCACTGCACTGCATCCCCAGTGGGGCCAGTGCACACACTGGACTCCCTTCACTGCATCCCCAGTGGTGCCAGTGCACTCTCTGGACTCACTGCACTGCATCCCCAGTGGTGCCAGTGCATTCTCTGCACTCACTGCACTGCATCCCCAGTGGTGCCAGTGCACTCTCTGGACTCACTGCAATGCATCCCCAGTGGTGCCAGTGCACTCTCTGGACTCACTGTACTCCATCCCCACTGGTGCCAGTACACTCTCTGGACTCACTGCACTGCATCCCCAGTGGGGCCAGTGCACTATCTGGACTCATTGCAGTGCATCCCCAGTGGTGCCAGTGCACTCTCTGAGTCAGTGTACTGCATCCCCAGTGGTGCCAGTGCACTCTCTGTACTCACTGCACTGCATCCCCAGTGGTGCCAGTGTACTCTCTGGAGACACTGCAGTGCATCTCCACTAGTGCCAGGGCACTCTCTGGACTCATTGCAGTGCATCCCCAGTGGTGCCAGTGCAATCTCTGGACTCACTACAGTACGGCTCCAATGGTGCCAGCGCACTCTCTGGACTCACTGCACTGCATCCCCAGTGGTTCCAGTGCACTCTCTGGACTCACTGCACTGCATCCTCAGTGGTGCCAGCGCACACACTGGACTCCCTGCCCTGCATCCCCAGTGGTGCCAGTGCACTCTCTCGACTAACTGCACTGCATACCCAGTGGTGCCAGTGCACTATCTGGACTCACTGCAGTGCATCCCCAGTGGTGCCAGGGCACTCTCTGGACTCACTGCAGTGCATTCCCAGTGGTGCCAGTGCACTCTCTGCACTCACTGCACTGCATCCCCTCTGGTGCCAGTGCACTCTCTGCACTCACTGCACTGCATCACCAGTGGTGCCAGTGCACTCTCCGGAGACACTGCAGTGCACATCCTCTAGTGCCAGGGCACCCCCTGGACTCACTGCAGTGTATCCTCTGTGGGGCCAGTGCACTCTCTGGACTCACTGCACTGCATCGCCAGTGGTGCCAGTGCACTCTCTGGACTCACTGCACTGCATCCCCAGTGGTGCCAGTGCAGTCTCTGGACTCACTGCACTCCATCCCCACTGGTGCCAGTACACTCTCAGGACTCACTGCACTGCATCCCCCGTGGTGCCAGTGCACTCTCAGGACTCACTGCACTGCATCCCCAGTGGTGCCAGTGCACTCTCTGGACTCACTGCACTGCATCCCCAGTGGTGCCAGTGCACTCTCAGGACTCATTGCACTGCATCCCCACTGGTGCCAGTGCACTCTCTGGAGTCACTGCAGTGCATCCCCAGTGGTGCCAGTGCACTCTCTGGACTCACTGCACTGCATCCCCACTGGTGCCAGTGCACTCTCTGGACTCACTGCACTGCATCCCCACTGGTGCCAGTGCACTATCTGGACTCACTGCAGAGCATCACCAGTGGTGCCAGTGCACTCTCTGGAGTCACTACACTGCATCCCCAGTGGTGCCAGTGCACTCTCTGGCCTCACTGCAGTGCATCCCCAGTGGTGCCAGTGCACTCTCTGGACTCACTGAACTGCATCCCCAGTGGTGCCAGTGCACTCTCTGGATTCACTGCACTACATCCCCAGTGGTGCCAGTGCACTCTCTGGACTCACTGCAGTGCATCCCCAGTGGTGCCAGTGCACTCTCTGGACTCACTGCAGTGCATCCCCAGTGTTGCCAGTGCACTCTCTGGACTCACGGCACTGCATCCCCAGTGGTGCCAGTGCACTCTCTGTACTCACTGCACTGCATCCCCAGTGGTGCCAGTGCACTCTCTGGACTCACTGCAGGGCATCCCCTGTGGGGCCAGTGCACTCTCTGGACTCACTGCACTGCATCCCCAGAGGTGCCAGTGCACTCTCTGGACTCACTGCACTGCATCCCCAGTGGTGCCAGTGCACTCTCTGGCCTCACTGCAGTGCATCCCCAGTGGTGCCAGTGCACTCTCTGGACTCACTGCAGTGCATCCGCAGTGGTGCCAGTGCACTCTCTGTACTCACTGAACTGCATCCCCAGTGGTGCCAGTGCACTCTCTGGAGTCACTGCAGTGCATCCCCTGTGGGGCCAGTGCACTCTCTGGACTCACTGCATTGCATCCCCAGTGGTGCCAGTGCAGTCTCTGGACTCACTGCAGTGCATACCCAGTGGAGCCAGTACACTCCCTGGACTCACTGCAGTACATCCCCAGTGGTGCCAGTGCACTCTCTGGACTCACTGCACTGCATCCCCAGTGGTGCCAGTGCACTCTCTGGACTCACTGCACTGCATCCCCAGTGGGGCCAGTGCACTCTCTGGACTCACTGCAATGCATCCCCAGTGGTGCCAGTGCACTCTCTGGACTCACTGCAATGCATCCCCAGTGGTGCCAGTGCACTATCTGGACTCACTGTACTCCATCCCTACTGGTGCCAGTACACTCTATGGACTCACTGCACTGCATCCCCAGTGGGGCCAGTGCACTATCTGGACTCACTGCAGTGCATCCCCAGTGGTGCCAGTGCACTCTCTGGACTCACTGCACTGCATCCCCAGTGGTGCCAGTGCACTCTCTGGACTCACTGCACTGCATCCCCAGTGGTACCAGTGCACTATCTGGACTCATTGCAGTGCATCACCAGTGGTACCAGTGCAATCTCTGGACTCACTACAGTACAGCTCCAATGGTGCCAGCGCACTCCCTGGACTCACTGCACTGCATCCCCACTGGTGCCAGTGCACTCTCTTGACTCACTGCACTGCATCCCCAGTGGTGCCAGTTCACTCTCTGGACTCACTGCACTGCATCCTCAGTGGTGCCAGCGCACACACTGGACTCCCTGCCCTGCATCCCCAGTGGTGCCAGTGCACTCTCAGGAGTCACTGCAGTGCATCCCCAGTGCTGACAGTGCAGTCTCTGGACTCACTGCACTCCATCCCCACTGGTGCCAGTACACTCTCAGGACTCACTGCACTGCATCCCCAGTGGTGCCAGTGCACTCTCTGGACTCACTGCACTGCATCCCCAGTGGTGCCAGTGCACTCTCTCGACTAACTGCACTGCATCCCCAATGGTGCCATTGCACTATCTGGACTCATTGCAGTGCATCCCCAGTGGTGCCAGGGCACTCTCTGGACTCACTGCAGTGCATCCCCAGTGGTGCCAGTGCACTCTCTGCACTCACTGCACTGCATCCCCTCTGGTGCCAGTGCACTCTCTGCACTCACTGCACTGCATCCCCAGTGGTGCCAGTGCACTCTCTGGAGACACTGCAGTGCATATCCTCTAGTGCCAGGGCACCCTCAGGACTTACTGCAGTGTATCCCCTATGCGGCCAGTGCACTCTCTGGACTCACTGCACTGCATCCCCACTGGTGCCAGTGCACTCTCTGCACTCACTGGACTGCATCCCCAGTGGTGCCTGTACACTCTCTGGACTCACTGCACTGCATCCCCAAAGGTGCCAGTGCACTCTCTGAACTCACTGCACTGCATCCCTACTGGTGACAGTGCACTCTCTGGACTCACTGCACTGCATCCCCAGTGGTGCCAGTGCACTCTCTGGACTCACTGCACTGCATCCCCAGTGGTGCCAGTACACTCTCTGGACTCACTGCACTGCATCCCCATTGTTGCCAGTGCACTCTGTGGACTCACTTCAGTGCATCCCCATTGTTGACAGTGCACGCTCTGGACTCACTGCACTCCATCCCCAGTGGTGCCAGTGCACTCTCTGGACTCACTGCAGTGTATTCCCAGTGGTGCCAGTGCACTCTCTGGACTCACTGCAGTGAATCCCCGGTGGTGCCAGTGCACTCTCTGGAGTCACTGCACTGCATCCCCAGGGGTGCCAGTGCACTCTCTGGACTCACTGCACTTCATCCCCAGTGGTGCCAGTGCACTCTCTGGAGACACTGCAGTGCATATCCTCTAGTGCCAGGGCACCCTCTGGACTCACTGCACTGCATCCCCAGTGGTGCCAGCGCACTCTGGACTCACTGCACTCCATCCCCACTGGTGCCAGTACACTCTCAGGACTCAGTGCACTGCATCCCCAGTGGTGCCAGTGCACTCTCTGGACTCACTGCAATGCATCCCCAGTGGTGCCAGTGCACTCTCTGGACTCACTGCACTCCATCCCCACTGGTGCCAGTACACTCTCTGGACTCGCTGTACTGCATCCCCAGTGCTGACATTGCACTCTCTGGACTCACTGCAGTGCATCCCCAGTGGTGCCAGTGCAGTCTCTGGACTCACTGCACTGCATCCCCAGTGGTGCCAGTGCACTCTCTGGAGTCACTGCACTGCATCCCCAGTGGTGCCAGTGCACTCTCTGGACTCAGTGCACTGCATTACCAGTGGTGCCAGTGCACTCTCTGGAGACACTGCAGTGCATCTCCATTAGTGCCAGGGCACTCTCTGGACTAACTGCAGTGCATCCCCAGTGGTGCCAGTGCACTCTCTGGACTCACTGCAGTGCATCCCCAGTGGTGCCAGTGCACTCTCTGGACTCACTGCACTGCATCCCCAGTGCAGCCAGTGCACTCTCTGGAGTCACTGCACTGCATCCCCAGTGGTGCCAGTGCACTCTCTGGACTCACTGCACTGCATCCCCAGTGGAGCCAGTGAACTCTCTGGACTCACTGCACTGCATCCCCAGTGGTGCCAGTGCACTATCTGGACTCACTGCAGTGCATCACCAGTGGTGCCAGTGCACTCTCTGGAGTCACTACACTGCATCCCCAGTGGTGCCAGTGCACTCTCTGGCCTCACTGCATTGCATCTCCAGTGGTGCTAGTGCACTCTCTGGACTCACTGCACTGCATCCTCAGTGGTGCCAGTGCACTCTCTGGACTCACTGCACTGCATCCCCAGTGGTGCCAGTGCACTCTCAGGACTCACTGCACTGCATCACCACTGGTGCCAGTGCACTCTCTGGAGTCACTGCAGTGCATCCCCAGTGGTGCCAGTGCACTCTCTGGAGTCACTGCACTGCATCCCCAGTGGTGCCAGTGCACTCTCTGGTCTCACTGCACTGCATCCCCACTGGTGCCAGTGCACTATCTGGACTCACTGCAGTGCATCACCAGTGGTGCCAGTGCACTCTCTGGAGTCACTACACTGCATCCCCAGTGGTGCCAGTGCACTCTCTGGCCTCACTGCAGTGCATCCCCAGTGGTGCCAGTGCACTCTCTGGACTCACTGCAGTGCATCCGCAGTGGTGCCAGTGCACTCTCTGGATTCACTGCACTACATCCCCAGTGGTGCCAGTGCACTCTCTGGACTCACTGCAGTGCATCCCCAGTGGTGCCAGTGCACTCTCTGGACTCACTGCAGTGCATCCCCAGTGTTGCCAGTGCACTCTCTGGACTCACGGCACTGCATCCCCAGTGGTGCCAGTGCACTCTCTGGACTCACTGAACTGCATCCCCAGTGATGCCAGTGCACTCTCAGGAGTCACTGCAGTGCATCCCCTGTGGTGCCAGTGCACTCTCTGGACTCACTGCACTGCATCCCCAGTGGTGCCAGTGCACTCTCTGGACTCACTGCACTGCATCCCCAGTGGTGCCAGTGCACTATCTGGACTCACTGCAGTGCATCCCCAGTGGTGCCAGTGCACTCTCTGGACTCACTGCACTGCATCCCCAGTGGTGCCAGTGCACTCTCTGAGTCAGTGCACTGCATCCCCAGTGGTGCCAGTGCACTCTCTGGACTCACTGCACTGCATCCCCAGTGGTGCCAGTGCACTATCTAGACTCACTGCAGTGCATCCCCAGTGGTGCCAGTGCACTCTCTGGCCTCACTGCAGTGCATCCCCAGTGGTGCCAGTGCACTCTCTTAACTCACTGCACTGCATCCGCAGTGGTGACAGTGCACTCTCTGGACTCACTGCACTGCATCCCCAGTGGTGCCAGTGCACTCTCTGGACTCACTGCACTGCATCCCCAGTGGTGCCAGTACACTCTCTGGACTCACTGCACTGCATCCCCATTGTTGCCAGTGCACTCTGTGGACTCACTTCAGTGCATCCCCATTGTTGACAGTGCACGCTCTGGACTCACTGCACTCCATCCCCAGTGGTGCCAGTGCACTCTCTGGACTCACTGCAGTGTATTCCCAGTGGTGCCAGTGCACTCTCTGGACTCACTGCAGTGAATCCCCGGTGGTGCCAGTGCACTCTCTGGAGTCACTGCACTGCATCCCCAGGGGTGCCAGTGCACTCTCTGGACTCACTGCACTGCATCCCCAGTGTTGCCAGTGCACTCTATGGACTCACTGCACTGCATTCCCAGTTGTGCCAGGGCACTCTCTGGACTCACTGCAGTGCATTCCCAGTGGTGCCAGTGCACTCTTTGGAGTCACCGGGGTGCATCACCAGTGGAGCCAGTGCACTCTCTGGACTCACTGCACTGCATCCCCAGTGGTGCCAGTGCACTCTCTGGACTCACGGCACTGCATCACCAGTGGTGCCAGTGCACTCTGTTTACTCACTGCAGTGCATCCCCAGTGGTGCCAGTACACTCTCTGGACTCACTGCACTGCATTCCCAGTTGTGCCAGGGCACTCTCTGGAGTCACTGCAGTGCATTCCCAGTGGTGCCAGTGCACTCTCTGGACTCACTGCACTGCATTACCAGTGGTGCCAGTGCACTCTCTGGACTCACGGCACTGCATCCCCAGTGGTGCCAGTGCACTCTCTGGACTCACTGCACTGCATCCCCAGTGGTGCCAGTGCACTCTCTGGACTCAGTGCACGGCATCCCCAGTGGTGCCAGTGCACTCTCTGGACTCACTGCAGTGCATCCCCAGTGGTGCCAGTGCACTCTCTGGACTCACTGCACTTCATCCCCAGTGGTGCCAGTGCACTCTCTGGAGACACTGCAGTGCATATCCTCTAGTGCCAGGGCACCCTCTGGACTCACTGCACTGCATCCCCAGTGGTGCCAGCGCACTCTGGACTCACTGCACTCCATCCCCACTGGTGCCAGTACACTCTCAGGACTCACTGCACTGCATCCCCAGTGGTGCCAGTGCACTCTCTGGACTCACTGCAATGCATCCCCAGTGGTGCCAGTGCACTCTCTGGACTCACTGCACTCCATCCCCACTGGTGCCAGTACACTCTCTGGACTCGCTGTACTGCATCCCCAGTGCTGACATTGCACTCTCTGGACTCACTGCAGTGCATCCCCAGTGGTGCCAGTGCAGTCTCTGGACTCACTGCACTGCATCCCCAGTGGTGCCAGTGCACTCTCTGGAGTCACTGCACTGCATCCCCAGTGGTGCCAGTGCACTCTCTGGACTCAGTGCACTGCATTACCAGTGGTGCCAGTGCACTCTCTGGAGACACTGCAGTGCATCTCCATTAGTGCCAGGGCACTCTCTGGACTAACTGCAGTGCATCCCCAGTGGTGCCAGTGCACTCTCTGGACTCACTGCAGTGCATCCCCAGTGGTGCCAGTGCACTCTCTGGACTCACTGCACTGCATCCCCAGTGCAGCCAGTGCACTCTCTGGAGTCACTGCACTGCATCCCCAGTGGTGCCAGTGCACTCTCTGGACTCACTGCACTGCATCCCCAGTGGAGCCAGTGAACTCTCTGGACTCACTGCACTGCATCCCCAGTGGTGCCAGTGCACTATCTGGACTCACTGCAGTGCATCACCAGTGGTGCCAGTGCACTCTCTGGAGTCACTACACTGCATCCCCAGTGGTGCCAGTGCACTCTCTGGCCTCACTGCATTGCATCTCCAGTGGTGCTAGTGCACTCTCTGGACTCACTGCACTGCATCCCCAGTGGTGCCAGTGCACTCTCTGGACTCACTGCACTGCATCCCCAGTGGTGCCAGTGCACTCTCAGGACTCACTGCACTGCATCCCCACTGGTGCCAGTGCACTCTCTGGAGTCACTGCAGTGCATCCCCAGTGGTGCCAGTGCACTCTCTGGAGTCACTGCACTGCATCCCCAGTGGTGCCAGTGCACTCTCTGGTCTCACTGCACTGCATCCCCACTGGTGCCAGTGCACTATCTGGACTCACTGCAGTGCATCACCAGTGGTGCCAGTGCACTCTCTGGAGTCACTACACTGCATCACCAGTGGTGCCAGTGCACTCTCTGGCCTCACTGCAGTGCATCCCCAGTGGTGCCAGTGCACTCTCTGGACTCACTGCAGTGCATCCGCAGTGGTGCCAGTGCACTCTCTGGATTCACTGCACTACATCCCCAGTGGTGCCAGTGCACTCTCTGGACTCACTGCAGTGCATCCCCAGTGGTGCCAGTGCACTCTCTGGACTCACTGCAGTGCATCCCCAGTGTTGCCAGTGCACTCTCTGGACTCACGGCACTGCATCCCCAGTGGTGCCAGTGCACTCTCTGGACTCACTGAACTGCATTCCCAGTGATGCCAGTGCACTCTCAGGAGTCACTGCAGTGCATCCCCAGTGGTGCAAGTGCACTCTCTGGACTCACTGCACTGCATCCCCAGTGGTGCCAGTGCACTCTCTGGACTCACTGCACTGCATCCCCAGTGGTGCCAGTGCACTATCTGGACTCACTGCACTGCATCCCCAGTGGTGCCAGTGCACTCTCTGGACTCACTGCACTGCATCCCCAGTGGTGCCAGTGCACTCTCTGAGTCAGTGCACTGCATCCCCAGTGGTGCCAGTGCACTCTCTGGACTCACTGCACTGCATCCCCAGTGGTGCCAGTGCACTATCTAGACTCACTGCAGTGCATCCCCAGTGGTGCCAGTGCACTCTCTGGCCTCACTGCAGTGCATCCCCAGTGGTGCCAGTGCACTCTCTTAACTCACTGCACTGCATCCGCAGTGGTGCCAGTGCACTCTCTGGATTCACTGCACTACATCCCCAGTGGTGCCACTGTACTCTCTGTACTCACTGAACTGCATCCCCAGTGGTGCCAGTGCACTCTCTGTACTCACTGAACTGCATCCCCAGTGGTGCCAGTGCACTCTCAGGAGTCACTGCAGTGCATCCCCTGTGGGGCCAGTGCACTCTCTGGACTCACTGCACTGCATCCCCAGTGGTGCCAGTGCAGTCTCTGGACTCACTGCACTGCATCCCCAGTGGAGCCAGTACACTCCCTGGACTTACTGCAGTGCATCCCCAGTGGTGCCAGTGCACTCTCTAGACTCACAGCACTGCATCCCCAGTGGTGCCAGTGCACTCTCTGGCCTCACTGCACTGCATCCCCAGTGGTGCCAGTGCACTATCTGGACTCACTGCAGTGCATCCCCAGTGGTGCCAGTGCACTCTCTGGACTCACAGCACTGCATCCCCAGTGGTGCCAGTGCACTCTCTGGACTCACTGCACTGCATCCCCAGTGGTGCCAGTGCACTATCTGGACTCACTGCAGCGCATCCCCAGTGGTGCCAGTGCACTCTCTGGACTCACCTAAATGCATCCCCAGTGGTGCCAGTGCACTCTCTGGACTCACTGTACTCCATCCCCACTGGTGCCAGTACACTCTCTGGACTCATTGCAGTGCATCCCCAGTGGTGCCAGTGCACTCTCTGAGTCAGTGTACTGCATCCCCAGTGGTGCCAGTGCACTCTCTGGACTCACTGCACTGCATCCCCAGTGGTGCCAGTGCACTCTCTGGAGACACTGCAGTGCATCTCCACTAGTGCCAGGGCACTCTCTGGACTCACTGCAGTGCATCCCCAGTGGTGCCAGTGCACTCTCTGGACTCACTGCAATGCATCCCCAGTGGTGCCAGTGCACTCTCTGGACTCACTGCACTCCATCCCCACTGGTGCCAGTACACTCTCTGGACTTGCTGCACTGCATCCCCAGTGCTGACATTGCACTCTCTGGACTCACTGCAGTGCATCCCCAGTGGTGCTAGTGCAGTCTCTGGACTCACTGCACTGCATCCCCAGTGGTGCCAGTGCACTATCTGGACTCATTGCAGTGCATCCCCAGTGGTGCCAGTGCACTCTCTGGACTCAGTGCACTGCATTACCAGTGGTGCCAGTGCACTCTCTGAGTCAGTGTACTGCATCCCCACTGGTGCCAGTGCACTCTCTGTACTCACTGAACTGCATCCCCAGTGGTGCCAGTGCACTCTCTGGACTCACTGCACTGCATTACCAGTGGTGCCAGTGCACTCTCTGGAGACACTGCAGTGCATCTCCACTAGTGCCAGGGCACTCTCTGGACTCCCTGCAGTGCATCCCCAGTGGTGCCAGTGCACTCTCTGGACTCACTGCACTGCATCCCCAGTGGTGCCAGTGCACTCTCTGGACTCACTGCACTGCATCCCCAGTGGTACCAGTGCACTATCTGGACTCATTGCAGTGCATCCCCAGTGGTGCCAGTGCACTCTCTGGACTCACTACAGTACAGCTCCAATGTTGCCAGCGCACTCTCTGGACTCACTGCACTGCATCCCCACTGGTGCCAGTGAACTCTCTGGACTCAGTGCAGTGCATCCCCAGTGGTGCCAGTGCACTCTCTGGAGACACTGCAGTGCATATCCACTAGTGCCAGGGCACTCTCTGGACTCACTGCAGTGTATCCCCAGTGGTGCCAGTGCACTCTCTGGACTCACTGCACTGCATCCCCAGTGGTGCCAGTGCACTCTCTGGACTCACTGCACTGCATCCCCAGTGGTGCCAGTGCACTATCTGGACTCACTGCAGTGCATCCCCAGTGGGGCCAGTGCACTCTCTGGACTCACTGCGCTGCATCCCCAGTGGTCCAGTGCACTCTCTGGACTCACTGCACTGCATCCCCACTGGTGCCAGTGCACTCTATGGACTCACTGCACTGCATACCCAGTGGTGCCAGTGCACTCTCTGTACTCACTGAACTGCATCCCCAGTGCTGCTAGTGCACTCTCTGTACTCACTGAACTGCATCCTCAGTTGTGCCAATGCACTCTCTGGACTCACTGCACTGCATCGCCAGTGGTGCCAGTGCACTCTCTGTACTCACTGAACTGCATCCCCAGTGGTGCCAGTGCAATCTCTGGACTCACTGCACTGCATCCCCAGTGGTGCCAGTGCACTCTATGGACTCACTGCACTGCATACCCAGTGGTGCCTGTGCACTCTCTGGACTCACTGCACTGCATTCCCAGTGGTGCCAGTGCAATCTCTGGACTCACTGCACTGCATCTCCACTGGTGCCAGTGCACTCTCTGGACTCACTGCACTGCATCCCCAGTGGTACCAGTGCACTATCTGGACTCATTGCAGTGCATCCCCAGTGGTGCCAGTGCAATCTCTGGACTCACTACAGTACAGCTCCAATGGTGCCAGCGCACTCTCTGGACTCACTGCACTGCATCCCCACTGGTGCCAGTGAACTCTCTGGACTCAGTGCAGTGCATCCCCAGTGGTGCCAGTGCACTCTCTGGAGACACTGCAGCGCATCCCCAGTGGTGCCAGTGCACTCTCTGGACTCACTGCACTGCATCCCCAGTGGTGCCAGTGCACTATCTGGACTCACTACAGCGCATCCCCAGTGGTGCCAGTGCACTCTCTGGACTCACTGCAATGCATCCCCAGTGGTGCCAGTGCACTCTCTGGACTCACTGTACTCCATCCCCACTGGTGCCAGTACACTCTCTGGACTCATTGCACTGCATCCCCAGTGGTGCCAGTGCACTCTCTGAGTCAGTGTACTGCATCCCCAGTGGTGCCAGTGCACTCTCTGTACTCACTGAACTGCATCCCCAGTGGTGCCAGTGCACTCTCTGGACTCACTGCACTGCATTACCAGTGGTGCCAGTGCACTCTCTGGAGACACTGCAGTGCATCTCCACTAGTGCCAGGGCACTCTCTGGACTCACTGCAGTGCATCCCCAGTGGTGCCAGTGCACTCTCTGGACTCACTGCACTGCATCCCCAGTGGTACCAGTGCACTATCTGGACTCATTGCAGTGCATCCCCAGTGGTGCCAGTGCACTCTCTGGACTCACTACAGTACAGCTCCAATGGTACCAGCGCACTCTCTGGACTCACTGCACTGCATCCCCACTGGTGCCAGTGAACTCTCTGGACTCAGAGCAGTGCATCCCCAGTGGTGCCAGTGCACTCTCTGGAGACACTGCAGTGCATATCCACTAGTGCCAGGGCACTCTCTGGACTCACTGCAGTGTATCCCCAGTGGTGCCAGTGCACTCTCTGGACTCACTGCACTGCATCCCCAGTGGGGCCAGTGCACTCTCTGGACTCACTGCACTGCATCCCCAGTGGTGCCAGTACACTCTCTGGACTCACTGCAGTGCATCCCCTGTGGGGCCAGTGCACTCTCTGGACTCACTGCACTGCATCCCCAGTGGTGCCAGTGCACTCTCTGGACTCACTGCACTGCATCCCCAGTGGTGCCAGTGCACTCTCAGGACTCACTGCACTGCATCCCCACTGGTGCCAGTGCACTCTCTGGAGTCACTGCAGTGCATCCCCAGTGGTGCCAGTGCACTCTCTGGAGTCACTGCACTACATCCCCAGTGGTGCCAGTGCACTCTCTGGACTCACTGCACTGCATCCCCAGTGGTGCCAGTGCACTATCTGGACTCACTGCAGTGCATCACCAGTGGTGCCAGTGCACTCTCTGGAGTCACTACACTGCATCCCCAGTGGTGCCAGTGCACTCTCTGGCCTCACTGCAGTGCATCCCCAGTGGTGCCAGTGCACTCTCTGGACTCACTGCAGTGCATCCGCAGTGGTGCCAGTGCACTCTCTGGATTCACTGCACTACATCCCCAGTGGTGCCAGTGCACTCTCTGGACTCACTGCACTGCATCCCCAGTGGTGCCAGTGCACTCTCTGTACTCACTGAACTGCATCCCCAGTGGTGCCAGTGCACTCTCAGGAGTCACTGCAGTGCATCCCCTGTGCGGCCAGTGCACTCTCTGGACTCACTGCACTGCATCCCCAGTGGTGCCAGTGCAGTCTCTGGACTCACTGCACTGCATCCCCAGTGGAGCCAGTACACTCCCTGGACTTACTGCAGTGCATCCCCAGAGGTGCCAGTGCACTCTCTGGACTCACTGCACTGCATCCCCAGTGGTGCCAGTGCACTATCTGGACTCACTGCAGTGCATCCCCAGTGGTGCCAGTGCACTCTCTGGACTCACTGCAATGCATCCCCAGTGGTGCCAGTGCACTCTCTGGACTCACTGTACTCCATCCCCACTGGTGCCAGTACACTCTCTGGACTCACTGCACTGCATCCCCAGTGGGGCCAGTGCACTATCTGGACTCATTGCAGTGCATCCCCAGTGGTGCCAGTGCACTCTCTGAGTCAGTGTACTGCATCCCCAGTGGTGCCAGTGCACTCTCTGGAGTCACTGAACTGCATCCCCAGTGGTGCCAGTGTACTCTCTGGACTCACTGCACTGCATTACCAGTGCTGCCAGTGCACTCTCTGGAGACACTGCAGTGCATCTCCACTAGTGCCAGGGCACTCTCTGGACTCACTGCCGTGCATCCCCAGTGGTGCCAGTGCACTCTCTGGACTCACTGCACTGCATCCCCAGTGGTGCCAGTGCACTCTCTGGACTCACTGCACTGCATCCCCAGTGGTACCAGTGCACTATCTGGACTCATTGCAGTGCATCCCCAGTGGTGCCAGTGCAATCTCTGGACTCACTACAGTACAGCTCCAATGGTGCCAGCGCACTCTCTGGACTCACTGCACTGCATCACCACTGGTGCCAGTGCACTCTCTCGAGTCACTGCACTGCATCCCCAGTGGTGCCAGTGCACTCTCTGGACTCACTGCACTGCATCCTCAGTGGTGCCAGCGCACACACTGGACTCCCTGCCCTGCATCCCCAGTGGTGCCAGTGCACTCTCAGGAGTCACTGCAGTGCATCCCCAGTGCTGACAGTGCAGTCTCTGGACTCACTGCACTCCATCCCCACTGGTGCCAGTACACTCTCAGGACTCACTGCACTGCATCCCCAGTGGTGCCAGTGCACTCTCTGGACTCACTGCACTGCATCCCCAGTGGGGCCAGTGCACTATCTGGACTCATTGCAGTGCATCCCCAGTGGTGCCAGTGCACTCTCTGAGTCAGTGTACTGCATCCCCAGTGGTGCCAGTGCACTCTCTGGACTCACTGCACTGCATCCCCAGTGGTGCCAGTGCACTATCTGGACTCACTGCAGCGCATCCCCAGTGGTGCCAGTGCACTCTCTGGACTCACTGCAATGCATCCCCAGTGGTGCCAGTGCACTCTCTGGACTCAGTGTACTCCATCCCCACTGGTGCCAGTACACTCTCTGGACTCATTGCACTGCATCCCCAGTGGTGCCAGTGCACTCTCTGAGTCAGTGTACTGCATCCCCAGTGGTGCCAGTGCACTCTCTGTACTCACTGAACTGCATCCCCAGTGGTGCCAGTGCACTCTCTGGACTCACTGCACTGCATTACCAGTGGTGCCAGTGCACTCTCTGGAGACACTGCAGTGCATCTCCACTAGTGCCAGGGCACTCTCTGGACTCACTGCAGTGCATCCCCAGTGGTGCCAGTGCACTCTCTGGACTCACTGCACTGCATCCCCAGTGGTGCCAGTGCACTCTCTGGACTCACTGCACTGCATCCCCAGTGGTACCAGTGCACTATCTGGACTCATTGCAGTGCATCCCCAGTGGTGCCAGTGCACTCTCTGGACTCACTACAGTACAGCTCCAATGTTGCCAGCGCACTCTCTGGACTCACTGCACTGCATCCCCACTGGTGCCAGTGAACTCTCTGGACTCAGTGCAGTGCATCCCCAGTGGTGCCAGTGCACTCTCTGGAGACACTGCAGTGCATATCCACTTGTGCCAGGGCACTCTCTGGACTCACTGCAGTGTATCCCCAGTGGTGCCAGTGCACTCTCTGGACTCACTGCACTGCATCCCCAGTGGTGCCAGTGCACTCTCTGGACTCACTGCACTGCATCCCCAGTGGTGCCAGTGCACTATCTGGACTCACTGCAGTGCATCCCCAGTGGGGCCAGTGCACTCTCTGGACTCACTGCGCTGCATCCCCAGTGGTCCAGTGCACTCTCTGGACTCACTGCACTGCATCCCCAGTGGTGCCAGTGCACTCTATGGACTCACTGCACTGCATACCCAGTGGTGCCAGTGCACTCTCTGTACTCACTGAACTGCATCCCCAGTGCTGCTAGTGCACTCTCTGTACTCACTGAACTGCATCCTCAGTGGTGCCAATGCACTCTCTGGACTCACTGCACTGCATCGCCAGTGGTGCCAGTGCACTCTCTGTACTCACTGAACTGCATCCCCAGTGGTGCCAGTGCAATCTCTGGACTCACTGCACTGCATACCCAGTGGTGCCAGTGCACTCTATGGACTCACTGCACTGCATACCCAGTGGTGCCTGTGCACTCTCTGGACTCACTGCACTGCATCCCCAGTGGAGCCAGTACACTCCCTGGACTTACTGCAGTGCATCCCCAGAGGTGCCAGTGCACTCTCTGGACTCACTGCACTGCATCCCCAGTGGTGCCAGTGCACTATCTGGACTCACTGCAGTGCATCCCCAGTGGTGCCAGTGCACTCTCTGGACTCACTGCAATGCATCCCCAGTGGTGCCAGTGCACTCTCTGGACTCACTGTACTCCATCCCCACTGGTGCCAGTACACTCTCTGGACTCACTGCACTGCATCCCCAGTGGTGCCAGTGCACTATCTGGACTCATTGCAGTGCATCCCCAGTGGTGCCAGTGCACTCTCTGAGTCAGTGTACTGCATCCCCAGTGGTGCCAGTGCACTCTCTGGAGTCACTGAACTGCATCCCCAGTGGTGCCAGTGTACTCTCTGGACTCACTGCACTGCATTACCAGTGCTGCCAGTGCACTCTCTGGAGACACTGCAGTGCATCTCCACTAGTGCCAGGGCACTCTCTGGACTCACTGCCGTGCATCCCCAGTGGTGCCAGTGCACTCTCTGGACTCACTGCACTGCATCCCCAGGGGTGCCAGTGCACTCTCTGGACTCACTGCACTGCATCCCCAGTGTTGCCAGTGCACTCTATGGACTCACTGCACTGCATTCCCAGTTGTGCCAGGGCACTCTCTGGACTCACTGCAGTGCATTCCCAGTGGTGCCAGTGCACTCTTTGGAGTCACCGGGGTGCATCACCAGTGGAGCCAGTGCACTCTCTGGACTCACTGCACTGCATCCCCAGTGGTGCCAGTGCACTCTCTGGACTCACGGCACTGCATCACCAGTGGTGCCAGTGCACTCTGTTTACTCACTGCAGTGCATCCCCAGTGGTGCCAGTACACTCTCTGGACTCACTGCACTGCATTCCCAGTTGTGCCAGGGCACTCTCTGGAGTCACTGCAGTGCATTCCCAGTGGTGCCAGTGCACTCTCTGGACTCACTGCACTGCATTACCAGTGGTGCCAGTGCACTCTCTGGACTCACGGCACTGCATCCCCAGTGGTGCCAGTGCACTCTCTGGACTCACTGCACTGCATCCCCAGTGGTGCCAGTGCACTCTCT
The DNA here is from genome assembly GCF_964211835.1 of Anser anser. Lineage (NCBI taxonomy): Eukaryota > Metazoa > Chordata > Aves > Anseriformes > Anatidae > Anser > Anser anser. The sequence continues at coordinate 1,936,224 of NW_028154189.1, forward strand.
GGACTCAGTGCACGGCATCCCCAGTGGTGCCAGTGCACTCTCTGGACTCACTGCAGTGCATCCCCAGTGGTGCCAGTGCACTCTCTGGACTCACTGCACTTCATCCCCAGTGGTGCCAGTGCACTCTCTGGAGACACTGCAGTGCATATCCTCTAGTGCCAGGGCACCCTCTGGACTCACTGCAGTGCATCCCCAGTGGTGCCAGCGCACTCTGGACTCACTGCACTCCATCCCCACTGGTGCCAGTACACTCTCAGGACTCACTGCACTGCATCCCCAGTGGTGCCAGTGCACTCTCTGGACTCACTGCAATGCATCCCCAGTGGTGCCAGTGCACTCTCTGGACTCACTGCACTCCATCCCCACTGGTGCCAGTACACTCTCTGGACTCGCTGTACTGCATCCCCAGTGCTGACATTGCACTCTCTGGACTCACTGCAGTGCATCCCAAGTGGTGCCAGTGCAGTCTCTGGACTCACTGCACTGCATCCCCAGTGGTGCCAGTGCACTCTCTGGAGTCACTGCACTGCATCCCCAGTGGTGCCAGTGCACTCTCTGGACTCAGTGCACTGCATTACCAGTGGTGCCAGTGCACTCTCTGGAGACACTGCAGTGCATCTCCATTAGTGCCAGGGCACTCTCTGGACTAACTGCAGTGCATCCCCAGTGGTGCCAGTGCACTCTCTGGACTCACTGCACTGCATCCCCAGTGGTGCCAGTGCACTCTCTGGACTCAGTGCACGGCATCCCCAGTGGTGCCAGTGCACTCTCTGGACTCACTGCAGTGCATCCCCAGTGGTGCCAGTGCACTCTCTGGACTCACTGCACTTCATCCCCAGTGGTGCCAGTGCACTCTCTGGAGACACTGCAGTGCATATCCTCTAGTGCCAGGGCACCCTCTGGACTCACTGCAGTGCATCCCCAGTGGTGCCAGCGCACTCTGGACTCACTGCACTCCATCCCCACTGGTGCCAGTACACTCTCAGGACTCACTGCACTGCATCCCCAGTGGTGCCAGTGCACTCTCTGGACTCACTGCAATGCATCCCCAGTGGTGCCAGTGCACTCTCTGGACTCACTGCACTCCATCCCCACTGGTGCCAGTACACTCTCTGGACTCGCTGTACTGCATCCCCAGTGCTGACATTGCACTCTCTGGACTCACTGCAGTGCATCCCAAGTGGTGCCAGTGCAGTCTCTGGACTCACTGCACTGCATCCCCAGTGGTGCCAGTGCACTCTCTGGAGTCACTGCACTGCATCCCCAGTGGTGCCAGTGCACTCTCTGGACTCAGTGCACTGCATTACCAGTGGTGCCAGTGCACTCTCTGGAGACACTGCAGTGCATCTCCATTAGTGCCAGGGCACTCTCTGGACTAACTGCAGTGCATCCCCAGTGGTGCCAGTGCACTCTCTGGACTCACTGCAGTGCATCCCCAGTGGTGCCAGTGCACTCTCTGGTCTCACTGCACTGCATCCCCACTGGTGCCAGTGCACTATCTGGACTCACTGCAGTGCATCACCAGTGGTGCCAGTGCACTCTCTGGAGTCACTACACTGCATCCCCAGTGGTGCCAGTGCACTCTCTGGCCTCACTGCAGTGCATCCCCAGTGGTGCCAGTGCACTCTCTGGACTCACTGCAGTGCATCCGCAGTGGTGCCAGTGCACTCTCTGGATTCACTGCACTACATCCCCAGTGGTGCCAGTGCACTCTCTGGACTCACTGCAGTGCATCCCCAGTGGTGCCAGTGCACTCTCTGGACTCACTGCAGTGCATCCCCAGTGTTGCCAGTGCACTCTCTGGACTCACGGCACTGCATCCCCAGTGGTGCCAGTGCACTCTCTGTACTCACTGAACTGCATCCCCAGTGATGCCAGTGCACTCTCAGGAGTCACTGCAGTGCATCCCCTGTGGTGCCAGTGCACTCTCTGGACTCACTGCACTGCATCCCCAGTGGTGCCAGTGCACTCTCTGGACTCACTGCAGTGCATCCCCAGTGGTGCCAGTGCACTATCTGGACTCACTGCACTGCATCCCCAGTGGTGCCAGTGCACTCTCTGGACTCACTGCACTGCATCCCCAGTGGTGCCAGTGCACTCTCTGAGTCAGTGCACTGCATCCCCAGTGGTGCCAGTGCACTCTCTGGACTCACTGCACTGCATCCCCAGTGGTGCCAGTGCACTATCTAGACTCACTGCAGTGCATCCCCAGTGGTGCCAGTGCACTCTCTGGCCTCACTGCAGTGCATCCCCAGTGGTGCCAGTGCACTCTCTTAACTCACTGCACTGCATCCGCAGTGGTGCCAGTGCACTCTCTGGATTCACTGCACTACATCCCCAGTGGTGCCACTGTACTCTCTGTACTCACTGAACTGCATCCCCAGTGGTGCCAGTGCACTCTCTGTACTCACTGAACTGCATCCCCAGTGGTGCCAGTGCACTCTCAGGAGTCACTGCAGTGCATCCCCTGTGGGGCCAGTGCACTCTCTGGACTCACTGCACTGCATCCCCAGTGGTGCCAGTGCAGTCTCTGGACTCACTGCACTGCATCCCCAGTGGAGCCAGTACACTCCCTGGACTTACTGCAGTGCATCCCCAGTGGTGCCAGTGCACTCTCTAGACTCACAGCACTGCATCCCCAGTGGTGCCAGTGCACTCTCTGGACTCACTGCACTGCATCCCCAGTGGTGCCAGTGCACTATCTGGACTCACTGCAGTGCATCCCCAGTGGTGCCAGTGCACTCTCTGGACTCACAGCACTGCATCCCCAGTGGTGCCAGTGCACTCTCTGGACTCACTGCACTGCATCCCCAGTGGTGCCAGTGCACTATCTGGACTCACTGCAGCGCATCCCCAGTGGTGCCAGTGCACTCTCTGGACTCACCTAAATGCATCCCCAGTGGTGCCAGTGCACTCTCTGGACTCACTGTACTCCATCCCCACTGGTGCCAGTACACTCTCTGGACTCATTGCAGTGCATCCCCAGTGGTGCCAGTGCACTCTCTGAGTCAGTGTACTGCATCCCCAGTGGTGCCAGTGCACTCTCTGGACTCACTGCACTGCATCCCCAGTGGTGCCAGTGCACTCTCTGGAGACACTGCAGTGCATCTCCACTAGTGCCAGGGCACTCTCTGGACTCACTGCAGTGCATCCCCAGTGGTGCCAGTGCACTCTCTGGACTCACTGCAATGCATCCCCAGTGGTGCCAGTGCACTCTCTGGACTCACTGCACTCCATCCCCACTGGTGCCAGTACACTCTCTGGACTTGCTGCACTGCATCCCCAGTGCTGACATTGCACTCTCTGGACTCACTGCAGTGCATCCCCAGTGGTGCTAGTGCAGTCTCTGGACTCACTGCACTGCATCCCCAGTGGTGCCAGTGCACTATCTGGACTCATTGCAGTGCATCCCCAGTGGTGCCAGTGCACTCTCTGGACTCAGTGCACTGCATTACCAGTGGTGCCAGTGCACTCTCTGGAGACACTGCAGTGCATCTCCATTAGTGCCAGGGCACTCTCTGGACTAACTGCAGTGCATCCCCAGTGGTGCCAGGGCACTCTCTGGACTCACTGCACTGCATCCCCAGTGGTGCCAGTGCACTCTCTGGACTCACTGCACTGCATCCCCAGTGGTGCCAGTGCACTCTCTGGACTCACTGCACTGCATCCTCAGTGGTGCCAGCGCACACACTGGACTCCCTGCCCTGCATCCCCAGTGGTGCCAGTGCACTCTCAGGAGTCACTGCAGTGCATCCCCAGTGCTGACAGTGCAGTCTCTGGACTCACTGCACTCCATCCCCACTGGTGCCAGTACACTCTCAGGACTCACTGCACTGCATCCCCAGTGGTGCCAGTGCACTCTCTGGACTCACTGCACTGCATCCCCAGTGGGGCCAGTGCACTATCTGGACTCATTGCAGTGCATCCCCAGTGGTGCCAGTGCACTCTCTGAGTCAGTGTACTGCATCCCCAGTGGTGCCAGTGCACTCTCTGGACTCACTGCACTGCATCCCCAGTGGTGCCAGTGCACTATCTGGACTCACTGCAGCGCATCCCCAGTGGTGCCAGTGCACTCTCTGGACTCACTGCAATGCATCCCCAGTGGTGCCAGTGCACTCTCTGGACTCAGTGTACTCCATCCCCACTGGTGCCAGTACACTCTCTGGACTCATTGCACTGCATCCCCAGTGGTGCCAGTGCACTCTCTGAGTCAGTGTACTGCATCCCCAGTGGTGCCAGTGCACTCTCTGTACTCACTGAACTGCATCCCCAGTGGTGCCAGTGCACTCTCTGGACTCACTGCACTGCATTACCAGTGGTGCCAGTGCACTCTCTGGAGACACTGCAGTGCATCTCCACTAGTGCCAGGGCACTCTCTGGACTCACTGCAGTGCATCCCCAGTGGTGCCAGTGCACTCTCTGGACTCACTGCACTGCATCCCCAGTGGTGCCAGTGCACTCTCTGGACTCACTGCACTGCATCCCCAGTGGTACCAGTGCACTATCTGGACTCATTGCAGTGCATCCCCAGTGGTGCCAGTGCACTCTCTGGACTCACTACAGTACAGCTCCAATGTTGCCAGCGCACTCTCTGGACTCACTGCACTGCATCCCCACTGGTGCCAGTGAACTCTCTGGACTCAGTGCAGTGCATCCCCAGTGGTGCCAGTGCACTCTCTGGAGACACTGCAGTGCATATCCACTAGTGCCAGGGCACTCTCTGGACTCACTGCAGTGTATCCCCAGTGGTGCCAGTGCACTCTCTGGACTCACTGCACTGCATCCCCAGTGGTGCCAGTGCACTCTCTGGACTCACTGCACTGCATCCCCAGTGGTGCCAGTGCACTATCTGGACTCACTGCAGTGCATCCCCAGTGGGGCCAGTGCACTCTCTGGACTCACTGCGCTGCATCCCCAGTGGTCCAGTGCACTCTCTGGACTCACTGCACTGCATCCCCAGTGGTGCCAGTGCACTCTATGGACTCACTGCACTGCATACCCAGTGGTGCCAGTGCACTCTCTGTACTCACTGAACTGCATCCCCAGTGCTGCTAGTGCACTCTCTGTACTCACTGAACTGCATCCTCAGTGGTGCCAATGCACTCTCTGGACTCACTGCACTGCATCGCCAGTGGTGCCAGTGCACTCTCTGTACTCACTGAACTGCATCCCCAGTGGTGCCAGTGCAATCTCTGGACTCACTGCACTGCATACCCAGTGGTGCCAGTGCACTCTATGGACTCACTGCACTGCATACCCAGTGGTGCCTGTGCACTCTCTGGACTCACTGCACTGCATCCCCAGTGGAGCCAGTACACTCCCTGGACTTACTGCAGTGCATCCCCAGAGGTGCCAGTGCACTCTCTGGACTCACTGCACTGCATCCCCAGTGGTGCCAGTGCACTATCTGGACTCACTGCAGTGCATCCCCAGTGGTGCCAGTGCACTCTCTGGACTCACTGCAATGCATCCCCAGTGGTGCCAGTGCACTCTCTGGACTCACTGTACTCCATCCCCACTGGTGCCAGTACACTCTCTGGACTCACTGCACTGCATCCCCAGTGGTGCCAGTGCACTATCTGGACTCATTGCAGTGCATCCCCAGTGGTGCCAGTGCACTCTCTGAGTCAGTGTACTGCATCCCCAGTGGTGCCAGTGCACTCTCTGGAGTCACTGAACTGCATCCCCAGTGGTGCCAGTGTACTCTCTGGACTCACTGCACTGCATTACCAGTGCTGCCAGTGCACTCTCTGGAGACACTGCAGTGCATCTCCACTAGTGCCAGGGCACTCTCTGGACTCACTGCCGTGCATCCCCAGTGGTGCCAGTGCACTCTCTGGACTCACTGCACTGCATCCCCAGGGGTGCCAGTGCACTCTCTGGACTCACTGCACTGCATCCCCAGTGTTGCCAGTGCACTCTATGGACTCACTGCACTGCATTCCCAGTTGTGCCAGGGCACTCTCTGGACTCACTGCAGTGCATTCCCAGTGGTGCCAGTGCACTCTTTGGAGTCACCGGGGTGCATCACCAGTGGAGCCAGTGCACTCTCTGGACTCACTGCACTGCATCCCCAGAGGTGCCAGTGCACTCTCTGGACTCACGGCACTGCATCACCAGTGGTGCCAGTGCACTCTGTTTACTCACTGCAGTGCATCCCCAGTGGTGCCAGTACACTCTCTGGACTCACTGCACTGCATTCCCAGTTGTGCCAGGGCACTCTCTGGAGTCACTGCAGTGCATTCCCAGTGGTGCCAGTGCACTCTCTGGACTCACTGCACTGCATTACCAGTGGTGCCAGTGCACTCTCTGGACTCACGGCACTGCATCCCCAGTGGTGCCAGTGCACTCTCTGGACTCACTGCACTGCATCCCCAGTGGTGCCAGTGCACTCTCTGGACTCAGTGCACGGCATCCCCAGTGGTGCCAGTGCACTCTCTGGACTCACTGCAGTGCATCCCCAGTGGTGCCAGTGCACTCTCTGGACTCACTGCACTTCATCCCCAGTGGTGCCAGTGCACTCTCTGGAGACACTGCAGTGCATATCCTCTAGTGCCAGGGCACCCTCTGGACTCACTGCAGTGCATCCCCAGTGGTGCCAGCGCACTCTGGACTCACTGCACTCCATCCCCACTGGTGCCAGTACACTCTCAGGACTCACTGCACTGCATCCCCAGTGGTGCCAGTGCACTCTCTGGACTCACTGCAATGCATCCCCAGTGGTGCCAGTGCACTCTCTGGACTCACTGCACTCCATCCCCACTGGTGCCAGTACACTCTCTGGACTCGCTGTACTGCATCCCCAGTGCTGACATTGCACTCTCTGGACTCACTGCAGTGCATCCCAAGTGGTGCCAGTGCAGTCTCTGGACTCACTGCACTGCATCCCCAGTGGTGCCAGTGCACTCTCTGGAGTCACTGCACTGCATCCCCAGTGGTGCCAGTGCACTCTCTGGACTCAGTGCACTGCATTACCAGTGGTGCCAGTGCACTCTCTGGAGACACTGCAGTGCATCTCCATTAGTGCCAGGGCACTCTCTGGACTAACTGCAGTGCATCCCCAGTGGTGCCAGTGCACTCTCTGGACTCACTGCAGTGCATCCCCAGTGGTGCCAGTGCACTCTCTGGTCTCACTGCACTGCATCCCCACTGGTGCCAGTGCACTATCTGGACTCACTGCAGTGCATCACCAGTGGTGCCAGTGCACTCTCTGGAGTCACTACACTGCATCCCCAGTGGTGCCAGTGCACTCTCTGGCCTCACTGCAGTGCATCCCCAGTGGTGCCAGTGCACTCTCTGGACTCACTGCAGTGCATCCGCAGTGGTGCCAGTGCACTCTCTGGATTCACTGCACTACATCCCCAGTGGTGCCAGTGCACTCTCTGGACTCACTGCAGTGCATCCCCAGTGGTGCCAGTGCACTCTCTGGACTCACTGCAGTGCATCCCCAGTGTTGCCAGTGCACTCTCTGGACTCACGGCACTGCATCCCCAGTGGTGCCAGTGCACTCTCTGTACTCACTGAACTGCATCCCCAGTGATGCCAGTGCACTCTCAGGAGTCACTGCAGTGCATCCCCTGTGGTGCCAGTGCACTCTCTGGACTCACTGCACTGCATCCCCAGTGGTGCCAGTGCACTCTCTGGACTCACTGCAGTGCATCCCCAGTGGTGCCAGTGCACTATCTGGACTCACTGCACTGCATCCCCAGTGGTGCCAGTGCACTCTCTGGACTCACTGCACTGCATCCCCAGTGGTGCCAGTGCACTCTCTGAGTCAGTGCACTGCATCCCCAGTGGTGCCAGTGCACTCTCTGGACTCACTGCACTGCATCCCCAGTGGTGCCAGTGCACTATCTAGACTCACTGCAGTGCATCCCCAGTGGTGCCAGTGCACTCTCTGGCCTCACTGCAGTGCATCCCCAGTGGTGCCAGTGCACTCTCTTAACTCACTGCACTGCATCCGCAGTGGTGCCAGTGCACTCTCTGGATTCACTGCACTACATCCCCAGTGGTGCCACTGTACTCTCTGTACTCACTGAACTGCATCCCCAGTGGTACCAGTGCACTCTCTGTACTCACTGAACTGCATCCCCAGTGGTGCCAGTGCACTCTCAGGAGTCACTGCAGTGCATCCCCTGTGGGGCCAGTGCACTCTCTGGACTCACTGCACTGCATCCCCAGTGGTGCCAGTGCAGTCTCTGGACTCACTGCACTGCATCCCCAGTGGAGCCAGTACACTCCCTGGACTTACTGCAGTGCATCCCCAGTGGTGCCAGTGCACTCTCTAGACTCACAGCACTGCATCCCCAGTGGTGCCAGTGCACTCTCTGGACTCACTGCACTGCATCCCCAGTGGTGCCAGTGCACTATCTGGACTCACTGCAGTGCATCCCCAGTGGTGCCAGTGCACTCTCTGGACTCACAGCACTGCATCCCCAGTGGTGCCAGTGCACTCTCTGGACTCACTGCACTGCATCCCCAGTGGTGCCAGTGCACTATCTGGACTCACTGCAGCGCATCCCCAGTGGTGCCAGTGCACTCTCTGGACTCACCTAAATGCATCCCCAGTGGTGCCAGTGCACTCTCTGGACTCACTGTACTCCATCCCCACTGGTTCCAGTACACTCTCTGGACTCATTGCAGTGCATCCCCAGTGGTGCCAGTGCACTCTCTGAGTCAGTGTACTGCATCCCCAGTGGTGCCAGTGCACTCTCTGGACTCACTGCACTGCATCCCCAGTGGTGCCAGTGCACTCTCTGGAGACACTGCAGTGCATCTCCACTAGTGCCAGGGCACTCTCTGGACTCACTGCAGTGCATCCCCAGTGGTGCCAGTGCACTCTCTGGACTCACTGCAATGCATCCCCAGTGGTGCCAGTGCACTCTCTGGACTCACTGCACTCCATCCCCACTGGTGCCAGTACACTCTCTGGACTTGCTGCACTGCATCCCCAGTGCTGACATTGCACTCTCTGGACTCACTGCAGTGCATCCCCAGTGGTGCTAGTGCAGTCTCTGGACTCACTGCACTGCATCCCCAGTGGTGCCAGTGCACTATCTGGACTCATTGCAGTGCATCCCCAGTGGTGCCAGTGCACTCTCTGGACTCAGTGCACTGCATTACCAGTGGTGCCAGTGCACTCTCTGGAGACACTGCAGTGCATCTCCATTAGTGCCAGGGCACTCTCTGGACTAACTGCAGTGCATCCCCAGTGGTGCCAGGGCACTCTCTGGACTCACTGCACTGCATCCCCAGTGGTGCCAGTGCACTCTCTGGACTCACTGCACTGCATCCCCAGTGCAGCCAGTGCAGTCTCTGGACTCACTGCACTGCATCCCCAGTGGAGCCAGTGAACTCCCTAGACTCACAGCACTGCATCCCCAGTGGTGCCAGTGCACTCTCTGGACTCACTGCACTGCATCCCCAGTGGTGCCAGTGCACTATCTAGACTCACTGCAGTGCATCCCCAGTGGTGCCAGTGCACTCTCTGGACTCACAGCACTGCATCCCCAGTGGTGCCACTGCACTCTCTGCACTCACTGCACTGCATCCCCAGTGGTGCCAGTGCACTCTCTGGACTCACTGCAGCGCATCCCCAGTGGTGCCAGTGCACTCTCTGGACTCACTGCAATGCATCCCCAGTGGTGCCAGTGCACTCTCTGGACTCACTGTACTCCATCCCCACTGGTGCCAGTACACTCTCTGGACTCATTGCAGTGCATCCCCAGTGGTGCCAGTGCACTCTCTGAGTCAGTGTACTGCATCCCCAGTGGTGCCAGTGCACTCTCTGGACTCACTGCACTGCATCCCCAGTGGTGCCAGTGCACTCTCTGGAGACACTGCAGTGCATCTCCACTAGTGCCAGGGCACTCTCTGGACTCACTGCAGTGCATCCCCAGTGGTGCCAGTGCACTCTCTGGACTCACTGCACTGCATCCCCAGTGGTACCAGTGCACTATCTGGACTCATTGCAGTGCATCCCCAGTGGTGCCAGTGCAATCTCTGGACTCACTACAGTACAGCTCCAATGGTGCCAGCGCACTCTCTGGACTCACTGCACTGCATCCCCACTGGTGCCAGTGAACTCTCTGGACTCAGTGCAGTGCATCCCCAGTGGTGCCAGTGCACTCTCTGGAGACACTGCAGTGCATATCCACTAGTGCCAGGGCACTCTCAGGACTCACTGCACTGCATCCCCAGTGGGGCCAGTGCACTCTCTGGACTCACTGCACTGCATCCCCAGTGGTGCCAGTACACTCTCTGGACTCACTGCAGTGCATCCCCTGTTGGGCCAGTGCACTCTCTGGACTCACTGCACTGCATCACCAGTGGTGCCAGTGCACTCTCTGGACTCACTGCACTGCATCCCCAGTGGTGCCAGTGCACTCTCAGGACTCACTGCACTGCATCCCCACTGGTGCCAGTGCACTCTCTGGAGTCACTGCAGTGCATCCCCAGTGGTGCCAGTGCACTCTCTGGAGTCACTGCACTGCATCCCCAGTGGTGCCAGTGCACTCTCTGGACTCAGTGGACTGCATCCCCAGGGGTGCCAGTGCACTATCTGGACTCACTGCAGTGCATCACCAGTGGTGCCAGTGCACTCTCTGGAGTCACTACACTGCATCCCCAGTGGTGCCAGTGCACTCTCTGGCCTCACTGCAGTGCATCCCCAGTGGTGCCAGTGCACTCTCTGGACTCACTGCAGTGCATCCGCAGTGGTGCCAGTGCACTCTCTGGATTCACTGCACTACATCCCCAGTGGTGCCAGTGCACTCTCTGGACTCACTGCACTGCATCCCCAGTGGAGCCAGTGCACTCTCTGTACTCACTGCAGTGCATCCCCAGTGGTGCCAGTGCACTCTCAGGAGTCACTGCAGTGCATCCCCTGTGGGGCCAGTGCACTGTCTGGACTCACTGCACTGCATCCCCAGTGGTGCCAGTGCAGTCTCTGGACTCACTGCACTGCATCCCCAGTGGAGCCAGTACACTCCCTGGACTTACTGCAGTGCATCCCCAGTGGTGCCAGTGCACTCTCTGGACTCACAGCACTGCATCCCCAGTGGTGCCAGTGCACTCTCTGGACTCACTGCACTGCATCCCCAGTGGTGCCAGTGCACTATCTGGACTCACTGCAGTGCATCCCCAGTGGTGCCAGTGCACTCTCTGAACTCACTGCAATGCATCCCCAGTGGTGCCAGTGCACTCTCTGGACTCACCGTACTCCATCCCCACTGGTGCCAGTACACTCTCTGGACTCACTGCACTGCATCCCCAGTGGGGCCAGTGCACTATCTGGACTCATTGCAGTGCATCCCCAGTGGTGCCAGTGCACTCTCTGAGTCAGTGTACTGCATCCCCAGTGGTGCCAGTGCACTCTCTGGACTCACTGCACTGCATCCCCAGTGGTGCCAGTGCACTATCTGGACTCACTGCAGCGCATCCCCAGTGGTGCCAGTGCACTCTCTGGACTCACTGCAATGCATCCCCAGTGGTGCCAGTGCACTCTGTGGACTCACTGTACTCCATCCCCACTGGTGCCAGTACACTCTCTGGACTCATTGCACTGCATCCCCAGTGGTGCCAGTGCACTCTCTGGACTCAGTGCAGTGCATCCCCAGTGGTGCCAGTGCACTCTCTGGAGACACTGCAGTGCATATCCACTAGTGCCAGGGCACTCTCTGGACTCACTGCAGTGTATCCCCAGTGGTGCCAGTGCACTCTCTGGACTCACTGCACTGCATCCCCAGTGGTGCCAGTGCACTCTCTGGACTCACTGCACTGCATCCCCAGTGGTGCCAGTGCACTGTCTGGACTCACTGCAGTGCATCCCCAGTGGGGCCAGTGCACTCTCTGGACTCACTGCGCTGCATCCCCAGTGGTCCAGTGCACTCTCTGGACTCACTGCACTGCATCCCCAGTGGTGCCAGTGCACTCTATGGACTCACTGCACTGCATACCCAGTGGTGCCAGTGCACTCTCTGTACTCACTGAACTGCATCCCCAGTGCTGCTAGTGCACTCTCTGTACTCACTGAACTGCATCCTCAGTGGTGCCAATGCACTCTCTGGACTCACTGCACTGCATCGCCAGTGGTGCCAGTGCACTCTCTGTACTCACTGAACTGCATCCCCAGTGGTGCCAGTGCAATCTCTGGACTCACTGCACTGCATACCCAGTGGTGCCAGTGCACTCTATGGACTCACTGCACTGCATACCCAGTGGTGCCTGTGCACTCTCTGGACTCACTGCACTGCATCCCCAGTGGAGCCAGTACACTCCCTGGACTTACTGCAGTGCATCCCCAGAGGTGCCAGTGCACTCTCTGGACTCACTGCACTGCATCCCCAGTGGTGCCAGTGCACTATCTGGACTCACTGCAGTGCATCCCCAGTGGTGCCAGTGCACTCTCTGGACTCACTGCAATGCATCCCCAGTGGTGCCAGTGCACTCTCTGGACTCACTGTACTCCATCCCCACTGGTGCCAGTACACTCTCTGGACTCACTGCACTGCATCCCCAGTGGTGCCAGTGCACTATCTGGACTCATTGCAGTGCATCCCCAGTGGTGCCAGTGCACTCTCTGAGTCAGTGTACTGCATCCCCAGTGGTGCCAGTGCACTCTCTGGAGTCACTGAACTGCATCCCCAGTGGTGCCAGTGTACTCTCTGGACTCACTGCACTGCATTACCAGTGCTGCCAGTGCACTCTCTGGAGACACTGCAGTGCATCTCCACTAGTGCCAGGGCACTCTCTGGACTCACTGCCGTGCATCCCCAGTGGTGCCAGTGCACTCTCTGGACTCACTGCACTGCATCCCCAGGGGTGCCAGTGCACTCTCTGGACTCACTGCACTGCATCCCCAGTGTTGCCAGTGCACTCTATGGACTCACTGCACTGCATTCCCAGTTGTGCCAGGGCACTCTCTGGACTCACTGCAGTGCATTCCCAGTGGTGCCAGTGCACTCTTTGGAGTCACCGGGGTGCATCACCAGTGGAGCCAGTGCACTCTCTGGACTCACTGCACTGCATCCCCAGTGGTGCCAGTGCACTCTCTGGACTCACGGCACTGCATCACCAGTGGTGCCAGTGCACTCTGTTTACTCACTGCAGTGCATCCCCAGTGGTGCCAGTACACTCTCTGGACTCACTGCACTGCATTCCCAGTTGTGCCAGGGCACTCTCTGGAGTCACTGCAGTGCATTCCCAGTGGTGCCAGTGCACTCTCTGGACTCACTGCACTGCATTACCAGTGGTGCCAGTGCACTCTCTGGACTCACGGCACTGCATCCCCAGTGGTGCCAGTGCACTCTCTGGACTCACTGCACTGCATCCCCAGTGGTGCCAGTGCACTCTCTGGACTCAGTGCACGGCATCCCCAGTGGTGCCAGTGCACTCTCTGGACTCACTGCAGTGCATCCCCAGTGGTGCCAGTGCACTCTCTGGACTCACTGCACTTCATCCCCAGTGGTGCCAGTGCACTCTCTGGAGACACTGCAGTGCATATCCTCTAGTGCCAGGGCACCCTCTGGACTCACTGCAGTGCATCCCCAGTGGTGCCAGCGCACTCTGGACTCACTGCACTCCATCCCCACTGGTGCCAGTACACTCTCAGGACTCACTGCACTGCATCCCCAGTGGTGCCAGTGCACTCTCTGGACTCACTGCAATGCATCCCCAGTGGTGCCATTGCACTCTCTGGACTCACTGCACTCCATCCCCACTGGTGCCAGTACACTCTCTGGACTCGCTGTACTGCATCCCCAGTGCTGACATTGCACTCTCTGGACTCACTGCAGTGCATCCCAAGTGGTGCCAGTGCAGTCTCTGGACTCACTGCACTGCATCCCCAGTGGTGCCAGTGCACTCTCTGGAGTCACTGCACTGCATCCCCAGTGGTGCCAGTGCACTCTCTGGACTCAGTGCACTGCATTACCAGTGGTGCCAGTGCACTCTCTGGAGACACTGCAGTGCATCTCCATTAGTGCCAGGGCACTCTCTGGACTAACTGCAGTGCATCCCCAGTGGTGCCAGTGCACTCTCTGGACTCACTGCAGTGCATCCCCAGTGGTGCCAGTGCACTCTCTGGTCTCACTGCACTGCATCCCCACTGGTGCCAGTGCACTATCTGGACTCACTGCAGTGCATCACCAGTGGTGCCAGTGCACTCTCTGGAGTCACTACACTGCATCCCCAGTGGTGCCAGTGCACTCTCTGGCCTCACTGCAGTGCATCCCCAGTGGTGCCAGTGCACTCTCTGGACTCACTGCAGTGCATCCGCAGTGGTGCCAGTGCACTCTCTGGATTCACTGCACTACATCCCCAGTGGTGCCAGTGCACTCTCTGGACTCACTGCAGTGCATCCCCAGTGGTGCCAGTGCACTCTCTGGACTCACTGCAGTGCATCCCCAGTGTTGCCAGTGCACTCTCTGGACTCACGGCACTGCATCCCCAGTGGTGCCAGTGCACTCTCTGTACTCACTGAACTGCATCCCCAGTGATGCCAGTGCACTCTCAGGAGTCACTGCAGTGCATCCCCTGTGGTGCCAGTGCACTCTCTGGACTCACTGCACTGCATCCCCAGTGGTGCCAGTGCACTCTCTGGACTCACTGCACTGCATCCCCAGTGGTGCCAGTGCACTATCTGGACTCACTGCACTGCATCCCCAGTGGTGCCAGTGCACTCTCTGGACTCACTGCACTGCATCCCCAGTGGTGCCAGTGCACTCTCTGAGTCAGTGCACTGCATCCCCAGTGGTGCCAGTGCACTCTCTGGACTCACTGCACTGCATCCCCAGTGGTGCCAGTGCACTATCTAGACTCACTGCAGTGCATCCCCAGTGGTGCCAGTGCACTCTCTGGCCTCACTGCAGTGCATCCCCAGTGGTGCCAGTGCACTCTCTTAACTCACTGCACTGCATCCGAAGTGGTGCCAGTGCACTCTCTGGATTCACTGCACTACATCCCCAGTGGTGCCACTGTACTCTCTGTACTCACTGAACTGCATCCCCAGTGGTGCCAGTGCACTCTCTGTACTCACTGAACTGCATCCCCAGTGGTGCCAGTGCACTCTCAGGAGTCACTGCAGTGCATCCCCTGTGGGGCCAGTGCACTCTCTGGACTCACTGCACTGCATCCCCAGTGGTGCCAGTGCAGTCTCTGGACTCACTGCACTGCATCCCCAGTGGAGCCAGTACACTCCCTGGACTTACTGCAGTGCATCCCCAGTGGTGCCAGTGCACTCTCTAGACTCACAGCACTGCATCCCCAGTGGTGCCAGTGCACTCTCTGGACTCACTGCACTGCATCCCCAGTGGTGCCAGTGCACTATCTGGACTCACTGCAGTGCATCCCCAGTGGTGCCAGTGCACTCTCTGGACTCACAGCACTGCATCCCCAGTGGTGCCAGTGCACTCTCTGGACTCACTGCACTGCATCCCCAGTGGTGCCAGTGCACTATCTGGACTCACTGCAGCGCATCCCCAGTGGTGCCAGTGCACTCTCTGGACTCACCTAAATGCATCCCCAGTGGTGCCAGTGCACTCTCTGGACTCACTGTACTCCATCCCCACTGGTGCCAGTACACTCTCTGGACTCATTGCAGTGCATCCCCAGTGGTGCCAGTGCACTCTCTGAGTCAGTGTACTGCATCCCCAGTGGTGCCAGTGCACTCTCTGGACTCACTGCACTGCATCCCCAGTGGTGCCAGTGCACTCTCTGGAGACACTGCAGTGCATCTCCACTAGTGCCAGGGCACTCTCTGGACTCACTGCAGTGCATCCCCAGTGGTGCCAGTGCACTCTCTGGACTCACTGCAATGCATCCCCAGTGGTGCCAGTGCACTCTCTGGACTCACTGCACTCCATCCCCACTGGTGCCAGTACACTCTCTGGACTTGCTGCACTGCATCCCCAGTGCTGACATTGCACTCTCTGGACTCACTGCAGTGCATCCCCAGTGGTGCTAGTGCAGTCTCTGGACTCACTGCACTGCATCCCCAGTGGTGCCAGTGCACTATCTGGACTCATTGCAGTGCATCCCCAGTGGTGCCAGTGCACTCTCTGGACTCAGTGCACTGCATTACCAGTGGTGCCAGTGCACTCTCTGGAGACACTGCAGTGCATCTCCATTAGTGCCAGGGCACTCTCTGGACTAACTGCAGTGCATCCCCAGTGGTGCCAGGGCACTCTCTGGACTCACTGCACTGCATCCCCAGTGGTGCCAGTGCACTCTCTGGACTCACTGCACTGCATCCCCAGTGCAGCCAGTGCAGTCTCTGGACTCACTGCACTGCATCCCCAGTGGAGCCAGTGAACTCCCTAGACTCACAGCACTGCATCCCCAGTGGTGCCAGTGCACTCTCTGGACTCACTGCACTGCATCCCCAGTGGTGCCAGTGCACTATCTAGACTCACTGCAGTGCATCCCCAGTGGTGCCAGTGCACTCTCTGGACTCACAGCACTGCATCCCCAGTGGTGCCACTGCACTCTCTGCACTCACTGCACTGCATCCCCAGTGGTGCCAGTGCACTCTCTGGACTCACTGCAGCGCATCCCCAGTGGTGCCAGTGCACTCTCTGGACTCACTGCAATGCATCCCCAGTGGTGCCAGTGCACTCTCTGGACTCACTGTACTCCATCCCCACTGGTGCCAGTACACTCTCTGGACTCATTGCAGTGCATCCCCAGTGGTGCCAGTGCACTCTCTGAGTCAGTGTACTGCATCCCCAGTGGTGCCAGTGCACTCTCTGGACTCACTGCACTGCATCCCCAGTGGTGCCAGTGCACTCTCTGGAGACACTGCAGTGCATCTCCACTAGTGCCAGGGCACTCTCTGGACTCACTGCAGTGCATCCCCAGTGGTGCCAGTGCACTCTCTGGACTCACTGCACTGCATCCCCAGTGGTGCCAGTGCACTCTCTGGACTCACTGCACTGCATCCCCAGTGGTACCAGTGCACTATCTGGACTCATTGCAGTGCATCCCCAGTGGTGCCAGTGCAATCTCTGGACTCACTACAGTACAGCTCCAATGGTGCCAGCGCACTCTCTGGACTCACTGCACTGCATCCCCACTGGTGCCAGTGAACTCTCTGGACTCAGTGCAGTGCATCCCCAGTGGTGCCAGTGCACTCTCTGGAGACACTGCAGTGCATATCCACTAGTGCCAGGGCACTCTCAGGACTCACTGCACTGCATCCCCAGTGGGGCCAGTGCACTCTCTGGACTCACTGCACTGCATCCCCAGTGGTGCCAGTACACTCTCTGGACTCACTGCAGTGCATCCCCTGTTGGGCCAGTGCACTCTCTGGACTCACTGCACTGCATCACCAGTGGTGCCAGTGCACTCTCTGGACTCACTGCACTGCATCCCCAGTGGTGCCAGTGCACTCTCAGGACTCACTGCACTGCATCCCCACTGGTGCCAGTGCACTCTCTGGAGTCACTGCAGTGCATCCCCAGTGGTGCCAGTGCACTCTCTGGAGTCACTGCACTGCATCCCCAGTGGTGCCAGTGCACTCTCTGGACTCACTGCACTGCATCCCCAGTGGTGCCAGTGCACTCTCTGGACTCACTGCACTGCATCCCCAGTGGTGCCAGTGCACTATCTGGACTCACTGCAGTGCATCCCCAGTGGGGCCAGTGCACTCTCTGGACTCACTGCGCTGCATCCCCAGTGGTCCAGTGCACTCTCTGGACTCACTGCACTGCATCCCCAGTGGTGCCAGTGCACTCTATGGACTCACTGCACTGCATACCCAGTGGTGCCAGTGCACTCTCTGTACTCACTGAACTGCATCCCCAGTGCTGCTAGTGCACTCTCTGTACTCACTGAACTGCATCCTCAGTTGTGCCAATGCACTCTCTGGACTCACTGCACTGCATCGCCAGTGGTGCCAGTGCACTCTCTGTACTCACTGAACTGCATCCCCAGTGCTTCCAGTGCAATCTCTGGACTCACTGCACTGCATCCCCAGTGGTGCCAGTGCACTCTATGGACTCACTGCACTGCATACCCAGTGGTGCCTGTGCACTCTCTGGGCTCACTGCACTGCATTCCCAGTGGTGCCAGTGCAATCTCTGGACTCACTGCACTGCATCTCCACTGGTGCCAGTGCACTCTCTGGACTCACTGCACTGCATCCCCAGTGGTACCAGTGCACTATCTGGACTCATTGCAGTGCATCCCCAGTGGTGCCAGTGCAATCTCTGGACTCACTACAGTACAGCTCCAATGGTGCCAGCGCACTCTCTGGACTCACTGCACTGCATCCCCACTGGTGCCAGTGAACTCTCTGGACTCAGTGCAGTGCATCCCCAGTGGTGCCAGTGCACTCTCTGGAGACACTGCAGCGCATCCCCAGTGGTGCCAGTGCACTCTCTGGACTCACTGCACTGCATCCCCAGTGGTGCCAGTGCACTATCTGGACTCACTGCAGCGCATCCCCAGTGGTGCCAGTGCACTCTCTGGACTCACTGCAATGCATCCCCAGTGATGCCAGTGCACTCTCTGGACTCACTGTACTCCATCCCCACTGGTGCCAGTACACTCTCTGGACTCATTGCACTGCATCCCCAGTGGTGCCAGTGCACTCTCTGAGTCAGTGTACTGCATCCCCAGTGGTGCCAGTGCACTCTCTGTACTCACTGAACTGCATCCCCAGTGGTGCCAGTGCACTCTCTGGACTCACTGCACTGCATTACCAGTGGTGCCAGTGCACTCTCTGGAGACACTGCAGTGCATCTCCACTAGTGCCAGGGCACTCTCTGGACTCACTGCAGTGCATCCCCAGTGGTGCCAGTGCACTCTCTGGACTCACTGCACTGCATCCCCAGTGGTGCCAGTGCACTCTCTGGACTCACTGCACTGCATCCCCAGTGGTACCAGTGCACTATCTGGACTCATTGCAGTGCATCCCCAGTGGTGCCAGTGCACTCTCTGGACTCACTACAGTACAGCTCCAATGGTGCCAGCGCACTCTCTGGACTCACTGCACTGCATCCCCACTGGTGCCAGTGAACTCTCTGGACTCAGAGCAGTGCATCCCCAGTGGTGCCAGTGCACTCTCTGGAGACACTGCAGTGCATATCCACTAGTGCCAGGGCACTCTCTGGACTCACTGCAGTGTATCCCCAGTGGTGCCAGTGCACTCTCTGGACTCACTGCGCTGCATCCCCAGTGGTCCAGTGCACTCTCTGGACTCACTGCACTGCATCCCCAGTGGTGCCAGTGCACTCTATGGACTCACTGCACTGCATACCCAGTGGTGCCAGTGCACTCTCTGTACTCACTGAACTGCATCCCCAGTGCTGCTAGTGCACTCTCTGTACTCACTGAACTGCATCCTCAGTTGTGCCAATGCACTCTCTGGACTCACTGCACTGCATCGCCAGTGGTGCCAGTGCACTCTCTGTACTCACTGAACTGCATCCCCAGTGCTTCCAGTGCAATCTCTGGACTCACTGCACTGCATCCCCAGTGGTGCCAGTGCACTCTATGGACTCACTGCACTGCATACCCAGTGGTGCCTGTGCACTCTCTGGACTCACTGCACTGCATTCCCAGTGGTGCCAGTGCAATCTCTGGACTCACTGCACTGCATCTCCACTGGTGCCAGTGCACTCTCTGGACTCACTGCACTGCATCCCCAGTGGTACCAGTGCACTATCTGGACTCATTGCAGTGCATCCCCAGTGGTGCCAGTGCAATCTCTGGACTCACTACAGTACAGCTCCAATGGTGCCAGCGCACTCTCTGGACTCACTGCACTGCATCCCCACTGGTGCCAGTGAACTCTCTGGACTCAGTGCAGTGCATCCCCAGTGGTGCCAGTGCACTCTCTGGAGACACTGCAGCGCATCCCCAGTGGTGCCAGTGCACTCTCTGGACTCACTGCACTGCATCCCCAGTGGTGCCAGTGCACTATCTGGACTCACTGCAGCGCATCCCCAGTGGTGCCAGTGCACTCTCTGGACTCACTGCAATGCATCCCCAGTGATGCCAGTGCACTCTCTGGACTCACTGTACTCCATCCCCACTGGTGCCAGTGCACTCTCTGGACTCATTGCACTGCATCCCCAGTGGTGCCAGTGCACTCTCTGAGTCAGTGTACTGCATCCCCAGTGGTGCCAGTGCACTCTCTGTACTCACTGAACTGCATCCCCAGTGGTGCCAGTGCACTCTCTGGACTCACTGCACTGCATTACCAGTGGTGCCAGTGCACTCTCTGGAGACACTGCAGTGCATCTCCACTAGTGCCAGGGCACTCTCTGGACTCACTGCAGTGCATCCCCAGTGGTGCCAGTGCACTCTCTGGACTCACTGCACTGCATCCCCAGTGGTGCCAGTGCACTCTCTGGACTCACTGCACTGCATCCCCAGTGGTACCAGTGCACTATCTGGACTCATTGCAGTGCATCCCCAGTGGTGCCAGTGCACTCTCTGGACTCACTACAGTACAGCTCCAATGGTGCCAGCGCACTCTCTGGACTCACTGCACTGCATCCCCACTGGTGCCAGTGAACTCTCTGGACTCAGAGCAGTGCATCCCCAGTGGTGCCAGTGCACTCTCTGGAGACACTGCAGTGCATATCCACTAGTGCCAGGGCACTCTCTGGACTCACTGCAGTGTATCCCCAGTGGTGCCAGTGCACTCTCTGGACTCACTGCACTGCATCCCCAGTGGGGCCAGTGCACTCTCTGGACTCACTGCAGTGCATCCCCAGTGGTGCCAGTACACTCTCTGGACTCACTGCAGTGCATCCCCTGTGGGGCCAGTGCACTCTCTGGACTCACTGCACTGCATTCCCAGTGGTGCCAGTGCACTCTCTGGACTCACTGCACTGCATCCCCACTGGTGCCAGTGCACTCTCTGGAGTCACTGCAGTGCATCCCCAGTGGTGCCAGTGCACTCTCTGGAGTCACTGCACTGCATCCCCAGTGGTGCCAGTGCACTCTCTGGACTCACTGCACTGCATCCCCAGTGGTGCCAGTGCACTATCTGGACTCACTGCAGTGCATCACCAGTGGTGCCAGTGCACTCTCTGGAGTCACTACACTGCATCCCCAGTGGTGCCAGTGCACTCTCAGGAGTCACTGCAGTGCATCCCCAGTGGTGCCAGTGCACTCTCTGGACTCACTGCAGTGCATCCGCAGTGGTGCCAGTGCACTCTCTGGATTCACTGCACTACATCCCCAGTGGTGCCAGTGCACTCTCTGGACTCACTGAACTGCATCCCCAGTGGTGCCAGTGCACTCTCTGTACTCACTGAACTGCATCCCCAGTGGTGCCAGTGCACTCTCAGGAGTCACTGCAGTGCATCCCCTGTGCGGCCAGTGCACTCTCTGGACTCACTGCACTGCATCCCCAGTGGTGCCAGTGCAGTCTCTGGACTCACTGCACTGCATCCCCAGTGGAGCCAGTACACTCCCTGGACTTACTGCAGTGCATCCCCAGAGGTGCCAGTGCACTCTCTGGACTCACAGCACTGCATCCCCAGTGGTGCCAGTGCACTATCTGGACTCACTGCAGTGCATCCCCAGTGGTGCCAGTGCACTCTCTGGACTCACTGCAATGCATCCCCAGTGGTGCCAGTGCACTCTCTGGACTCACTGTACTCCATCCCCACTGGCGCCAGTACACTCTCTGGACTCACTGCACTGCATCCCCAGTGGGGCCAGTGCACTATCTGGACTCATTGCAGTGCATCCCCAGTGGTGCCAGTGCACTCTCTGAGTCAGTGTACTGCATCCCCAGTGGTGCCAGTGCACTCTCTGGAGTCACTGAACTGCATCCCCAGTGGTGCCAGTGTACTCTCTGGACTCACTGCACTGCATTACCAGTGCTGCCAGTGCACTCTCTGGAGACACTGCAGTGCATCTCCACTAGTGCCAGGGCACTCTCTGGACTCACTGCCGTGCATCCCCAGTGGTGCCAGTGCACTCTCTGGACTCACTGCACTGCATCCCCAGTGGTGCCAGTGCACTCTCTGGACTCACTGCACTGCATCCCCAGTGGTACCAGTGCACTATCTGGACTCATTGCAGTGCATCCCCAGTGGTGCCAGTGCAATCTCTGGACTCACTACAGTACAGCTCCAATGGTGCCAGCGCACTCTCTGGACTCACTGCACTGCATCACCACTGGTGCCAGTGCACTCTCTCGAGTCACTGCACTGCATCCCCAGTGGTGCCAGTGCACTCTCTGGACTCACTGCACTGCATCCTCAGTGGTGCCAGCGCACACACTGGACTCCCTGCCCTGCATCCCCAGTGGTGCCAGTGCACTCTCAGGAGTCACTGCAGTGCATCCCCAGTGCTGACAGTGCAGTCTCTGGACTCACTGCACTCCATCCCCACTGGTGCCAGTACACTCTCAGGACTCACTGCACTGCATCCCCAGTGGTGCCAGTGCACTCTCTGGACTCACTGCACTGCATCCCCAGTGCGGCCAGTGCACTATCTGGACTCATTGCAGTGCATCCCCAGTGGTGCCAGTGCACTCTCTGAGTCAGTGTACTGCATCCCCAGTGGTGCCAGTGCACTCTCTGGACTCACTGCACTGCATCCCCAGTGGTGCCAGTGCACTATCTGGACTCACTGCAGCGCATCCCCAGTGGTGCCAGTGCACTCTCTGGACTCACTGCAATGCATCCCCAGTGGTGCCAGTGCACTCTCTGGACTCACTGTACTCCATCCCCACTGGTGCCAGTACACTCTCTGGACTCATTGCACTGCATCCCCAGTGGTGCCAGTGCACTCTCTGAGTCAGTGTACTGCATCCCCAGTGGTGCCAGTGCACTCTCTGTACTCACTGAACTGCATCCCCAGTGGTGCCAGTGCACTCTCTGGACTCACTGCACTGCATTACCAGTGGTGCCAGTGCACTCTCTGGAGACACTGCAGTGCATCTCCACTAGTGCCAGGGCACTCTCTGGACTCACTGCAGTGCATCCCCAGTGGTGCCAGTGCACTCTCTGGACTCACTGCACTGCATCCCCAGTGGTGCCAGTGCACTCTCTGGACTCACTGCACTGCATCCCCAGTGGTACATGTGCACTGTCTAGACTCATTGCAGTGCATCCCCAGTGGTGCCAGTGCACTCTCTGGACTCACTGCAGTGCATCCCCACTGGTGCCAGTGAACTCTCTGGACTCAGTGCAGTGCATCCCCAGTGGTGCCAGTGCACTCTCTGGAGACACTGCAGTGCATATCCACTAGTGCCAGGGCACTCTCTGGACTCACTGCAGTGTATCCCCAGTGGTGCCAGTGCACTCTCTGGACTCACTGCACTGCATCCCCAGTGGTGCCAGTGCACTCTCTGGACTCACTGCACTGCTTCCCCAGTAGTGCCACTGCACTATCTGGACTCACTGCAGTGCATCCCCAGTGGGGCCAGTGCACTCTCTGGACTCACTGCGCTGCATCCCCAGTGGTCCAGTGCACTCTCTGGACTCACTGCACTGCATCCCCACTGGTGCCAGTGCACTCTATGGACTCACTGCACTGCATACCCAGTGGTGCCAGTGCACTCTCTGTACTCACTGAACTGCATCCCCAGTGCTGCTAGTGCACTCTCTGTACTCACTGAACTGCATCCTCAGTGGTGCCAATGCACTCTCTGGACTCACTGCACTGCATCGCCAGTGGTGCCAGTGCACTCTCTGTACTCACTGAACTGCATCCCCAGTGGTGCCAGTGCAATCTCTGGACTCACTGCACTGCATCCCCAGTGGTGCCAGTGCACTCTATGGACTCACTGCACTGCATCCCCAGTGGTACCAGTGCAATCTCTGGACTCACTACAGTACAGCTCCAATGGTGCCAGCGCACTCTCTGGACTCACTGCACTGCATCCCCACTGGTGCCAGTGAACTCTCTGGACTCAGTGCAGTGCATCCCCAGTGGTGCCAGTGCACTCTCTGGAGACACTGCAGCGCATCCCCAGTGGTGCCAGTGCACTCTCTGGACTCACTGCACTGCATCCCCAGTGGTGCCAGTGCACTATCTGGACTCACTGCAGCGCATCCCCAGTGGTGCCAGTGCACTCTCTGAGTCAGTGTACTGCATCCCCAGTGGTGCCAGTGCACTCTCTGTACTCACTGAACTGCATCCCCAGTGGTGCCAGTGCACTCTCTGGACTCACTGCACTGCATTACCAGTGGTGCCAGTGCAACTCTCTGGAGACACTGCAGTGCATCTCCACTAGTGCCAGGGCACTCTCTGGACTCACTGCAGTGCATCCCCAGTGGTGCCAGTGCACTCTCTGGACTCACTGCACTGCATCCCCAGTGGTGCCAGTGCACTCTCTGGACTCACTGCACTGCATCCCCAGTGGTACCAGTGCACTATCTGGACTCATTGCAGTGCATCCCCAGTGGTGCCAGTGCACTCTCTGGACTCACTACAGTACAGCTCCAATGGTGCCAGCGCACTCTCTGGACTCACTGCACTGCATCCCCACTGGTGCCAGTGAACTCTCTGGACTCAGTGCAGTGCATCCCCAGTGGTGCCAGTGCACTCTCTGGAGACACTGCAGTGCATATCCACTAGTGCCAGGGCACTCTCTGGACTCACTGCAGTGTATCCCCAGTGGTGCCAGTGCACTCTCTGGACTCACTGCACTGCATCCCCAGTGGGGCCAGTGCACTCTCTGGACTCACTGCACTGCATCCCCAGTGGTGCCAGTACACTCTCTGGACTCACTGCAGTGCATCCCCTGTGGGGCCAGTGCACTCTCTGGACTCACTGCACTGCATCCCCAGTGTTGCCAGTGCACTCTCTGGACTCACTGCACTGCATCCCCAGTGGTGCCAGTGCACTCTCAGGACTCACTGCACTGCATCCCCACTGGTGCCAGTGCACTCTCTGGAGTCACTGCAGTGCATCCCCAGTGGTGCCAGTGCACTCTCTGGAGTCACTGCACTGCATCCCCAGTGGTGCCAGTGCACTCTCTGGACTCACTGCACTGCATCCCCAGTGGTGCCAGTGCACTATCTGGACTCACTGCAGTGCATCACCAGTGGTGCCAGTGCACTCTCTGGAGTCACTACACTGCATCCCCAGTGGTGCCAGTGCACTCTCTGGCCTCACTGCAGTGCATCCCCAGTGGTGCCAGTGCACTCTCTGGACTCACTGCAGTGCATCCGCAGTGGTGCCAGTGCACTCTCTGGATTCACTGCACTACATCCCCAGTGGTGCCAGTGCACTCTCTGGACTCACTGAAATGCATCCCCAGTGGTGCCAGTGCACTCTCTGTACTCACTGAACTGCATCCCCAGTGGTGCCAGTGCACTCTCAGGAGTCACTGCAGTGCATCCCCTGTGCGGCCAGTGCACTCTCTGGACTCACTGCACTGCATCCCCAGTGGTGCCAGTGCAGTCTCTGGACTCACTGCACTGCATCCCCAGTGGAGCCAGTACACTCCCTGGACTTACTGCAGTGCATCCCCAGAGGTGCCAGTGCACTCTCTGGACTCACAGCACTGCATCCCCAGTGGTGCCAGTGCACTCTCTGGACTCACTGTACTCCATCCCCACTGGTGCCAGTACACTCTCTGGACTCACTGCACTGCATCCCCAGTGGGGCCAGTGCACTATCTGGACTCATTGCAGTGCATCCCCAGTGGTGCCAGTGCACTCTCTGAGTCAGTGTACTGCATCCCCAGTGGTGCCAGTGCACTCTCTGGAGTCACTGAACTGCATCCCCAGTGGTGCCAGTGTACTCTCTGGACTCACTGCACTGCATTACCAGTGCTGCCAGTGCACTCTCTGGAGACACTGCAGTGCATCTCCACTAGTGCCAGGGCACTCTCTGGACTCACTGCCGTGCATCCCCAGTGGTGCCAGTGCACTCTCTGGACTCACTGCACTGCATCACCAGTGGTGCCAGTGCACTCTCTGGACTCACTGCACTGCATCCCCAGTGGTACCAGTGCACTATCTGGACTCATTGCAGTGCATCCCCAGTGGTGCCAGTGCAATCTCTGGACTCACTACAGTACAGCTCCAATGGTGCCAGCGCACTCTCTGGACTCACTGCACTGCATCACCACTGGTGCCAGTGCACTCTCTCGAGTCACTGCACTGCATCCCCAGTGGTGCCAGTGCACTCTCTGGACTCACTGCACTGCATCCTCAGTGGTGCCAGCGCACACACTGGACTCCCTGCCCTGCATCCCCAGTGGTGCCAGTGCACTCTCAGGAGTCACTGCAGTGCATCCCCAGTGCTGACAGTGCAGTCTCTGGACTCACTGCACTCCATCCCCACTGGTGCCAGTACACTCTCAGGACTCACTGCACTGCATCCCCAGTGGTGCCAGTGCACTCTCTGGACTCACTGCACTGCATCCCCAGTGGTGCCAGTGCACTCTATGGAGTCACTACACTGCATCCCCACTGGTGCCATTGCACTATCTGGACTCATTGCAGTGCATCCCCAGTGGTGCCAGTGCACTCTCTGGACTCACTGCAGTGCATTCCCAGTGGTGCCAGTGCACTCTCTGCACTCACTGCACTGCATCCCCTCTGGTGCCAGTGCACTCTCTGCACTCACTGCACTGCATCCCCAGTGGTGCCAGTGCACTCTCTGGAGACACTGCAGTGCATATCCTCTAGTGCCAGGGCACCCCCTGGACTCACTGCAGTGTATCCCCTGTGGGGCCAGTGCACTCTCTGGACTCACTGCACTGCATCCCCAGTGGTGCCAGTGCACTCTCTGGACTCACTGCACTGCATCCCCAGTGGTGCCAGTGCAGTCTCTGGACTCACTGCACTCCATCCCCACTGGTGCCAGTACACTCTCAGGACTCACTGCACTGCATCCCCAGTGGTGCCAGTGCACTCTCAGGACTCACTGCACTGCATCCCCAGTGGTGCCAGTGCACTCTCTGGACTAACTGCACTGCATCCCCAGTGGTGCCAGTGCACTCTCAGGACTCACTGCACTGCATCCCCACTGGTGCCAGTGCACTCTCTGGAGTCACTGCAGTGCATCCCCAGTGGTGCCAGTGCACTCTCTGGAGTCACTGCACTGCATCCCCAGTGGTGCCAGTGCACTATCTGGAGACACTGCAGTGCATCACCAGTGGTGCCAGTGCACTCTCTGGACTCACTACACTGCATCCCCAGTGGTGCCAGTGCACTCTCTGGCCTCACTGCATTGCATCTCCAGTGGTGCTAGTGCACTCTCTGGACTCACTGCACTGCATCCCCAGTGGTGCCAGTGCACTCTCTGGACTCACTGCACTGCATCCCCAGTGGTGCCAGTGCACTCTCAGGACTCACTGCAGTGCATCCCCACTGGTGCCAGTGCACTCTCTGGAGTCACTGCAGTGCATCCCCACTGGTGCCAGTGCACTCTCTGGTCTCACTGCACTGCATCCCCACTGGTGCCAGTGCACTATCTGGACTCACTGCAGTGCATCACCAGTGGTGCCAGTGCACTCTCTGGAGTCACTACACTGCATCCCCAGTGGTGCCAGTGCACTCTCTGGCCTCACTGCAGTGCATCCCCAGTGGTGCCAGTGCACTCTCTGGACTCACTGCAGTGCATCCGCAGTGGTGCCAGTGCACTCTCTGGATTCACTGCACTACATCCCCAGTGGTGCCAGTGCACTCTCTGGACTCACTGCAGTGCATCCGCAGTGGTGCCAGTGCACTCTCTGGACTCACTGCAGTTCATCCCCAGTGTTGCCAGTGCACTCTATGGACTCACGGCACTGCATCCCCAGTGGTGCCAGTGCACTCTCTGTACTCACTGAACTGCATCCCCAGTGATGCCAGTGCACTCTCAGGAGTCACTGCAGTGCATCCCCTGTGGGGCCAGTGCACTCTCTGGACTCACTGCACTGCATCCCCAGTGGTGCCAGTGCACTATCTGGACTCACTGCAGTGCATCCCCAGTGGTGCCAGTGCACTCTCTGGACTCACTGCACTGCATCCCCAGTGGTGCCAGTGCACTCTCTGAGTCAGTGCACTGCATCCCCAGTGGTGCCAGTGCACTCTCTGGACTCACTGCACTGCATCCCCAGTGGTGCCAGTGCACTATCTAGACTCACTGCAGTGCATCCCCAGTGGTGCCAGTGCACTCTCTGGCCTCACTGCAGTGCATCCCCAGTGGTGCCAGTGCACTCTCTGGACTCACTGCACTGCATCCGCAGTGGTGCCAGTGCACTCTCTGGATTCACTGCACTACATCCCCAGTGGTGCCAGTGTACTCTCTGTACTCACTGAACTGCATCCCCAGTGGTGCCAGTGCACTCTCTGTACTCACTGAACTGCATCCCCAGTGGTGCCAGTGCACTCTCAGGAGTCACTGCAGTGCATCCCCTGTGGGGCCAGTGCACTCTCTGGACTCACTGCACTGCATCCCCAGTGGTGCCAGTGCAGTCTCTGGACTCACTGCACTGCATCCCCAGTGGAGCCAGTACACTCCCTGGACTTACTGCAGTGCATCCCCAGTGGTGCCAGTGCACTCTCTAGACTCACAGCACTGCATCCCCAGTGGTGCCAGTGCACTCTCTGGACTCACTGCACTGCATCCCCAGTGGTGCCAGTGCACTATCTGGACTCACTGCAGTGCATCCCCAGTGGTGCCAGTGCACTCTCTGGACTCACAGCACTGCATCCCCAGTGGTGCCAGTGCACTCTCTGGACTCACTGCACTGCATCCCCAGTGGTGCCAGTGCACTATCTGGACTCACTGCAGCGCATCCCCAGTGCTGCCAGTGCACTCTCTGGACTCACCTAAATGCATCCCCAGTGGTGCCAGTGCACTCTCTGGACTCACTGTACTCCATCCCCACTGGTGCCAGTACACTCTCTGGACTCATTGCAGTGCATCCCCAGTGGTGCCAGTGCACTCTCTGAGTCAGTGTACTGCATCCCCAGTGGTGCCAGTGCACTCTCTGGACTCACTGCACTGCATCCCCAGTGGTGCCAGTGCACTCTCTGGAGACACTGCAGTGCATCTCCACTAGTGCCAGGGCACTCTCTGGAGTCACTGCAATGCATCCCCAGTGGTGCCAGTGCACTCTCTGGACTCACTGCACTGCATCCCCAGTGGTGCCAGTGCACTCTCTGGACTCACTGCACTGCATCCCCAGTGGTACCAGTGCACTATCTGGACTCATTGCAGTGCATCCCCAGTGGTGCCAGTGCACTCTCTGGACTCACTACAGTACAGCTCCAATGGTGCCAGCGCACTCTCTGGACTCACTGCACTGCATCCCCACTGGTGCCAGTGAACTCTCTGGACTCAGAGCAGTGCATCCCCAGTGGTGCCAGTGCACTCTCTGGAGACACTGCAGTGCATATCCACTAGTGCCAGGGCACTCTCTGGACTCACTGCAGTGTATCCCCAGTGGTGCCAGTGCACTCTCTGGACTCACTGCAGTGCATCCCCAGTGGTGCCAGTGCACTCTCTGGACTCACTGCACTGCATCCCCAGTGGTGCCAGTACACTCTCTGGACTCACTGCAGTGCATCCCCTGTGGGGCCAGTGCACTCTCTGGACTCACTGCACTGCATCCCCAGTGGTGCCAGTGCACTCTCTGGACTCACTGCACTGCATCCCCAGTGGGGCCAGTGCACTATCTGGACTCATTGCAGTGCATCCCCAGTGGTGCCAGTGCACTCTCTGAGTCAGTGTACTGGATCCCCAGTGGTGCCAGTGCACTCTCTGTACTCACTGAACTGCATCCCCAGTGGTGCCAGTGCACTCTCTGGACTCACTGCACTGCATTACCAGTGCTGCCAGTGCACTCTCTGGAGACACTGCAGTGCATCTCCACTAGTGCCAGGGCACTCTCTGGACTCACTGCAGTGCATCCCCAGTGGTGCCAGTGCACTCTCTGGACTCACTGCAGTGCATCCGCAGTGGTGCCAGTGCACTCTCTGGATTCACTGCACTACATCCCCAGTGGTGCCAGTGCACTCTCTGGACTCACTGCAGTGCATCCCCAGTGGTGCCAGTGCACTCTCTGGACTCACTGCACTGCATCCCCAGTGTTGCCAGTGCACTCTCTGGACTCACGGCACTGCATCCCCAGTGGTGCCAGTGCACTCTCTGGACTCACTGCACTGCATCCCCAGTGGTGCCAGTGCACTCTCTGGACTCACTGCACTGCATCCCCAGTGGTGCCAGTGCACTCTCTGGCCTCACTGCAGTGCATCCCCAGTGGTGCCAGTGCACTCTCTGGACTCACTGCAGTGCATCCGCAGTGGTGCCAGTGCACTCTCTGGATTCACTGCACTACATCCCCAGTGGTGCCAGTGCACTCTCTGTACTCACTGAACTGCATCCCCAGTGGTGCCAGTGCACTCTCAGGAGTCACTGCAGTGCATCCCCAGTGGTGCCAGTGCACTCTCAGGAGTCACTGCAGTGCATCCCCTGTGGGGCCAGTGCACTATCTGGACTCACTGCAATGCATCCCCAGTGGTGCCAGTGCACTCTCTGGACTCACTGCAATGCATCCCCAGTGGGGCCAGTGCACTCTCTTGACTCACTGCACTACATCCCCAGTGGTGCCAGTGCACTCTCTGTACTCACTGAACTGCATCCCCAGTGGTGCCAGTGCACTCTCTGTACTCACTGAACTGCATCCCCAGTGGTGCCAGTGCACTCTCAGGAGTCACTGCAGTGCATCCCCTGTGGGGCCAGTGCACTCTCTGGACTCACTGCACTGCATCCCCAGTGGTGCCAGTGCAGTCTCTGGACTCACTGCACTGCATCCCCACTGGTGCCAGTGCACTATCTGGACTCACTACAGTGCATCCGCAGTGGTGCCAGTGCACTCTCTGGAGTCACTACACTGCATCCCCAGTGGTGCCAGTGCACTCTCTGGACTCACTGTATTGCATCTCCAGTGGTGCTAGTGCACTCTCTGGACTCACTGCACTGCATCCCCAGTGGTGCCAGTGCACTCTCTGGACTCACTGCACTGCATCCCCAGATGTGCCAGTGCACTCTCAGGACTCACTGCAGTGCATCCCCACTGGTGCCAGTGCACTCTCTGGAGTCACTGCAGTGCATCCCCAGTGGTGCCCGTGCACTCTCTGGACTCACTGCACTGCATCCCCAGTGGTGCCAGTGCACTCTCTGGTCTCACTGCAGTGCATCCCCAGTGGTGCCAGTGCACTCTCTGGACTCACTGCAGTGCATCACCAGTGGTGCCAGTGCACTCTCTGGAGTCACTACACTGCATCCCCAGTGGTGCCAGTGCACTCTCTGGCCTCACTGCAGTGCATCCCCAGTGGTGCCAGCGCTCTCTCTGGACTCACTGCAGTGCATCCCCAGTGGTGCCAGTGCACTCTCTGGATTCACTGCACTACATCCCCAGTGGTGCCAGTGCACTCTCTGGACTCACTGCAGTGCATCCCCAGTGGTGCCAGTGCACTCTCTGGACTCACTGCAGTGCATCCCCAGTGGTGCCAGTGCACTCTCTTTACTCACTGAACTGCATCCCCAGTGATGCCAGTGCACTCTCAGGAGTCACTGCAGTGCATCCCCTGTGGGGCCAGTGCACTCTCTGGACTCACTGCACTGCATCCCCACTGGTGCCAGTGCACTCTCTGGACTCACTGCACTGCATCCCCAGTGGTGCCAGTGCAGTCTCTGGACTCACTGCACTGCATCCCCAGTGGAGCCAGTACACTCTCTGGACTCACTGCAGTGCATCCCCAGTGGTGCCAGTGCACTCTCTGGACTCATTGCACTGCATCCCCAGTGGTGCCAGTGCACTCTCTGGACTCACTGCACTGCATCCCCAGTGGTGCCAGTGCACTATCTGGACTCACTGCAGTGCATCCCCAGTGGTGCCAGTGCACTCTCTGGACTCACTGCAATGCATCCCCAGTGGTGCCAGTGCACTCTCTGCACTCACTGCACTGCATCCCCTCTGGTGCCAGTGCACTCTCTGCACTCACTGCACTGCATCCCCAGTGGTGCCAGTGCAATCTCTGGAGACACTGCAGTACATATCCTCTAGTGCCAGGGCACCCTCTGGACTCACTGCAGTGTATCCCCTGTGGGGCCAGTGTACTCTCTGGACTCACTGCACTGCATCCCCAGTGGTGCCAGTGCAGTCTCTGGACTCACTGCACTCCATCCCCAGTGGTGCCAGTACACTCTCAGGACTCACTGCACTGCATCCCCACTGGTGCCAGTGCACTCTCTGGACTCACTGCAGTGCATCCCCAGTGGTGCCAGTGCACTCTCTGGACTCACTGCACTGCATCCCCAGTGGTGCCAGTGCACTCTCAGGACTCACTGCAGTGCATCCCCAGTGGTGCCAGTGCACTCTCAGGACTCACTGCAGTGCATCCCCACTGGTGCCAGTGCACTCTCTGGAGTCACTGCAGTGCATCCCCACTGGTGCCAGTGCACTCTCTGGAGTCACTACACTGCATCCCCAGTGGTGCCAGTGCACTCTCTGGCCTCACTGCACTGCATCCCCAGTGGTGCCAGTGCACTCTCTGGACTCACTGCAGTGCATCCGCAGTGGTGCCAGTGCACTCTCTGGACTCACTGCAGTGCATCACCAGTGGTGCCAGTGCACTCTCTGGACTCACTGCAGTGCATCCCCGGTGTTGCCAGTGTACTCTCTGTACTCAAGGCACTGCATCCCCAGTGGTGCCAGTGCACTCTCTGTACTCACTGCACTGCATCCCCAGTGGTGCCAGTGCGCTCTCTGGACTCACTGCACTGCATTTCCAGTTGTGCCAGGGCACTCTCTGGAGTCACTGCAGTGCATTCCCAGTGCTGCCAGTGCACTCTCTGGAGACACTGCAGTGCATATCCTCTAGTGCCAGGGCACCCTCTGGACTCACTGCAGTGTATCCCCTCTGGGGCCAGTGCACTCTCTGGACTCACTGCACTGCATCCCCACTGGTGCCAGTGCACTCTTAGCACTCACTGCACTGCATCCCCAGTGGTGACAGTGCACTCTCTGGACTCACTGCAGTGCATCCCCAGTGGTGCCAATGCACTCTCTGGACTCACTGCACTGCATCCCCAGTGGTGCCAGGGCACTCTCTGGACTCACTGCAGTGCATCCCCAGTGGTGGCAGTGCACTCTCTGGACTCACTGCACTGCATCCCCAGTGGTGCCAGTGAACTCTCTGGAGACACTGCAGTGTATATCCTCTAGTGCCAGGGCACCCTCTGGACTCACTGCAGTATATCTCCTGTGGTGCCAGTGCACTCTCTGGACTCACTGCACTGCATCCCCAGTGGTGCCAGTGCACTCTCTGGACTCACTGCACTGCATCCCCAGTGGTGCCAGTGCAGTCTCTGGACTCACTGCACTGCATCCCCAGTGGAGCCAGTACACTCCCTGGACTCACTGCATTGCATCCCCAGTGGTGCAAGTGCACTCTCTGGACTCACTGCACTGCATCCCCAGTGGTGCCAGTGCACTCTCTGGACTCACTGCACTGCATCCCCACTGGTGCCAGTGCACTCTCTGGACTCACTGCAGTGCATCCCCAGTGGTGCCAGTGCACTCTCTGGACTCACTGCAGTGCATCCCCAGTGGTGCCAGTGCACTCTCTGGACTCACTGCACTGCATCCCCAGTGGTGCCAGTGCACTCTCAGGACTCACTGCAGTGCATCCCCAGTGGTGCCAGTGCACTCTCAGGACTCACTGCAGTGCATCCCCACTGGTGCCAGTGCACTCTCTGGAGTCACTGCAGTGCATCCCCACTGGTGCCAGTGCACTCTCTGGAGTCACTGCACTGCATCCCCAGTGGTGCCAGTGCACTCTCTGGCCTCACTGCACTGCATCCCCAGTGGTGCCAGTGCACTCTCTGGACTCACTGCAGTGCATCCGCAGTGGTGCCAGTGCACTCTCTGGACTCACTGCACGGCATCCCCAGTGGTGCCAGTGCACTCTCTGGACTCACTGCAGTGCATCCCCGGTGTTGCCAGTGTACTCTCTGTACTCAAGGCACTGCATCCCCAGTGGTGCCAGTGCACTCTCTGTACTCACTGCACTGCATCCCCAGTGGTGCCAGTGCGCTCTCTGGACTCACTGCACTGCATTTCCAGTTGTGCCAGGGCACTCTCTGGAGTCACTGCAGTGCATTCCCAGTGGTGCCAGTGCACTCTCTGGAGACACTGCAGTGCATATCCTCTAGTGCCAGGGCACCCTCTGGACTCACTGCAGTGTATCCCCTCTGGGGCCAGTGCACTCTCTGGACTCACTGCACTGCATCCCCACTGGTGCCAGTGCACTCTTAGCACTCACTGCACTGCATCCCCAGTGGTGACAGTGCACTCTCTGGACTCACTGCAGTGCATCCCCAGTGGTGCCAATGCACTCTCTGGACTCACTGCACTGCATCCCCAGTGGTGCCAGGGCACTCTCTGGACTCACTGCAGTGCATCCCCAGTGGTGGCAGTGCACTCTCTGGACTCACTGCACTGCATCCCCAGTGGTGCCAGTGAACTCTCTGGAGACACTGCAGTGTATATCCTCTAGTGCCAGGGCACCCTCTGGACTCACTGCAGTATATCTCCTGTGGTGCCAGTGCACTCTCTGGACTCACTGCACTGCATCCCCAGTGGTGCCAGTGCACTCTCTGGACTCACTGCACTGCATCCCCAGTGGTGCCAGTGCACTCTCTGGACTCACTGCACTGCATCCCCAGTGGAGCCAGTACACTCCCTGGACTCACTGCATTGCCTCCCCAGTGGTGCAAGTGCACTCTCTGGACTCACTGCACTGCATCCCCAGTGGTGCCAGTGCACTCTCTGGACTCACTGCACTGCATCCCCACTGGTGCCAGTGCACTCTCTGGACTCACTGCACTGCATCCCCACTGGTGCCAGTGCACTATCTGGACTCACTGCAGTGCATCCCCAGTGGTGCCAGTGCACTCTGTGGACTCACTGCAATGCATCATCAGTTGTGCCAGTGCACTCTCTGGACTCACTGTACTCCATCCCCACTGGTGCCAGTACACTCTCTGGACTCACTGCACTGCATCCCCAGTGGGGCCAGTGCACTATCTGGACTCATTGCAGTGCATCCCCAGTGGTGCCAGTGCACTCTCTGAGTCAGTGTACTGCATCCCCAGTGGTGCCAGTGCACTCTCTGGAGACACTGCAGTGCATCTCCACTAGTGCCAGGGCACTCTCTGGACTCACTGCAGTGCATCACCAGTGGGGCCAGTGCACTCTCTGGACTCACTGCACTGCATCCCCAGTGGTGCCAGTGCACTCTCTGGACTCACTGCACTGCATCCCCAGTGGTACCAGTGCACTATCTGGACTCATTGCAGTGCATCCCCAGTGGTGCCAGTGCAATCTCTGGACTCACTACAGTACAGCTCCAATGGTGCCAGCGCACTCTCTGGACTCACTGCACTGCATCCCCACTGGTGCCAGTGCACTCTCTGGAGTCACTGCACTGCATCCCCAGTGGTGCCAGTGCACTCTCTGGACTCACTGCACTGCATCCTCAGTGGTGCCAGCGCACACACTGGACTCCCTGCCCTGCATCCCCTGTGGTGCCAGTGCACTCTCAGGAGTCACTGCAGTGCATCCCCAGTGCTGACAGTGCAGTCTCCGGACTCACTGCACTCCATCCCCACTGGTGCCAGTACACTCTAAGGACTCACTGCAGTGCATCCCCAGTGGTGCCAGTGCACTCTCTGGACTCACTGCAGTGCATCCCCAGTGGTGCAAGTGCACTCTCTGCACTCACTGCACTGCATCCCCTCTGGTGCCAGTGCACTCTCTGCACTCACTGCACTGCATCCCCAGTGGTGCCACTGCACTCTCTGGAGACACTGCAGTGCATATCCTCTAGTGCCAGGGCACCCTCTGGACTCACTGCAGTGTATCCCCTGTGGGGCCAGTGCACTCTCTGTACTCACTGCACTGCATCCCCAGTGGTGCCAGTGCAGTCTCTGGACTCACTGCACTCCATCCCCACTGGTGCCAGTACACTCTCAGGACTCACTGCACTACATCCCCAGTGGTGCCAGTGCACTCTCTGGACTCACTGCACTGCATCCCCAGTGTTGCCAGTGCACTCTCTGGACTCACTGCACTGCATCCCCAGTGGTGCCAGTGCAGTCTCTGGACTCACTGCACTGCATCCCCAGTGGAGCCAGTACACTCCCTGGACTTACTGCAGTGCATCCCCAGTGGTGCCAGTGCACTCTCTGGACTCACAGCACTGCATCCCCAGTGGTGCCAGTGCACTATCTGGACTCACTGCAGTGCATCCTCAGTGGTGCCAGTGCACTCTCTGGACTCACTGCAATGCATCCCCAGTGGTGCCAGTGCACTCTCTGGACTCACTGTACTCCATCCCCACTGGTGCCAGTACACTCTCTGGACTCACTGCACTGCATCCCCAGTGGGGCCAGTGCACTATCTGGACTCATTGCAGTGCATCCCCAGTGGTGCCAGTGCACTCTCTGAGTCAGTGTACTGGATCCCCAGTGGTGGCAGTGCACTCTCTGTACTCACTGAACTGCATCCCCAGTGGTGCCAGTGCACTCTCTGGACTCACTGCACTGCATTACCAGTGCTGCCAGTGCACTCTCTGGAGACACTGCAGTGCATCTCCACTAGTGCCAGGGCACTCTCTGGACTCACTGCAGTGCATCCCCAGTGGTGCCAGTGCACTCTCTGGACTCACTGCAGTGCATCCGCAGTGGTGCCAGTGCACTCTCTGGATTCACTGCACTACATCCCCAGTGGTGCCAGTGCACTCTCTGTACTCACTGAACTGCATCCCCAGTGGTGCCAGTGCACTCTCAGGAGTCAATGCAGTGCATCCCCAGTGGTGCCAGTGCACTCTCAGGAGTCACTGCAGTGCATCCCCTGTGGGGCCAGTGCACTATCTGGACTCACTGCAATGCATCCCCAGTGGTGCCAGTGCACTCTCTGGACTCACTGCAATGCATCCCCAGTGGGGCCAGTGCACTCTCTTGACTCACTGCACTGCATCCCCAGTGGTGCCAGTTCACTCTCTGGACTCACTGCACTGCATCCCCAGTGGTGCCAGTGCACTATCTGGACTCATTGCAGTGCATCCCCAGTGGTGCCAGTGCACTCCCTGGACTCAGTGCACTGCATTACCAGTGGTGCCAGTGCGCTCTCTGGAGTCACTGCACTGCATCCCCAGTGGAGCCAGTGAACTCTCTGGACTCACTGCACTGCATCCCCAGTGGTGCCAGTGCACTATCTGGACTCACTGCAGTGCATCACCAGTGGTGCCAGTGCACTCTCTGGAGTCACTACACTGCATCCACAGTGGTGCCAGTGCACTCTCTGGCCTCACTGCATTGCATCTCCAGTGGTGCTAGTGCACTCTCTGGACTCACTGCAGTGCATCTCCTCTGGTGCCAGTGCACTCTCTGGACTCACTGCACTGCATCCCCAGATGTGCCAGTGCACTCTCAGGACTCACTGCAGTGCATCCCCACTGGTGCCAGTGCACTCTCTGGAGTCACTGCAGTGCATCCCCAGTGGTGCCCGTGCACTCTCTGGACTCACTGCACTGCATCCCCAGTGGTGCCAGTGCACTCTCTGGTCTCACTGCACTGCATCCCCACTGGTGCCAGTGCACTCTCTGGACTCACTGCAGTGCATCACCAGTGGTGCCAGTGCACTCTCTGGAGTCACTACACTGCATCCCCAGTGGTGCCAGTGCACTCTCTGGCCTCACTGCAGTGCATCCCCAGTGGTGCCAGTGCTCTCTCTGGACTCACTGCAGTGCATCCCCAGTGGTGCCAGTGCACTCTCTGGATTCACTGCACTACATCCCCAGTGGTGCCAGTGCACTCTCTGGACTCACTGCAGTGCATCCCCAGTGGTGCCAGTGCACTCTCTGGACTCACTGCAGTGCATCCCCAGTGTTGCCAGTGCACTCTCTGGACTCACGGAACTGCATCCCCAGTGGTGCCAGTGCACTCTCTTTACTCACTGAACTGCATCCCCAGTGATGCCAGTGCACTCTCAGGAGTCACTGCAGTGCATCCCCTGTGGGGCCAGTGCACTATCTGGACTCACTGCACTGCATCCCCACTGGTGCCAGTGCACTCTCTGGACTCACTGCACTGCATCCCCAGTGGTGCCAGTGCAGTCTCTGGACTCACTGCACTGCATCCCCAGTGGAGCTAGTACACTCCCTGGACTCACTGCAGTGCATCCCCAGTGGTGCCAGTGCACTCTCTGGACTCATTGCACTGCATCCCCAGTGGTGCCAGTGCACTCTCTGGACTCACTGCACTGCATCCCCAGTGGTGCCAGTGCACTATCTGGACTCACTGCAGTGCATCCCCAGTGGTGCCAGTGCACTCTCTGGACTCACTGCAATGCATCCCCAGTGGTGCCAGTGCACTCTCTGCACTCACTGCACTGCATCCCATCTGGTGCCAGTGCACTCTCTGCACTCACTGCACTGCATCCCCAGTGGTGCCAGTGCAATCTCTGGAGACACTGCAGTACATATCCTCTAGTGCCAGGGCACCCTCTGGACTCACTGCAGTGTATCCCCTGTGGGGCCAGTGTACTCTCTGGACTCACTGCACTGCATCCCCAGTGGTGCCAGTGCAGTCTCTGGACTCACTGCACTCCATCCCCACTGGTGCCAGTACACTCTCAGGACTCACTGCACTGCATCCCCACTGGTGCCAGTGCACTCTCTGGACTCACTGCAGTGCATCCCCAGTGGTGCCAGTGCACTCTCTGGACTCACTGCACTGCATCCCCAGTGGTGCCAGTGCACTCTCAGGACTCACTGCAGTGCATCCCCAGTGGTGCCAGTGCACTCTCAGGACTCACTGCAGTGCATCCCCACTGGTGCCAGTGCACTCTCTGGAGTCACTGCAGTGCATCCCCACTGGTGCCAGTGCACTCTCTGGAGTCACTACACTGCATCCCCAGTGGTGCCAGTGCACTCTCTGGCCTCACTGCAGTGCATCCGCAGTGGTGCCAGTGCACTCTCTGGACTCACTGCACGGCATCCCCAGTGGTGCCAGTGCACTCTCTGGACTCACTGCAGTGC
Organism: Anser anser; assembly: GCF_964211835.1. Taxonomy (NCBI): domain Eukaryota; kingdom Metazoa; phylum Chordata; class Aves; order Anseriformes; family Anatidae; genus Anser; species Anser anser. The sequence goes on from NW_028154189.1 coordinate 1,975,247, forward strand.
ATCCCCGGTGTTGCCAGTGTACTCTCTGTACTCAAGGCACTGCATCCCCAGTGGTGCCAGTGCACTCTCTGTACTCACTGCACTGCATCCCCAGTGGTGCCAGTGCGCTCTCTGGACTCACTGCACTGCATTTCCAGTTGTGCCAGGGCACTCTCTGGAGTCACTGCAGTGCATTCCCAGTGCTGCCAGTGCACTCTCTGGAGACACTGCAGTGCATATCCTCTAGTGCCAGGGCACCCTCTGGACTCACTGCAGTGTATCCCCTCTGGGGCCAGTGCACTCTCTGGACTCACTGCACTGCATCCCCACTGGTGCCAGTGCACTCTTAGCACTCACTGCACTGCATCCCCAGTGGTGACAGTGCACTCTCTGGACTCACTGCAGTGCATCCCCAGTGGTGCCAATGCACTCTCTGGACTCACTGCACTGCATCCCCAGTGGTGCCAGGGCACTCTCTGGACTCACTGCAGTGCATCCCCAGTGGTGGCAGTGCACTCTCTGGACTCACTGCACTGCATCCCCAGTGGTGCCAGTGCACTCTCTGGAGACACTGCAGTGTATATCCTCTAGTGCCAGGGCACCCTCTGGACTCACTGCAGTATATCTCCTGTGGTGCCAGTGCACTCTCCGGACACACTGCACTGCATCCCCAGTGGTGCCAGTGCACTCTCTGGACTCACTGCACTGCATCCCCAGTGGTGCCAGTGCAGTCTCTGGACTCACTGCACTGCATCCCCAGTGGAGCCAGTACACTCCCTGGACTCACTGCATTGCATCCCCAGTGGTGCAAGTGCACTCTCTGGACTCACTGCACTGCATCCCCAGTGGTGCCAGTGCACTCTCTGGACTCACTGCACTGCATCCCCACTGGTGCCAGTGCACTCTCTGGACTCACTGCACTGCATCCCCACTGGTGCCAGTGCACTATCTGGACTCACTGCAGTGCATCCCCAGTGGTGCCAGTGCACTCTCTGGACTCACTGCAATGCATCATCAGTTGTGCCAGTGCACTCTCTGGACTCACTGTACTCCATCCCCACTGGTGCCAGTACACTCTCTGGACTCACTGCACTGCATCCCCAGTGGGGCCAGTGCACTATCTGGACTCATTGCAGTGCATCCCCAGTGGTGCCAGTGCACTCTCTGAGTCAGTGTACTGCATCCCCAGTGGTGCCAGTGCACTCTCTGGAGACACTGCAGTGCATCTCCACTAGTGCCAGGGCACTCTCTGGACTCACTGCAGTGCATCACCAGTGGGGCCAGTGCACTCTCTGGACTTACTGCACTGCATCCCCAGTGGTGCCAGTGCACTCTCTGGACTCACTGCACTGCATCCCCAGTAGTACCAGTGCACTATCTGGACTCATTGCAGTGCATCCCCAGTGGTGCCAGTGCAATCTCTGGACTCACTACAGTACAGCTCCAATGGTGCCAGCGCACTCTCTGGACTCACTGCACTGCATCCCCACTGGTGCCAGTGCACTCTCTGGAGTCACTGCACTGCATCCCCAGTGGTGCCAGTGCACTCTCTGGACTCACTGCACTGCATCCTCAGTGGTGCCAGCGCACACACTGGACTCCCTGCCCTGCATCCCCTGTGGTGCCAGTGCACTCTCAGGAGTCACTGCAGTGCATCCCCAGTGCTGACAGTGCAGTCTCCGGACTCACTGCACTCCATCCCCACTGGTGCCAGTACACTCTCAGGACTCACTGCAGTGCATCCCCAGTGGTGCCAGTGCACTCTCTGGACTCACTGCACTGCATCCCCAGTGGTGCCAGTGCACTATCTGGACTCACTGCAGTGCATCCCCAGTGGTGCCAGTGCACTCTCTGGACTCACAGCACTGCATCCCCAGTGGTGCCAGTGCACTCTCTGGACTCACTGCACTGCATCCCCAGTGGTGCCAGTGCACTATCTGGACTCACTGCAGTGCATCCCCAGTGGTGCCAGTGCACTCTCTGGACTCACAGCACTGCATCCCCAGTGGTGCCAGTGCACTCTCTGGACTCACTGCACTGCATCCCCAGTGGTGCCAGTGCACTATCTGTACTCACTGCAGCGCATCCCCAGTGCTGCCAGTGCACTCTCTGGACTCACCTAAATGCATCCCCAGTGGTGCCAGTGCACTCTCTGGACTCACTGTACTCCATCCCCACTGGTGCCAGTACACTCTCTGGACTCATTGCAGTGCATCCCCAGTGGTGCCAGTGCACTCTCTGAGTCAGTGTACTGCATCCCCAGTGGTGCCAGTGCACTCTCTGGACTCACTGCACTGCATCCCCAGTGGTGCCAGTGCACTCTCTGGAGACACTGCAGTGCATCTCCACTAGTGCCAGGGCACTCTCTGGAGTCACTGCAATGCATCCCCAGTGGTGCCAGTGCACTCTCTGGACTCACTGCACTGCATCCCCAGTGGTGCCAGTGCACTCTCTGGACTCACTGCACTGCATCCCCAGTGGTACCAGTGCACTATCTGGACTCATTGCAGTGCATCCCCAGTGGTGCCAGTGCACTCTCTGGACTCACTACAGTACAGCTCCAATGGTGCCAGCGCACTCTCTGGACTCACTGCACTGCATCCCCACTGGTGCCAGTGAACTCTCTGGACTCAGAGCAGTGCATCCCCAGTGGTGCCAGTGCACTCTCTGGAGACACTGCAGTGCATATCCACTAGTGCCAGGGCACTCTCTGGACTCACTGCAGTGTATCCCCAGTGGTGCCAGTGCACTCTCTGGACTCACTGCAGTGCATCCCCAGTGGTGCCAGTGCACTCTCTGGACTCACTGCACTGCATCCCCAGTGGTGCCAGTACACTCTCTGGACTCACTGCAGTGCATCCCCTGTGGGGCCAGTGCACTCTCTGGACTCACTGCACTGCATCCCCAGTGGTGCCAGTGCACTCTCTGGACTCACTGCACTGCATCCCCAGTGGGGCCAGTGCACTATCTGGACTCATTGCAGTGCATCCCCAGTGGTGCCAGTGCACTCTCTGAGTCAGTGTACTGGATCCCCAGTGGTGCCAGTGCACTCTCTGTACTCACTGAACTGCATCCCCAGTGGTGCCAGTGCACTCTCTGGACTCACTGCACTGCATTACCAGTGCTGCCAGTGCACTCTCTGGAGACACTGCAGTGCATCTCCACTAGTGCCAGGGCACTCTCTGGACTCACTGCAGTGCATCCCCAGTGGTGCCAGTGCACTCTCTGGACTCACTGCAGTGCATCCGCAGTGGTGCCAGTGCACTCTCTGGATTCACTGCACTATATCCCCAGTGGTGCCAGTGCACTCTCTGGACTCACTGCAGTGCATCCCCAGTGGTGCCAGTGCACTCTCTGGACTCACTGCACTGCATCCCCAGTGTTGCCAGTGCACTCTCTGGACTCACGGCACTGCATCCCCAGTGGTGCCAGTGCACTCTCTGTACTCACTGCACTGCATCCCCAGTGGTGCCAGTGCACTCTCTGGACTCACTGCACTGCATCCCCAGTGGTGCCAGTGCACTCTCTGGCCTCACTGCAGTGCATCCCCAGTGGTGCCAGTGCACTCTCTGGACTCACTGCAGTGCATCCGCAGTGGTGCCAGTGCACTCTCTGGATTCACTGCACTACATCCCCAGTGGTGCCAGTGCACTCTCTGTACTCACTGAACTGCATCCCCAGTGGTGCCAGTGCACTCTCAGGAGTCACTGCAGTGCATCCCCAGTGGTGCCAGTGCACTCTCAGGAGTCACTGCAGTGCATCCCCTGTGGGGCCAGTGCACTATCTGGACTCACTGCAATGCATCCCCAGTGGTGCCAGTGCACTCTCTGGACTCACTGCAATGCATCCCCAGTGGGGCCAGTGCACTCTCTTGACTCACTGCACTACATCCCCAGTGGTGCCAGTGCACTCTCTGTACTCACTGAACTGCATCCCCAGTGGTGCCAGTGCACTCTCTGTACTCACTGAACTGCATCCCCAGTGGTGCCAGTGCACTCTCAGGAGTCACTGCAGTGCATCCCCTGTGGGGCCAGTGCACTCTCTGGACTCACTGCACTGCATCCCCAGTGGTGCCAGTGCAGTCTCTGGACTCACTGCACTGCATCCCCACTGGTGCCAGTGCACTATCTGGACTCACTGCAGTGCATCCGCAGTGGTGCCAGTGCACTCTCTGGAGTCACTACACTGCATCCCCAGTGGTGCCAGTGCACTCTCTGGCCTCACTGTATTGCATCTCCAGTGGTGCTAGTGCACTCTCTGGACTCACTGCACTGCATCCCCAGTGGTGCCAGTGCACTCTCTGGACTCACTGCACTGCATCCCCAGATGTGCCAGTGCACTCTCAGGACTCACTGCAGTGCATCCCCACTGGTGCCAGTGCACTCTCTGGAGTCACTGCAGTGCATCCCCAGTGGTGCCCGTGCACTCTCTGGACTCACTGCACTGCATCCCCAGTGGTGCCAGTGCACTCTCTGGTCTCACTGCAGTGCATCCCCAGTGGTGCCAGTGCACTCTCTGGACTCACTGCAGTGCATCACCAGTGGTGCCAGTGCACTCTCTGGAGTCACTACACTGCATCCCCAGTGGTGCCAGTGCACTCTCTGGCCTCACTGCAGTGCATCCCCAGTGGTGCCAGCGCTCTCTCTGGACTCACTGCAGTGCATCCCCAGTGGTGCCAGTGCACTCTCTGGATTCACTGCACTACATCCCCAGTGGTGCCAGTGCACTCTCTGGACTCACTGCAGTGCATCCCCAGTGGTGCCAGTGCACTCTCTGGACTCACTGCAGTGCATCCCCAGTGGTGCCAGTGCACTCTCTTTACTCACTGAACTGCATCCCCAGTGATGCCAGTGCACTCTCAGGAGTCACTGCAGTGCATCCCCTGTGGGGCCAGTGCACTCTCTGGACTCACTGCACTGCATCCCCACTGGTGCCAGTGCACTCTCTGGACTCACTGCACTGCATCCCCAGTGGTGCCAGTGCAGTCTCTGGACTCACTGCACTGCATCCCCAGTGGAGCCAGTACACTCTCTGGACTCACTGCAGTGCATCCCCAGTGGTGCCAGTGCACTCTCTGGACTCATTGCACTGCATCCCCAGTGGTGCCAGTGCACTCTCTGGACTCACTGCACTGCATCCCCAGTGGTGCCAGTGCACTATCTGGACTCACTGCAGTGCATCCCCAGTGGTGCCAGTGCACTCTCTGGACTCACTGCAATGCATCCCCAGTGGTGCCAGTGCACTCTCTGCACTCACTGCACTGCATCCCCTCTGGTGCCAGTGCACTCTCTGCACTCACTGCACTGCATCCCCAGTGGTGCCAGTGCAATCTCTGGAGACACTGCAGTACATATCCTCTAGTGCCAGGGCACCCTCTGGACTCACTGCAGTGTATCCCCTGTGGGGCCAGTGTACTCTCTGGACTCACTGCACTGCATCCCCAGTGGTGCCAGTGCAGTCTCTGGACTCACTGCACTCCATCCCCAGTGGTGCCAGTACACTCTCAGGACTCACTGCACTGCATCCCCACTGGTGCCAGTGCACTCTCTGGACTCACTGCAGTGCATCCCCAGTGGTGCCAGTGCACTCTCTGGACTCACTGCACTGCATCCCCAGTGGTGCCAGTGCACTCTCAGGACTCACTGCAGTGCATCCCCAGTGGTGCCAGTGCACTCTCAGGACTCACTGCAGTGCATCCCCACTGGTGCCAGTGCACTCTCTGGAGTCACTGCAGTGCATCCCCACTGGTGCCAGTGCACTCTCTGGAGTCACTACACTGCATCCCCAGTGGTGCCAGTGCACTCTCTGGCCTCACTGCACTGCATCCCCAGTGGTGCCAGTGCACTCTCTGGACTCACTGCAGTGCATCCGCAGTGGTGCCAGTGCACTCTCTGCACTCACTGCAGTGCATCACCAGTGGTGCCAGTGCACTCTCTGGACTCACTGCAGTGCATCCCCGGTGTTGCCAGTGTACTCTCTGTACTCAAGGCACTGCATCCCCAGTGGTGCCAGTGCACTCTCTGTACTCACTGCACTGCATCCCCAGTGGTGCCAGTGCGCTCTCTGGACTCACTGCACTGCATTTCCAGTTGTGCCAGGGCACTCTCTGGAGTCACTGCAGTGCATTCCCAGTGCTGCCAGTGCACTCTCTGGAGACACTGCAGTGCATATCCTCTAGTGCCAGGGCACCCTCTGGACTCACTGCAGTGTATCCCCTCTGGGGCCAGTGCACTCTCTGGACTCACTGCACTGCATCCCCAGTGGTGCCAGTGCACTCTCTGGACTCACTGCACTGCATCCCCAGTGGTGACAGTGCACTCTCTGGACTCACTGCAGTGCATCCCCAGTGGTGCCAATGCACTCTCTGGACTCACTGCACTGCATCCCCAGTGGTGCCAGGGCACTCTCTGGACTCACTGCAGTGCATCCCCAGTGGTGGCAGTGCACTCTCTGGACTCACTGCACTGCATCCCCAGTGGTGCCAGTGAACTCTCTGGAGACACTGCAGTGTATATCCTCTAGTGCCAGGGCACCCTCTGGACTCACTGCAGTATATCTCCTGTGGTGCCAGTGCACTCTCTGGACTCACTGCACTGCATCCCCAGTGGTGCCAGTGCACTCTCTGGACTCACTGCACTGCATCCCCAGTGGTGCCAGTGCAGTCTCTGGACTCACTGCACTGCATCCCCAGTGGAGCCAGTACACTCCCTGGACTCACTGCATTGCATCCCCAGTGGTGCAAGTGCACTCTCTGGACTCACTGCACTGCATCCCCAGTGGTGCCAGTGCACTCTCTGGACTCACTGCACTGCATCCCCACTGGTGCCAGTGCACTCTCTGGACTCACTGCAGTGCATCCCCAGTGGTGCCAGTGCACTCTCTGGACTCACTGCAGTGCATCCCCAGTGGTGCCAGTGCACTCTCTGGACTCACTGCACTGCATCCCCAGTGGTGCCAGTGCACTCTCAGGACTCACTGCAGTGCATCCCCAGTGGTGCCAGTGCACTCTCAGGACTCACTGCAGTGCATCCCCACTGGTGCCAGTGCACTCTCTGGAGTCACTGCAGTGCATCCCCACTGGTGCCAGTGCACTCTCTGGAGTCACTGCACTGCATCCCCAGTGGTGCCAGTGCACTCTCTGGCCTCACTGCACTGCATCCCCAGTGGTGCCAGTGCACTCTCTGGACTCACTGCAGTGCATCCGCAGTGGTGCCAGTGCACTCTCTGGACTCACTGCACGGCATCCCCAGTGGTGCCAGTGCACTCTCTGGACTCACTGCAGTGCATCCCCGGTGTTGCCAGTGTACTCTCTGTACTCAAGGCACTGCATCCCCAGTGGTGCCAGTGCACTCTCTGTACTCACTGCACTGCATCCCCAGTGGTGCCAGTGCGCTCTCTGGACTCACTGCACTGCATTTCCAGTTGTGCCAGGGCACTCTCTGGAGTCACTGCAGTGCATTCCCAGTGGTGCCAGTGCACTCTCTGGAGACACTGCAGTGCATATCCTCTAGTGCCAGGGCACCCTCTGGACTCACTGCAGTGTATCCCCTCTGGGGCCAGTGCACTCTCTGGACTCACTGCACTGCATCCCCACTGGTGCCAGTGCACTCTTAGCACTCACTGCACTGCATCCCCAGTGGTGACAGTGCACTCTCTGGACTCACTGCAGTGCATCCCCAGTGGTGCCAATGCACTCTCTGGACTCACTGCACTGCATCCCCAGTGGTGCCAGGGCACTCTCTGGACTCACTGCAGTGCATCCCCAGTGGTGGCAGTGCACTCTCTGGACTCACTGCACTGCATCCCCAGTGGTGCCAGTGAACTCTCTGGAGACACTGCAGTGTATATCCTCTAGTGCCAGGGCACCCTCTGGACTCACTGCAGTATATCTCCTGTGGTGCCAGTGCACTCTCTGGACTCACTGCACTGCATCCCCAGTGGTGCCAGTGCACTCTCTGGACTCACTGCACTGCATCCCCAGTGGTGCCAGTGCACTCTCTGGACTCACTGCACTGCATCCCCAGTGGAGCCAGTACACTCCCTGGACTCACTGCATTGCATCCCCAGTGGTGCAAGTGCACTCTCTGGACTCACTGCACTGCATCCCCAGTGGTGCCAGTGCACTCTCTGGACTCACTGCACTGCATCCCCACTGGTGCCAGTGCACTCTCTGGACTCACTGCACTGCATCCCCACTGGTGCCAGTGCACTATCTGGACTCACTGCAGTGCATCCCCAGTGGTGCCAGTGCACTCTGTGGACTCACTGCAATGCATCATCAGTTGTGCCAGTGCACTCTCTGGACTCACTGTACTCCATCCCCACTGGTGCCAGTACACTCTCTGGACTCACTGCACTGCATCCCCAGTGGGGCCAGTGCACTATCTGGACTCATTGCAGTGCATCCCCAGTGGTGCCAGTGCACTCTCTGAGTCAGTGTACTGCATCCCCAGTGGTGCCAGTGCACTCTCTGGAGACACTGCAGTGCATCTCCACTAGTGCCAGGGCACTCTCTGGACTCACTGCAGTGCATCACCAGTGGGGCCAGTGCACTCTCTGGACTCACTGCACTGCATCCCCAGTGGTGCCAGTGCACTCTCTGGACTCACTGCACTGCATCCCCAGTGGTACCAGTGCACTATCTGGACTCATTGCAGTGCATCCCCAGTGGTGCCAGTGCAATCTCTGGACTCACTACAGTACAGCTCCAATGGTGCCAGCGCACTCTCTGGACTCACTGCACTGCATCCCCACTGGTGCCAGTGCACTCTCTGGAGTCACTGCACTGCATCCCCAGTGGTGCCAGTGCACTCTCTGGACTCACTGCACTGCATCCTCAGTGGTGCCAGCGCACACACTGGACTCCCTGCCCTGCATCCCCTGTGGTGCCAGTGCACTCTCAGGAGTCACTGCAGTGCATCCCCAGTGCTGACAGTGCAGTCTCCGGACTCACTGCACTCCATCCCCACTGGTGCCAGTACACTCTCAGGACTCACTGCAGTGCATCCCCAGTGGTGCCAGTGCACTCTCTGGACTCACTGCAGTGCATCCCCAGTGGTGCAAGTGCACTCTCTGCACTCACTGCACTGCATCCCCTCTGGTGCCAGTGCACTCTCTGCACTCACTGCACTGCATCCCCAGTGGTGCCACTGCACTCTCTGGAGACACTGCAGTGCATATCCTCTAGTGCCAGGGCACCCTCTGGACTCACTGCAGTGTATCCCCTGTGGGGCCAGTGCACTCTCTGTACTCACTGCACTGCATCCCCAGTGGTGCCAGTGCAGTCTCTGGACTCACTGCACTCCATCCCCACTGGTGCCAGTACACTCTCAGGACTCACTGCACTACATCCCCAGTGGTGCCAGTGCACTCTCTGGACTCACTGCACTGCATCCCCAGTGTTGCCAGTGCACTCTCTGGACTCACTGCACTGCATCCCCAGTGGTGCCAGTGCAGTCTCTGGACTCACTGCACTGCATCCCCAGTGGAGCCAGTACACTCCCTGGACTTACTGCAGTGCATCCCCAGTGGTGCCAGTGCACTCTCTGGACTCACTGCACTGCATCCCCAGTGGTGCCAGTGCACTATCTGGACTCACTGCAGTGCATCCTCAGTGGTGCCAGTGCACTCTCTGGACTCACTGCAATGCATCCCCAGTGGTGCCAGTGCACTCTCTGGACTCACTGTACTCCATCCCCACTGGTGCCAGTACACTCTCTGGACTCACTGCACTGCATCCCCAGTGGGGCCAGTGCACTATCTGGACTCATTGCAGTGCATCCCCAGTGGTGCCAGTGCACTCTCTGAGTCAGTGTACTGGATCCCCAGTGGTGGCAGTGCACTCTCTGTACTCACTGAACTGCATCCCCAGTGGTGCCAGTGCACTCTCTGGACTCACTGCACTGCATTACCAGTGCTGCCAGTGCACTCTCTGGAGACACTGCAGTGCATCTCCACTAGTGCCATGGCACTCTCTGGACTCACTGCAGTGCATCCCCAGTGGTGCCAGTGCACTCTCTGGACTCACTGCAGTGCATCCGCAGTGGTGCCAGTGCACTCTCTGGATTCACTGCACTACATCCCCAGTGGTGCCAGTGCACTCTCTGGACTCACTGCAGTGCATCCCCAGTGGTGCCAGTGCACTCTCTGGACTCACTGCAGTGCATCCCCAGTGTTGCCAGTGCACTCTCTGGACTCACGGCACTGCATCCCCAGTGGTGCCAGTGCACTCTCTGTACTCACTGCACTGCATCCCCAGTGGTGCCAGTGCACTCTCAGGAGTCACTGCAGTGCATCCCCTGTGGGGCCAGTGCACTCTCTGGACTCACTGCACTGCATCCCCAGTGGTGCCAGTGCACTCTCTGGACTCACTGCACTGCATCCCCAGTGGTGCCAGTGCACTCTCTGGCCTCACTGCAGTGCATCCCCAGTGGTGCCAGTGCACTCTCTGGACTCACTGCAGTGCATCCGCAGTGGTGCCAGTGCACTCTCTGGATTCACTGCACTACATCCCCAGTGGTGCCAGTGCACTCTCTGTACTCACTGAACTGCATCCCCAGTGGTGCCAGTGCACTCTCAGGAGTCAATGCAGTGCATCCCCAGTGGTGCCAGTGCACTCTCAGGAGTCACTGCAGTGCATCCCCTGTGGGGCCAGTGCACTATCTGGACTCACTGCAATGCATCCCCAGTGGTGCCAGTGCACTCTCTGGACTCACTGCAATGCATCCCCAGTGGGGCCAGTGCACTCTCTTGACTCACTGCACTGCATCCCCAGTGGTGCCAGTTCACTCTCTGGACTCACTGCACTGCATCCCCAGTGGTGCCAGTGCACTATCTGGACTCATTGCAGTGCATCCCCAGTGGTGCCAGTGCACTCCCTGGACTCAGTGCACTGCATTACCAGTGGTGCCAGTGCGCTCTCTGGAGTCACTGCACTGCATCCCCAGTGGAGCCAGTGAACTCTCTGGACTCACTGCACTGCATCCCCAGTGGTGCCAGTGCACTATCTGGACTCACTGCAGTGCATCACCAGTGGTGCCAGTGCACTCTCTGGAGTCACTACACTGCATCCCCAGTGGTGCCAGTGCACTCTCTGGCCTCACTGCATTGCATCTCCAGTGGTGCTAGTGCACTCTCTGGACTCACTGCAGTGCATCTCCTCTGGTGCCAGTGCACTCTCTGGACTCACTGCACTGCATCCCCAGATGTGCCAGTGCACTCTCAGGACTCACTGCAGTGCATCCCCACTGGTGCCAGTGCACTCTCTGGAGTCACTGCAGTGCATCCCCAGTGGTGCCCGTGCACTCTCTGGACTCACTGCACTGCATCCCCAGTGGTGCCAGTGCACTCTCTGGTCTCACTGCACTGCATCCCCACTGGTGCCAGTGCACTCTCTGGACTCACTGCAGTGCATCACCAGTGGTGCCAGTGCACTCTCTGGAGTCACTACACTGCATCCCCAGTGGTGCCAGTGCACTCTCTGGCCTCACTGCAGTGCATCCCCAGTGGTGCCAGTGCTCTCTCTGGACTCACTGCAGTGCATCCCCAGTGGTGCCAGTGCACTCTCTGGATTCACTGCACTACATCCCCAGTGGTGCCAGTGCACTCTCTGGACTCACTGCAGTGCATCCCCAGTGGTGCCAGTGCACTCTCTGGACTCACTGCAGTGCATCCCCAGTGTTGCCAGTGCACTCTCTGGACTCACGGAACTGCATCCCCAGTGGTGCCAGTGCACTCTCTTTACTCACTGAACTGCATCCCCAGTGATGCCAGTGCACTCTCAGGAGTCACTGCAGTGCATCCCCTGTGGGGCCAGTGCACTATCTGGACTCACTGCACTGCATCCCCACTGGTGCCAGTGCACTCTCTGGACTCACTGCACTGCATCCCCAGTGGTGCCAGTGCAGTCTCTGGACTCACTGCACTGCATCCCCAGTGGAGCTAGTACACTCCCTGGACTCACTGCAGTGCATCCCCAGTGGTGCCAGTGCACTCTCTGGACTCATTGCACTGCATCCCCAGTGGTGCCAGTGCACTCTCTGGACTCACTGCACTGCATCCCCAGTGGTGCCAGTGCACTATCTGGACTCACTGCAGTGCATCCCCAGTGGTGCCAGTGCACTCTCTGGACTCACTGCAATGCATCCCCAGTGGTGCCAGTGCACTCTCTGCACTCACTGCACTGCATCCCATCTGGTGCCAGTGCACTCTCTGCACTCACTGCACTGCATCCCCAGTGGTGCCAGTGCAATCTCTGGAGACACTGCAGTACATATCCTCTAGTGCCAGGGCACCCTCTGGACTCACTGCAGTGTATCCCCTGTGGGGCCAGTGTACTCTCTGGACTCACTGCACTGCATCCCCAGTGGTGCCAGTGCAGTCTCTGGACTCACTGCACTCCATCCCCACTGGTGCCAGTACACTCTCAGGACTCACTGCACTGCATCCCCACTGGTGCCAGTGCACTCTCTGGACTCACTGCACTGCATCCCCAGTGGTGCCAGTGCACTCTCTGGACTCACTGCACTGCATCCCCAGTGGTGCCAGTGCACTCTCAGGACTCACTGCAGTGCATCCCCAGTGGTGCCAGTGCACTCTCAGGACTCACTGCAGTGCATCCCCACTGGTGCCAGTGCACTCTCTGGAGTCACTGCAGTGCATCCCCACTGGTGCCAGTGCACTCTCTGGAGTCACTACACTGCATCCCCAGTGGTGCCAGTGCACTCTCTGGCCTCACTGCAGTGCATCCGCAGTGGTGCCAGTGCACTCTCTGGACTCACTGCACGGCATCCCCAGTGGTGCCAGTGCACTCTCTGGACTCACTGCAGTGCATCCCCGGTGTTGCCAGTGTACTCTCTGTACTCAAGGCACTGCATCCCCAGTGGTGCCAGTGCACTCTCTGTACTCACTGCACTGCATCCCCAGTGGTGCCAGTGCGCTCTCTGGACTCACTGCACTGCATTTCCAGTTGTGCCAGGGCACTCTCTGGAGTCACTGCAGTGCATTCCCAGTGCTGCCAGTGCACTCTCTGGAGACACTGCAGTGCATATCCTCTAGTGCCAGGGCACCCTCTGGACTCACTGCAGTGTATCCCCTCTGGGGCCAGTGCACTCTCTGGACTCACTGCACTGCATCCCCACTGGTGCCAGTGCACTCTTAGCACTCACTGCACTGCATCCCCAGTGGTGACAGTGCACTCTCTGGACTCACTGCAGTGCATCCCCAGTGGTGCCAATGCACTCTCTGGACTCACTGCACTGCATCCCCAGTGGTGCCAGGGCACTCTCTGGACTCACTGCAGTGCATCCCCAGTGGTGGCAGTGCACTCTCTGGACTCACTGCACTGCATCCCCAGTGGTGCCAGTGCACTCTCTGGAGACACTGCAGTGTATATCCTCTAGTGCCAGGGCACCCTCTGGACTCACTGCAGTATATCTCCTGTGGTGCCAGTGCACTCTCCGGACACACTGCACTGCATCCCCAGTGGTGCCAGTGCACTCTCTGGACTCACTGCACTGCATCCCCAGTGGTGCCAGTGCAGTCTCTGGACTCACTGCACTGCATCCCCAGTGGAGCCAGTACACTCCCTGGACTCACTGCATTGCATCCCCAGTGGTGCAAGTGCACTCTCTGGACTCACTGCACTGCATCCCCAGTGGTGCCAGTGCACTCTCTGGACTCACTGCACTGCATCCCCACTGGTGCCAGTGCACTCTCTGGACTCACTGCACTGCATCCCCACTGGTGCCAGTGCACTATCTGGACTCACTGCAGTGCATCCCCAGTGGTGCCAGTGCACTCTCTGGACTCACTGCAATGCATCATCAGTTGTGCCAGTGCACTCTCTGGACTCACTGTACTCCATCCCCACTGGTGCCAGTACACTCTCTGGACTCACTGCACTGCATCCCCAGTGGGGCCAGTGCACTATCTGGACTCATTGCAGTGCATCCCCAGTGGTGCCAGTGCACTCTCTGAGTCAGTGTACTGCATCCCCAGTGGTGCCAGTGCACTCTCTGGAGACACTGCAGTGCATCTCCACTAGTGCCAGGGCACTCTCTGGACTCACTGCAGTGCATCACCAGTGGGGCCAGTGCACTCTCTGGACTTACTGCACTGCATCCCCAGTGGTGCCAGTGCACTCTCTGGACTCACTGCACTGCATCCCCAGTAGTACCAGTGCACTATCTGGACTCATTGCAGTGCATCCCCAGTGGTGCCAGTGCAATCTCTGGACTCACTACAGTACAGCTCCAATGGTGCCAGCGCACTCTCTGGACTCACTGCACTGCATCCCCACTGGTGCCAGTGCACTCTCTGGAGTCACTGCACTGCATCCCCAGTGGTGCCAGTGCACTCTCTGGACTCACTGCACTGCATCCTCAGTGGTGCCAGCGCACACACTGGACTCCCTGCCCTGCATCCCCTGTGGTGCCAGTGCACTCTCAGGAGTCACTGCAGTGCATCCCCAGTGCTGACAGTGCAGTCTCCGGACTCACTGCACTCCATCCCCACTGGTGCCAGTACACTCTCAGGACTCACTGCAGTGCATCCCCAGTGGTGCCAGTGCACTCTCTGGACTCACTGCAGTGCATCCCCAGTGGTGCAAGTGCACTCTCTGCACTCACTGCACTGCATCCCCTCTGGTGCCAGTGCACTCTCTGCACTCACTGCACTGCATCCCCAGTGGTGCCACTGCACTCTCTGGAGACACTGCAGTGCATATCCTCTAGTGCCAGGGCACCCTCTGGACTCACTGCAGTGTATCCCCTGTGGGGCCAGTGCACTCTCTGTACTCACTGCACTGCATCCCCAGTGGTGCCAGTGCAGTCTCTGGACTCACTGCACTCCATCCCCACTGGTGCCAGTACACTCTCAGGACTCACTGCACTACATCCCCAGTGGTGCCAGTGCACTCTCTGGACTCACTGCACTGCATCCCCAGTGTTGCCAGTGCACTCTCTGGACTCACTGCACTGCATCCCCAGTGGTGCCAGTGCACTCTCAGGACTCACTGTACTGCATCCCCACTGGTGCCAGTGCACTCTCTGGAGTCACTGCAGTGCATCCCCAGTGGTGACAGTGCACTCTCTGGAGTCACTGCACTGCATCCCCAGTGGTGCCAGTGCACTCTCTGGACTCACTGCGCTGCATCCCCACTGGTGCCAGTGCACTATCTGGACTCACTGCAGTGCATCACCAGTGGTGCCAGTGCACTCTCTGGAGTCACTACACTGCATCCCCAGTGGTGCCAGTGCACTCTCTGGCCTCACTGCACTGCATCCCCAGTGGTGCCAGTGCACTCTCTGGACTCACTGCAGTGCATCCGCAGTGGTGCCAGTGCACTGTCTGGATTCGCTGCACTACATCCCCAGTGGTGCCAGTGCACTCTCTGGACTCACTGCAGTGCATCCCCAGTGGTGCCAGTGCACTCTCTGGACTCACTGCAGTGCATCCCCACTGGTGCCAGTGAACTCTCTGGACTCACTGCACTGCATCCCCAGTGGTGCCAGTGCACTCTCTGGACTCACTGCAGTGCATCTGCAGTGGTGCCAGTGCACTCTCAGGAGTCACTGCAGTGCATCCCCTGTGGGGCCAGTGCACTCTCTGGACTCACTGCACTGCATCCCCAGTGGTGCCAGTGCACTCTCTGGACTCACTGCACTGCATCCCCAGTGGTGCCAGTGCACTATCTGGACTCACTGCAGTGCATCACCAGTGCTGCCAGTGCACTCTCTGGAGTCACTACACTACATCCCCAGTGGTGCCAGTGCACTCTCTGGCCTCACTGCAGTGCATCCCCAGTGGTGCCAGTGCACTCTCTGGACTCACTGCACTGCATCCGCAGTGGTGCCAGTGCACTCTCTGGATTCACTGAACTGCATCCCCAGTGGTGCCAGTGCACTCTCTGGACTCACTGAACTGCATCCCCAGTGGTGCCAGTGCACTCTCAGGAGTCACTGCAGTGCATCCCCTGTGGTGCCAGTGCAGTCTCTGGACTCACTGCACTGCATCCCCAGTGGAGCCAGTACACTCCCTGGACTTACTGCAGTGCATCCCCAGTGGTGCCAGTGCACTCTCTGGACTCACTGTACTCCATCCCCACTGGTGCCAGTACACTCTCTGGACTCACTGCACTGCATCCCCATTGGGGCCAGTGCACTATCTGGACTCATTGCAGTGCATCCCCAGTGGTGCCAGTACACTCTCTGAGTCAGTGTACTGCATCCCCAGTGGTGCCAGTGCACTCTCTGTACTCACTGAACTGCATCCCCAGTGGTGCCAGTGTAATCTCTGGACTCACTGCACTACATTACCAGTGCTGCCAGTGCACTCTCTGGAGACACTGCAGTGCATCTCCACTAGTGCCAGGGCACTCTCTGGACTCACTGCAGTGCATCCCCAGTGGTGCCAGTGCACTCTCTGGACTCACTGCACTGCATCCCCAGTGGTGCCAGTGCACTCTCTGGACTCACTGCACTGCATCCCCAGTGGTACCAGTGCACTATCTGGACTCATTGCAGTGCATCCCCAGTGGTGCCAGTGCAATCTCTGGACTCACTACAGTACAGCTCCAATGGTGCCAGCGCACTCTCTGGACTCACTGCACTGCATCCCCAGTGGTGCCCGTGCACTCTCTGGAGTCACTGCACTGCATCCCCAGTGGTGCCAGTGCACTCTCTGGACTCACTGCACTGCATCCTCAGTGGTGCCAGCGCACACACTGGACTCCCTGCCCTGCATCCCCAGTGGTGCCAGTGCACTCTCAGGAGTCACTGCAGTGCATCCCCAGTGCTGACAGTGCAGTCTCTGGACTCACTGCACTCCATCCCCACTGGTGCCAGTACACTCTCAGGACTCACTGCACTGCATCCCCACTGGTGCCAGTGCACTCTCTGGACTCACTGCACTGCATCCCCAGTGGTGCCAGTGCACTCTCTCGACTAACTGCACTGCATCCCCAGTGGTGCCAGGGCACTCTCTGGACTCACTGCAGTGCATTCCCAGTGGTGCCAGTGCACTCTCTGCACTCACTGCACTGCATCCCCAGTGGTGCCAGTGAACTCTCTGGAGACACTGCAGTGCATATCCTCTAGTGCCAGGGCACCCCCTGGACTCACTGCAGTGTATCCCCTGTGGGGCCAGTGCACTCTCTGGACTCACTGCACTGCATCCCCAGTGGTGCCAGTGCACTCTCTGGACTCACTGCACTGCATCCCCAGTGGTGCCAGTGCAGTCTCTGGACTCACTGCACTCCATTCCCAGTGGTGCCAGTACACTCTCAGGACTCACTGCACTGCATCCCCAGTGGTGCCAGTGCACTCTCAGGACTCACTGCACTGCATCCCCAGTGGTGCCAGTGCATTCTCTGCACTCACTGCACTGCATCCCCAGTGGTGCCAGTGCACTCTCAGGACTCACTGCACTGCATCCCCACTGGTGCCAGTGCACTCTCTGGAGTCACTGCAGTGCATCCCCAGTGGTGCCAGTGCACTCTCTGGAGTCACTGCACTGCATCCCCAGTGGTGCCAGTGCACTCTCTGGACTCACTGCACTGCATCCCCACTGGTGCCAGTGCACTATCTGGACTCACTGCAGTGCATCACCAGTGGTGCCAGTGCACTCTCTGGAGTCACTACACTGCATCTCCAGTGGTGCCAGTGCACTCTCTGGCCTCACTGCAGTGCATCCCCAGTGGTGCCAGTGCACTCTCTGGACTCACTGCAGTGCATCCGCAGTGGTGCCAGTGCACTCTCTGGATTCACTGCACTACATCCCCAGTGGTGCCAGTGCACTCTCTGGACTCACTGCAGTGCATCCCCAGTGGTGCCAGTGCACTCTCTGGACTCACTGCAGTGCATCCCCAGTGTTGCCAGTGCACTCTCTGGACTCACGGCACTGCATCCCCAGTGGTGCCAGTGCACTCTCTGGACTCACTGCACTGCATCCCCAGTGGTGCCAGTGCACTCTCAGGAGTCACTGCAGTGCATCCCCTGTGGGGCCAGTGCACTCTCTGGACTCACTGCACTGCATCCCCAGTGGTGCCAGTGCACTCTCTGGACTCACTGCACTGCATCCCCAGTGGTGCCAGTGCACTCTCTGGCCTCACTGCAGTGCATCCCCAGTGGTGCCAGTGCACTCTCTGGACTCACTGCACTGCATCCGCAGTGGTGCCAGTGCACTCTCTGGATTCACTGCACTACATCCCCAGTGGTGCCAGTGCACTCTCTGTACTCACTGAACTGCATCCCCAGTGGTGCCAGTGCACTCTCTGGACTCACTGCAGTGCATCCCCTGTGGGGCCAGTGCACTCTCTGGACTCACTGCATTGCATCCCCAGTGGTGCCAGTGCAGTCTCTGGACTCACTGCACTGCATACCCAGTGGAGCCAGTACACTCCCTGGACTCACTGCACTGCATCCCCACTGGTGCCAGTACACTCTCTGGACTCACTGCACTGCATCCCCAATGGGGCCAGTGCACTCTCTGGACTCACTGCACTGCATCCCCAGTGGTGCCAGTGCACTCTCTGGACTCACTGCACTGCATCCCCAGTGGTGCCAGTGCACTCTCTGGACTCACTGCACTGCATCCCCAGTGGTACCAGTGCACTATCTGGACTCATTGCAGTGCATCCCCAGTGGTGCCAGTGCAATCTCTCGACTCACTACAGTACAGCTCCAATGGTGCCAGCGCACTCTCTGGACTCACTGCACTGCATCCCCAGTGGTGCCAGTGCACTCTCTTGACTCACTGCACTGCATCCCCAGTGGTACCAGTTCACTCTCTGGACTCACTGCACTGCATCCTCAGTGGTGCCAGCGCACACACTGGACTCCCTGCCCTGCATCCCCAGTGGTGCCAGTGCACTCTCAGGAGTCACTGCAGTGCATCCCCAGTGCTGACAGTGCAGTCTCTGGACTCACTGCACTCCATCCCCACTGGTGCCAGTACACTCTCAGGACTCACTGCACTGCATCCCCACTGGTGCCAGTGCACTCTCTGCACTCACTGGACTGCATCCCCAGTGGTGCCTGTACACTCTCTGGACTCACTGCACTGCATCCCCAAAGGTGCCAGTGCACTCTCTGAACTCACTGCACTGCATCCCCACTGGTGACAGTGCACTCTCTGGACTCACTGCACTGCATCCCCAGTGGTGCCAGTGCGCTCTCTGGACTCACTGCACTGCATCCCCAGTGGTGCCAGTACACTATCTGGACTCACATCACTGAATGAACAGTGGTGCCAGTGCACTCTCTGGACTCACTGCAGTGTATTCCCAGTGGTGCCAGTGCACTCTCTGGACTCACTGCAGTGTATTCCCAGTGGTGCCAGTGCACTCTCTGGACTCACTGCAGTGAATCCCCGGTGGTGCCAGTGCACTCTCTGGAGTCACTGCACTGCATCCCCAGTGGTGCTAGTGCACTCTCTGGACTCACTGCACTGCATCCCCAGTGTTGCCAGTGCACTCTATGGACTCACTGCACTGCATTCCCAGTTGTGCCAGGGCACTCTCTGGACTCACTGCAGTGCATTCCCAGTGGTCCCAGTGCACTCTTTGGAGTCACCGGGGTGCATCACCAGTGGAGCCAGTGCACTCTCTGGACTCACTGCACTGCATCCCCAGTGGTGCCAGTGCACTCTCTGGACTCACGGCACTGCATCACCAGTGGTGCCAGTGCACTCTGTTTACTCACTGCAGTTCATACCCAGTGGTGCCAGTGCGCTCTCTGGACTCACTGCACTGCATTCCCAGTTGTGCCAGGGCACTCTCTGGAGTCACTGCAGTGCATTCCCAGTGGTGCCAGTGCACTCTCTGGACTCACTGCACTGTATTACCAGTGGTGCCAGGGCACTCTCTGGACTCACTGCACTGCATCCCCAGTGGTGCCAGTGCACTCTCTGGACTCACTGCACTGCATCCCCACTGGTGCCAGTGCACTCTTAGCACTCACTGCACTGCATCCCCAGTGGTGACAGTGCACTCTCTGGACTCACTGCAGTGCATCCCCAGTGGTGCCAATGCACTCTCTGGACTCACTGCACTGCATCCCCAGTGGTGCCAGGGCACTCTCTGGACTCACTGCAGTGCATCCCCAGTGGTGGCAGTGCACTCTCTGGACTCACTGCACTGCATCCCCAGTGGTGCCAGTGAACTCTCTGGAGACACTGCAGTGTATATCCTCTAGTGCCAGGGCACCCTCTGGACTCACTGCAGTATATCTCCTGTGGTGCCAGTGCACTCTCTGGACTCACTGCACTGCATCCCCAGTGGTGCCAGTGCACTCTCTGGACTCACTGCACTGCATCCCCAGTGGTGCCAGTGCACTCTCTGGACTCACTGCACTGCATCCCCAGTGGAGCCAGTACACTCCCTGGACTCACTGCATTGCATCCCCAGTGGTGCAAGTGCACTCTCTGGACTCACTGCACTGCATCCCCAGTGGTGCCAGTGCACTCTCTGGACTCACTGCACTGCATCCCCACTGGTGCCAGTGCACTCTCTGGACTCACTGCACTGCATCCCCACTGGTGCCAGTGCACTATCTGGACTCACTGCAGTGCATCCCCAGTGGTGCCAGTGCACTCTGTGGACTCACTGCAATGCATCATCAGTTGTGCCAGTGCACTCTCTGGACTCACTGTACTCCATCCCCACTGGTGCCAGTACACTCTCTGGACTCACTGCACTGCATCCCCAGTGGGGCCAGTGCACTATCTGGACTCATTGCAGTGCATCCCCAGTGGTGCCAGTGCACTCTCTGAGTCAGTGTACTGCATCCCCAGTGGTGCCAGTGCACTCTCTGGAGACACTGCAGTGCATCTCCACTAGTGCCAGGGCACTCTCTGGACTCACTGCAGTGCATCACCAGTGGGGCCAGTGCACTCTCTGGACTCACTGCACTGCATCCCCAGTGGTGCCAGTGCACTCTCTGGACTCACTGCACTGCATCCCCAGTGGTACCAGTGCACTATCTGGACTCATTGCAGTGCATCCCCAGTGGTGCCAGTGCAATCTCTGGACTCACTACAGTACAGCTCCAATGGTGCCAGCGCACTCTCTGGACTCACTGCACTGCATCCCCACTGGTGCCAGTGCACTCTCTGGAGTCACTGCACTGCATCCCCAGTGGTGCCAGTGCACTCTCTGGACTCACTGCACTGCATCCTCAGTGGTGCCAGCGCACACACTGGACTCCCTGCCCTGCATCCCCTGTGGTGCCAGTGCACTCTCAGGAGTCACTGCAGTGCATCCCCAGTGCTGACAGTGCAGTCTCCGGACTCACTGCACTCCATCCCCACTGGTGCCAGTACACTCTCAGGACTCACTGCAGTGCATCCCCAGTGGTGCCAGTGCACTCTCTGGACTCACTGCAGTGCATCCCCAGTGGTGCAAGTGCACTCTCTGCACTCACTGCACTGCATCCCCTCTGGTGCCAGTGCACTCTCTGCACTCACTGCACTGCATCCCCAGTGGTGCCACTGCACTCTCTGGAGACACTGCAGTGCATATCCTCTAGTGCCAGGGCACCCTCTGGACTCACTGCAGTGTATCCCCTGTGGGGCCAGTGCACTCTCTGTACTCACTGCACTGCATCCCCAGTGGTGCCAGTGCAGTCTCTGGACTCACTGCACTCCATCCCCACTGGTGCCAGTACACTCTCAGGACTCACTGCACTACATCCCCAGTGGTGCCAGTGCACTCTCTGGACTCACTGCACTGCATCCCCAGTGTTGCCAGTGCACTCTCTGGACTCACTGCACTGCATCCCCAGTGGTGCCAGTGCAGTCTCTGGACTCACTGCACTGCATCCCCAGTGGAGCCAGTACACTCCCTGGACTTACTGCAGTGCATCCCCAGTGGTGCCAGTGCACTCTCTGGACTCACTGCACTGCATCCCCAGTGGTGCCAGTGCACTATCTGGACTCACTGCAGTGCATCCTCAGTGGTGCCAGTGCACTCTCTGGACTCACTGCAATGCATCCCCAGTGGTGCCAGTGCACTCTCTGGACTCACTGTACTCCATCCCCACTGGTGCCAGTACACTCTCTGGACTCACTGCACTGCATCCCCAGTGGGGCCAGTGCACTATCTGGACTCATTGCAGTGCATCCCCAGTGGTGCCAGTGCACTCTCTGAGTCAGTGTACTGGATCCCCAGTGGTGGCAGTGCACTCTCTGTACTCACTGAACTGCATCCCCAGTGGTGCCAGTGCACTCTCTGGACTCACTGCACTGCATTACCAGTGCTGCCAGTGCACTCTCTGGAGACACTGCAGTGCATCTCCACTAGTGCCATGGCACTCTCTGGACTCACTGCAGTGCATCCCCAGTGGTGCCAGTGCACTCTCTGGACTCACTGCAGTGCATCCGCAGTGGTGCCAGTGCACTCTCTGGATTCACTGCACTACATCCCCAGTGGTGCCAGTGCACTCTCTGGACTCACTGCAGTGCATCCCCAGTGGTGCCAGTGCACTCTCTGGACTCACTGCAGTGCATCCCCAGTGTTGCCAGTGCACTCTCTGGACTCACGGCACTGCATCCCCAGTGGTGCCAGTGCACTCTCTGTACTCACTGCACTGCATCCCCAGTGGTGCCAGTGCACTCTCAGGAGTCACTGCAGTGCATCCCCTGTGGGGCCAGTGCACTCTCTGGACTCACTGCACTGCATCCCCAGTGGTGCCAGTGCACTCTCTGGACTCACTGCACTGCATCCCCAGTGGTGCCAGTGCACTCTCTGGCCTCACTGCAGTGCATCCCCAGTGGTGCCAGTGCACTCTCTGGACTCACTG
This sequence comes from Anser anser, assembly GCF_964211835.1. Lineage (NCBI taxonomy): Eukaryota > Metazoa > Chordata > Aves > Anseriformes > Anatidae > Anser > Anser anser. The sequence goes on from NW_028154189.1 coordinate 1,998,022, forward strand.
CAGTGCATCCGCAGTGGTGCCAGTGCACTCTCTGGATTCACTGCACTACATCCCCAGTGGTGCCAGTGCACTCTCTGTACTCACTGAACTGCATCCCCAGTGGTGCCAGTGCACTCTCAGGAGTCAATGCAGTGCATCCCCAGTGGTGCCAGTGCACTCTCAGGAGTCACTGCAGTGCATCCCCTGTGGGGCCAGTGCACTATCTGGACTCACTGCAATGCATCCCCAGTGGTGCCAGTGCACTCTCTGGACTCACTGCAATGCATCCCCAGTGGGGCCAGTGCACTCTCTTGACTCACTGCACTGCATCCCCAGTGGTGCCAGTTCACTCTCTGGACTCACTGCACTGCATCCCCAGTGGTGCCAGTGCACTATCTGGACTCATTGCAGTGCATCCCCAGTGGTGCCAGTGCACTCCCTGGACTCAGTGCACTGCATTACCAGTGGTGCCAGTGCGCTCTCTGGAGTCACTGCACTGCATCCCCAGTGGAGCCAGTGAACTCTCTGGACTCACTGCACTGCATCCCCAGTGGTGCCAGTGCACTATCTGGACTCACTGCAGTGCATCACCAGTGGTGCCAGTGCACTCTCTGGAGTCACTACACTGCATCCCCAGTGGTGCCAGTGCACTCTCTGGCCTCACTGCATTGCATCTCCAGTGGTGCTAGTGCACTCTCTGGACTCACTGCAGTGCATCTCCTCTGGTGCCAGTGCACTCTCTGGACTCACTGCACTGCATCCCCAGATGTGCCAGTGCACTCTCAGGACTCACTGCAGTGCATCCCCACTGGTGCCAGTGCACTCTCTGGAGTCACTGCAGTGCATCCCCAGTGGTGCCCGTGCACTCTCTGGACTCACTGCACTGCATCCCCAGTGGTGCCAGTGCACTCTCTGGTCTCACTGCACTGCATCCCCACTGGTGCCAGTGCACTCTCTGGACTCACTGCAGTGCATCACCAGTGGTGCCAGTGCACTCTCTGGAGTCACTACACTGCATCCCCAGTGGTGCCAGTGCACTCTCTGGCCTCACTGCAGTGCATCCCCAGTGGTGCCAGTGCTCTCTCTGGACTCACTGCAGTGCATCCCCAGTGGTGCCAGTGCACTCTCTGGATTCACTGCACTACATCCCCAGTGGTGCCAGTGCACTCTCTGGACTCACTGCAGTGCATCCCCAGTGGTGCCAGTGCACTCTCTGGACTCACTGCAGTGCATCCCCAGTGTTGCCAGTGCACTCTCTGGACTCACGGAACTGCATCCCCAGTGGTGCCAGTGCACTCTCTTTACTCACTGAACTGCATCCCCAGTGATGCCAGTGCACTCTCAGGAGTCACTGCAGTGCATCCCCTGTGGGGCCAGTGCACTATCTGGACTCACTGCACTGCATCCCCACTGGTGCCAGTGCACTCTCTGGACTCACTGCACTGCATCCCCAGTGGTGCCAGTGCAGTCTCTGGACTCACTGCACTGCATCCCCAGTGGAGCTAGTACACTCCCTGGACTCACTGCAGTGCATCCCCAGTGGTGCCAGTGCACTCTCTGGACTCATTGCACTGCATCCCCAGTGGTGCCAGTGCACTCTCTGGACTCACTGCACTGCATCCCCAGTGGTGCCAGTGCACTATCTGGACTCACTGCAGTGCATCCCCAGTGGTGCCAGTGCACTCTCTGGACTCACTGCAATGCATCCCCAGTGGTGCCAGTGCACTCTCTGCACTCACTGCACTGCATCCCATCTGGTGCCAGTGCACTCTCTGCACTCACTGCACTGCATCCCCAGTGGTGCCAGTGCAATCTCTGGAGACACTGCAGTACATATCCTCTAGTGCCAGGGCACCCTCTGGACTCACTGCAGTGTATCCCCTGTGGGGCCAGTGTACTCTCTGGACTCACTGCACTGCATCCCCAGTGGTGCCAGTGCAGTCTCTGGACTCACTGCACTCCATCCCCACTGGTGCCAGTACACTCTCAGGACTCACTGCACTGCATCCCCACTGGTGCCAGTGCACTCTCTGGACTCACTGCAGTGCATCCCCAGTGGTGCCAGTGCACTCTCTGGACTCACTGCACTGCATCCCCAGTGGTGCCAGTGCACTCTCAGGACTCACTGCAGTGCATCCCCAGTGGTGCCAGTGCACTCTCAGGACTCACTGCAGTGCATCCCCACTGGTGCCAGTGCACTCTCTGGAGTCACTGCAGTGCATCCCCACTGGTGCCAGTGCACTCTCTGGAGTCACTACACTGCATCCCCAGTGGTGCCAGTGCACTCTCTGGCCTCACTGCAGTGCATCCGCAGTGGTGCCAGTGCACTCTCTGGACTCACTGCACGGCATCCCCAGTGGTGCCAGTGCACTCTCTGGACTCACTGCAGTGCATCCCCGGTGTTGCCAGTGTACTCTCTGTACTCAAGGCACTGCATCCCCAGTGGTGCCAGTGCACTCTCTGTACTCACTGCACTGCATCCCCAGTGGTGCCAGTGCGCTCTCTGGACTCACTGCACTGCATTTCCAGTTGTGCCAGGGCACTCTCTGGAGTCACTGCAGTGCATTCCCAGTGCTGCCAGTGCACTCTCTGGAGACACTGCAGTGCATATCCTCTAGTGCCAGGGCACCCTCTGGACTCACTGCAGTGTATCCCCTCTGGGGCCAGTGCACTCTCTGGACTCACTGCACTGCATCCCCACTGGTGCCAGTGCACTCTTAGCACTCACTGCACTGCATCCCCAGTGGTGACAGTGCACTCTCTGGACTCACTGCAGTGCATCCCCAGTGGTGCCAATGCACTCTCTGGACTCACTGCACTGCATCCCCAGTGGTGCCAGGGCACTCTCTGGACTCACTGCAGTGCATCCCCAGTGGTGGCAGTGCACTCTCTGGACTCACTGCACTGCATCCCCAGTGGTGCCAGTGCACTCTCTGGAGACACTGCAGTGTATATCCTCTAGTGCCAGGGCACCCTCTGGACTCACTGCAGTATATCTCCTGTGGTGCCAGTGCACTCTCCGGACACACTGCACTGCATCCCCAGTGGTGCCAGTGCACTCTCTGGACTCACTGCACTGCATCCCCAGTGGTGCCAGTGCAGTCTCTGGACTCACTGCACTGCATCCCCAGTGGAGCCAGTACACTCCCTGGACTCACTGCATTGCATCCCCAGTGGTGCAAGTGCACTCTCTGGACTCACTGCACTGCATCCCCAGTGGTGCCAGTGCACTCTCTGGACTCACTGCACTGCATCCCCACTGGTGCCAGTGCACTCTCTGGACTCACTGCACTGCATCCCCACTGGTGCCAGTGCACTATCTGGACTCACTGCAGTGCATCCCCAGTGGTGCCAGTGCACTCTCTGGACTCACTGCAATGCATCATCAGTTGTGCCAGTGCACTCTCTGGACTCACTGTACTCCATCCCCACTGGTGCCAGTACACTCTCTGGACTCACTGCACTGCATCCCCAGTGGGGCCAGTGCACTATCTGGACTCATTGCAGTGCATCCCCAGTGGTGCCAGTGCACTCTCTGAGTCAGTGTACTGCATCCCCAGTGGTGCCAGTGCACTCTCTGGAGACACTGCAGTGCATCTCCACTAGTGCCAGGGCACTCTCTGGACTCACTGCAGTGCATCACCAGTGGGGCCAGTGCACTCTCTGGACTTACTGCACTGCATCCCCAGTGGTGCCAGTGCACTCTCTGGACTCACTGCACTGCATCCCCAGTAGTACCAGTGCACTATCTGGACTCATTGCAGTGCATCCCCAGTGGTGCCAGTGCAATCTCTGGACTCACTACAGTACAGCTCCAATGGTGCCAGCGCACTCTCTGGACTCACTGCACTGCATCCCCACTGGTGCCAGTGCACTCTCTGGAGTCACTGCACTGCATCCCCAGTGGTGCCAGTGCACTCTCTGGACTCACTGCACTGCATCCTCAGTGGTGCCAGCGCACACACTGGACTCCCTGCCCTGCATCCCCTGTGGTGCCAGTGCACTCTCAGGAGTCACTGCAGTGCATCCCCAGTGCTGACAGTGCAGTCTCCGGACTCACTGCACTCCATCCCCACTGGTGCCAGTACACTCTCAGGACTCACTGCAGTGCATCCCCAGTGGTGCCAGTGCACTCTCTGGACTCACTGCAGTGCATCCCCAGTGGTGCAAGTGCACTCTCTGCACTCACTGCACTGCATCCCCTCTGGTGCCAGTGCACTCTCTGCACTCACTGCACTGCATCCCCAGTGGTGCCACTGCACTCTCTGGAGACACTGCAGTGCATATCCTCTAGTGCCAGGGCACCCTCTGGACTCACTGCAGTGTATCCCCTGTGGGGCCAGTGCACTCTCTGTACTCACTGCACTGCATCCCCAGTGGTGCCAGTGCAGTCTCTGGACTCACTGCACTCCATCCCCACTGGTGCCAGTACACTCTCAGGACTCACTGCACTACATCCCCAGTGGTGCCAGTGCACTCTCTGGACTCACTGCACTGCATCCCCAGTGTTGCCAGTGCACTCTCTGGACTCACTGCACTGCATCCCCAGTGGTGCCAGTGCACTCTCAGGACTCACTGCACTGCATCCCCACTGGTGCCAGTGCACTCTCTGGAGTCACTGCAGTGCATCCCCAGTGGTGACAGTGCACTCTCTGGAGTCACTGCACTGCATCCCCAGTGGTGCCAGTGCACTCTCTGGACTCACTGCGCTGCATCCCCACTGGTGCCAGTGCACTATCTGGACTCACTGCAGTGCATCACCAGTGGTGCCAGTGCACTCTCTGGAGTCACTACACTGCATCCCCAGTGGTGCCAGTGCACTCTCTGGCCTCACTGCACTGCATCCCCAGTGGTGCCAGTGCACTCTCTGGACTCACTGCAGTGCATCCGCAGTGGTGCCAGTGCACTGTCTGGATTCGCTGCACTACATCCCCAGTGGTGCCAGTGCACTCTCTGGACTCACTGCAGTGCATCCCCAGTGGTGCCAGTGCACTCTCAGGAGTCACTGCAGTGCATCCCCTGTGGGGCCAGTGCACTCTCTGGACTCACTGCACTGCATCCCCAGTGGTGCCAGTGCACTCTCTGGACTCACTGCACTGCATCCCCAGTGGTGCCAGTGCACTATCTGGACTCACTGCAGTGCATCACCAGTGCTGCCAGTGCACTCTCTGGAGTCACTACACTACATCCCCAGTGGTGCCAGTGCACTCTCTGGCCTCACTGCAGTGCATCCCCAGTGGTGCCAGTGCACTCTCTGGACTCACTGCACTGCATCCGCAGTGGTGCCAGTGCACTCTCTGGATTCACTGAACTGCATCCCCAGTGGTGCCAGTGCACTCTCTGGACTCACTGAACTGCATCCCCAGTGGTGCCAGTGCACTCTCAGGAGTCACTGCAGTGCATCCCCTGTGGTGCCAGTGCAGTCTCTGGACTCACTGCACTGCATCCCCAGTGGAGCCAGTACACTCCCTGGACTTACTGCAGTGCATCCCCAGTGGTGCCAGTGCACTCTCTGGACTCACTGTACTCCATCCCCACTGGTGCCAGTACACTCTCTGGACTCACTGCACTGCATCCCCATTGGGGCCAGTGCACTATCTGGACTCATTGCAGTGCATCCCCAGTGGTGCCAGTACACTCTCTGAGTCAGTGTACTGCATCCCCAGTGGTGCCAGTGCACTCTCTGTACTCACTGAACTGCATCCCCAGTGGTGCCAGTGTAATCTCTGGACTCACTGCACTACATTACCAGTGCTGCCAGTGCACTCTCTGGAGACACTGCAGTGCATCTCCACTAGTGCCAGGGCACTCTCTGGACTCACTGCAGTGCATCCCCAGTGGTGCCAGTGCACTCTCTGGACTCACTGCACTGCATCCCCAGTGGTGCCAGTGCACTCTCTGGACTCACTGCACTGCATCCCCAGTGGTACCAGTGCACTATCTGGACTCATTGCAGTGCATCCCCAGTGGTGCCAGTGCAATCTCTGGACTCACTACAGTACAGCTCCAATGGTGCCAGCGCACTCTCTGGACTCACTGCACTGCATCCCCAGTGGTGCCCGTGCACTCTCTGGAGTCACTGCACTGCATCCCCAGTGGTGCCAGTGCACTCTCTGGACTCACTGCACTGCATCCTCAGTGGTGCCAGCGCACACACTGGACTCCCTGCCCTGCATCCCCAGTGGTGCCAGTGCACTCTCAGGAGTCACTGCAGTGCATCCCCAGTGCTGACAGTGCAGTCTCTGGACTCACTGCACTCCATCCCCACTGGTGCCAGTACACTCTCAGGACTCACTGCACTGCATCCCCACTGGTGCCAGTGCACTCTCTGGACTCACTGCACTGCATCCCCAGTGGTGCCAGTGCACTCTCTCGACTAACTGCACTGCATCCCCAGTGGTGCCAGGGCACTCTCTGGACTCACTGCAGTGCATTCCCAGTGGTGCCAGTGCACTCTCTGCACTCACTGCACTGCATCCCCAGTGGTGCCAGTGAACTCTCTGGAGACACTGCAGTGCATATCCTCTAGTGCCAGGGCACCCCCTGGACTCACTGCAGTGTATCCCCTGTGGGGCCAGTGCACTCTCTGGACTCACTGCACTGCATCCCCAGTGGTGCCAGTGCACTCTCTGGACTCACTGCACTGCATCCCCAGTGGTGCCAGTGCAGTCTCTGGACTCACTGCACTCCATTCCCAGTGGTGCCAGTACACTCTCAGGACTCACTGCACTGCATCCCCAGTGGTGCCAGTGCACTCTCAGGACTCACTGCACTGCATCCCCAGTGGTGCCAGTGCATTCTCTGCACTCACTGCACTGCATCCCCAGTGGTGCCAGTGCACTCTCAGGACTCACTGCACTGCATCCCCACTGGTGCCAGTGCACTCTCTGGAGTCACTGCAGTGCATCCCCAGTGGTGCCAGTGCACTCTCTGGAGTCACTGCACTGCATCCCCAGTGGTGCCAGTGCACTCTCTGGACTCACTGCACTGCATCCCCACTGGTGCCAGTGCACTATCTGGACTCACTGCAGTGCATCACCAGTGGTGCCAGTGCACTCTCTGGAGTCACTACACTGCATCTCCAGTGGTGCCAGTGCACTCTCTGGCCTCACTGCAGTGCATCCCCAGTGGTGCCAGTGCACTCTCTGGACTCACTGCAGTGCATCCGCAGTGGTGCCAGTGCACTCTCTGGATTTACTGCACTACATCCCCAGTGGTGCCAGTGCACTCTCTGGACTCACTGCAGTGCATCCCCAGTGGTGCCAGTGCACTCTCTGGACTCACTGCAGTGCATCCCCAGTGTTGCCAGTGCACTCTCTGGACTCACGGCACTGCATCCCCAGTGGTGCCAGTGCACTCTCTGGACTCACTGCACTGCATCCCCAGTGGTGCCAGTGCACTCTCAGGAGTCACTGCAGTGCATCCCCTGTGGGGCCAGTGCACTCTCTGGACTCACTGCACTGCATCCCCAGTGGTGCCAGTGCACTCTCTGGACTCACTGCACTGCATCCCCAGTGGTGCCAGTGCACTCTCTGGCCTCACTGCAGTGCATCCCCAGTGGTGCCAGTGCACTCTCTGGACTCACTGCACTGCATCCGCAGTGGTGCCAGTGCACTCTCTGGATTCACTGCACTACATCCCCAGTGGTGCCAGTGCACTCTCTGTACTCACTGAACTGCATCCCCAGTGGTGCCAGTGCACTCTCTGGACTCACTGCAGTGCATCCCCTGTGGGGCCAGTGCACTCTCTGGACTCACTGCATTGCATCCCCAGTGGTGCCAGTGCAGTCTCTGGACTCACTGCACTGCATACCCAGTGGAGCCAGTACACTCCCTGGACTCACTGCACTGCATCCCCACTGGTGCCAGTACACTCTCTGGACTCACTGCACTGCATCCCCAATGGGGCCAGTGCACTCTCTGGACTCACTGCACTGCATCCCCAGTGGTGCCAGTGCACTCTCTGGACTCACTGCACTGCATCCCCAGTGGTGCCAGTGCACTCTCTGGACTCACTGCACTGCATCCCCAGTGGTACCAGTGCACTATCTGGACTCATTGCAGTGCATCCCCAGTGGTGCCAGTGCAATCTCTCGACTCACTACAGTACAGCTCCAATGGTGCCAGCGCACTCTCTGGACTCACTGCACTGCATCCCCAGTGGTGCCAGTGCACTCTCTTGACTCACTGCACTGCATCCCCAGTGGTACCAGTTCACTCTCTGGACTCACTGCACTGCATCCTCAGTGGTGCCAGCGCACACACTGGACTCCCTGCCCTGCATCCCCAGTGGTGCCAGTGCACTCTCAGGAGTCACTGCAGTGCATCCCCAGTGCTGACAGTGCAGTCTCTGGACTCACTGCACTCCATCCCCACTGGTGCCAGTACACTCTCAGGACTCACTGCACTGCATCCCCACTGGTGCCAGTGCACTCTCTGCACTCACTGGACTGCATCCCCAGTGGTGCCTGTACACTCTCTGGACTCACTGCACTGCATCCCCAAAGGTGCCAGTGCACTCTCTGAACTCACTGCACTGCATCCCCACTGGTGACAGTGCACTCTCTGGACTCACTGCACTGCATCCCCAGTGGTGCCAGTGCGCTCTCTGGACTCACTGCACTGCATCCCCAGTGGTGCCAGTACACTATCTGGACTCACATCACTGAATGAACAGTGGTGCCAGTGCACTCTCTGGACTCACTGCAGTGTATTCCCAGTGGTGCCAGTGCACTCTCTGGACTCACTGCAGTGTATTCCCAGTGGTGCCAGTGCACTCTCTGGACTCACTGCAGTGAATCCCCGGTGGTGCCAGTGCACTCTCTGGAGTCACTGCACTGCATCCCCAGTGGTGCTAGTGCACTCTCTGGACTCACTGCACTGCATCCCCAGTGTTGCCAGTGCACTCTATGGACTCACTGCACTGCATTCCCAGTTGTGCCAGGGCACTCTCTGGACTCACTGCAGTGCATTCCCAGTGGTCCCAGTGCACTCTTTGGAGTCACCGGGGTGCATCACCAGTGGAGCCAGTGCACTCTCTGGACTCACTGCACTGCATCCCCAGTGGTGCCAGTGCACTCTCTGGACTCACGGCACTGCATCACCAGTGGTGCCAGTGCACTCTGTTTACTCACTGCAGTTCATACCCAGTGGTGCCAGTGCGCTCTCTGGACTCACTGCACTGCATTCCCAGTTGTGCCAGGGCACTCTCTGGAGTCACTGCAGTGCATTCCCAGTGGTGCCAGTGCACTCTCTGGACTCACTGCACTGTATTACCAGTGGTGCCAGTGCACTCTCTGGACTCACTGCACTGCATCCCCAGTGGTGCCAGTGCACTCTCTGGACTCACTGCACTGCATCCCCAGTGGTGCCAGTGCACTCTCTGGACTCACTGCACTGCATCCCCAGTGGTGCCAGTGAACTCTCTGGACTCACTGCACTGCATCCCCAGTGGTGCCAGTGCACTCTCTGGACTCACTGCACTGCATCCTCAGTGGTGCCAGTGCACACACTGGACTCCCTGCACTGCATCCCCAGTGGTGCCAGTGCACTCTCTGGACTCAGTGCACGGCATCCCCAGTGGTGCCAGTGCACTCTCTGGACTCACTGCAGTGCATCCCCAGTGGTGCCAGTGCACTCCCTGGACTCACTGCACTTCATCCCCAGTGGTGCCAGTGCACTCTCTGGAGACACTGCAGTGCATATCCTCTAGTGCCAGGGCACCCTCTGGACTCACTGCACTGCATCCCCAGTGGTGCCAGCGCACTCTGGACTCACTGCACTCCATCCCCACTGGTGCCAGTACACTCTCAGGACTCACTGCACTGCATCCCCAGTGGTGCCAGTGCACTCTCTGGACTCACTGCAATGCATCCCCAGTGGTGCCAGTGTACTCTCTGGACTCACTGCACTCCATCCCCACTGGTGCCAGTACACTCTCTGGACTCGCTGCACTGCATCCCCTGTGCTGACATTGCACTCTCTGGACTCACTGCAGTGCATCCCCAGTGGTGCCAGTGCAGTCTCTGGACTCACTGCACTGCATCCCCAGTGGTGCCAGTGCACTATCTGGACTCATTGCAGTGCATCCCCAGTGGTGCCAGTGCACTCTCTGGACTCAGTGCACTGCATTACCAGTGGTGCCAGTGCACTCTCTGGAGACACTGCAGTGCATCTCCATTAGTGCCAGGGCACTCTCTGGACTAACTGCAGTGCATCCCCAGTGGTGCCAGTGCACTCTCTGGACTCACTGCACTGCATCCCCAGTGGTGCCAGTGCACTCTCTGGACTCACTGCACTGCATCCCCAGTGCAGCCAGTGCACTCTCTGGAGTCACTGCACTGCATCCCCAGTGGTGCCAGTGCACTCTCTGGACTCACTGCACTGCATCCCCAGTGGAGCCAGTACACTCTCTGGACTCACTGTACTGCATCCCCAGTGGTGCCAGTGCACTATCTGGACTCACTGCAGTGCATCCGCAGTGGTGCCAGTGCAGTCTCTGGAGTCACTACACTGCATCCCCAGTGGTGCCAGTGCACTCTCTGGCCTCACTGCATTGCATCCCCGCTGCTGCCAGTGCACTCTCTGGACTCACTGCACTGCATCCCCAGTGGTGCCAGTGCACTCTCTGGACTCACTGCACTGCATCCCCAGAGGTGCTAGTGCACTCTCAGGACTCACTGCAGTGCATCTCCACTGGTGCCAGTGCACTCTCTGGAGTCACTGCAGTGCATCCCCAGTGGTGCCAGTGCACTCTCTGGAGTCACTGCACTGCATCCCCAGTGGTGCCAGTGCACTCTCTGGTCTCACTGCACTGCATCCCCACTGGTGCCAGTGCACTATCTGGACTCACTGCACTGCATCACCAGTGGTGCCAGTGCACTCTCTGGACTCACTGCAGTGCATCACCAGTGTTGCCAGTGCACTCTCTGGACTCACTGCAGTGCATCCCTCGTGTTGCCAGTGCACTCTCTGGACTCACTGCAGTGCATCCCCAGTGGTGCCAGTGCACTCTCTGGAGTCACTGCAGTGCATCTCCAGTGGTGCCAGAGCACTCCCTGGACTCACTGCAGTGCATCCCCAGTGGTGCCAGTGCACTCTATGGAGTCACTGCACTGTAACCCCAGTGGTGCCAGTGCACTTTCTGGACTCACTGAACTGCGTTCCCAGTGGTGCCAGTGCACTCTCTGGACTCACGGCACTGCATCCGCAGTGTTGCCAGTGCACTCTCTGCACTCACTGCACTGCATCCCCACTGGTGCCAGTGCACTCTCTGGACTCACTGCACTGCATCCCCAGTGGTGCCAGTGCACTCTCTAGACTCACTGCAGTGAATCCCCGATGGAGCCAGTGCACTCTCTGGACTCACTGCAGTGCATCCCCAGTGGTGCCAGTGCACTCTCTGGACTCACTGAACTGCATCCCCAGTGGTGCCAGTGCCCTCTCTGGACTCACTGCAGTGCATCTCCAGTGGTGCCAGTGCACTCTCTGGACTCACTGCAGTGCAGCCCCTGAGGTGCCAGTGCACTCTCTGTACTCACTGCACTGCATTCCCAGTGGTGCCAGTGCACGCTCTTGACTCACTGCAGTGAATCCCTGGTGGTGCCAGTGCACTCTCTGTACTCACTGCACTGCATCCCCAGTGGTGCCAGTGCACTCTCTGGACTCACTGCAGTGCATCCCCAGTGGTGCCACTGCACTCTCTGGACTCACTGCACTGCATCCCCAGTGGTGCCAGTGCACTCTCTGAGTCAGTGCACTGCATCCCCAGTGGTGCCAGTGCACTCTCTGGACTCACTGCACTGCATCCCCAGTGGTGCCAGTGCACTATCTAGACTCACTGCAGTGCATCCCCAGTGGTGCCAGTGCACTCTCTGGACTCACTGCAATGCATCCCCAGTGGTGCCAGTGCACTCTCTGGACTCACTGTACTCCATCCCCACTGGTGCCAGTACACTCTCTGGACTCACTGCACTGCATCCCCAGTGGGGCCAGTGCACTATCTGGACTCATTGCAGTCCATCCCCAGTGGTGCCAGTGCACTCTCTGAGTCACTGTACTGCATCCCCAGTGGTGCCAGTGCACTCTCTGGACTCACTGCACTGCATTACCAGTGGTGCCAGTGCACTCTCTGGAGACACTGCAGTGTATCTCCACTAGTGCCAGGGCACTCTCTGGACTCACTGCAGTGCATCCCCACTGGTGCTAGTGCACTCTCTGGACTCACTGCACTGCATCCCCAGTGGTGCCAGTGCACTCTCTGGACTCACTGCACTGCATCCCCAGTGGTGCCAGTGCACTCTCTGGACTCACGGCACTGCATCCCCAGTGGTGCCAGTGCACTCTCTGTACTCACGGCACTGCATCCCTAGTGGTGCCAGTGCACTCTCAGGAGTCACTGCAGTGCATCCCCTGTGGGGCCAGTGCACTCTCTGCACTCACTGCACTGCATCCCCAGTGGTGCCAGTGCACTCTCTGGACTCACTGCACTGCATCCCCAGTGGTGCCAGTGCACTCTCTGGACTCACTACAGTGCATCACCAGTGGTGCCAGTGCACTCTCTGGAGTCACTACACTGCATCCCCAGTGGTGCCAGTGCACTCTCTGGCCTCACTGCAGTGCATCCCCAGTGGTGCCAGTGCACTCCCTGGACTCACTGCAGTGCATCCGCAGTGGTGAAAGTGCACTCTCTGGATTCACTGCACTGCATCCCCAGTGGTGCCAGTGCACTCTCAGGACTCACTGAACTGCATCCCCTGTGGTGCCAGTGCACTCTCTGGACTCACTGCACTGCATCCCCAGTGGTGCCAGTGCAGTCTCTGGACTCACTGCACTGCATAACCAGTGGAGCCAGTACACTCCCTGGACTCACTGCAGTACATCCCCAGTGGTGCCAGTGCACTCTCTGGACTCACTGCACTGCATCCTCAGTGGGGCCAGTGCACTATCTTGACTCACTGCAGTGCATCCCCAGTGGTGCCAGTGCACTCTCTGGACTCACTGCAATGCATCCCCAGTGGTGCCAGTGCACTCTCTGGACTCACTGTACTCCATCCCCACTGGTGCCAGTACACTCTCTGGACTCACTGCACTGCATCCCCAGTGGGGCCAGTGCACTATCTGGACTCATTGCAGTGCATCCCCAGTGGTGCCAGTGCACTCTCTGAGTCAGTGTACTGCATCCCCAGTGGTGGCAGTGCACTCTCTGTACTCACTGAACTGCATCCCCAGTGGGGCCAGTGCACTCTCTAGAGACACTGCAGTGCATCTCCACTAGTGCCAGGGCACTCTCTGGACTCACTGCAGTGCATTACCAGTGGTGCCAGTGCACTCTCTGGACTCACTGCACTGCATCCCCAGTGGTGCCAGTGCACTCTCTGGACTCACTGCACTGCATCCCCAGTGGTACCAGTGCACTATCTGGACTCATTGCAGTGCATCCCCAGTGGTGCCAGTGCAATCTCTGGACTCACTACAGTACAGCTCCAATGGTGCCAGCGCACTCTCTGGACTCACTGCACTGCATCCCCACTGGTGCCAGTGCACTCTCTGGAGTCACTGCACTGCATCCCCAGTGGGGCCAGTGCACTCTCTTGACTCACTGCACTGCATCCCCAGTGGTGCCAGTGCACACACTGGACTCCCTGCACTGCATCCCCAGTGGTGCCAGTACACTCTCTGGACTCACTGCACTGCATCCCCAGTGGTGCCAGAGCAGTCTCTGGACTCACTGCAGTGCATCCCCAGTGGTGCCAGTGCACACACTGGACTCCCTGCACTGCATCCCCAGTTGTGCCAGTGCACTCTCAGGAGTCACTGCAGTGCATCCCCAGTGGTGCCACTGCACTCTCTGGACTCACTGCAGTGCATCCCCAGTGGTGCCAGTGCACACACTGGACTCACTGCACTGCATCCCCAAAGGTGCCAGTGCACTCTCTGGACTCACTGCACTGCATCCCCAGTGGTGCCAGGGCACTCTCTGGACTCACTGCACTGCATCCCCAGTGGTGCCAGAGCAGTCTCTGGACTCACTGCAGTGCATCCCCAGTGGTGCCAGTGCACACACTGGACTCCCTGCACTGCATCCCCAGTTGTGCCAGTGCACTCTCAGGAGTCACTGCAGTGCATCCCCAGTGGTGCCACTGCACTCTCTGGACTCACTGCAGTGCATCCTCAGTGGTGCCAGTTCACACACTGGACTCCCTCCACTGCATCCCCAGTGGTGCCAGTGCACTCTCTGGACTCACTACATTGCATCCCCAGTGGTGCCAGGGCACTCTCTGGACTCACTGCTGTGCATCCCCAGTGGTGCCAGTGCACTCTCTGGACTCACTGCACTGCATCCCCAGTGGTGCCAGTGCACTCTCTGGAGACACTGCAGTGCATATCCTCTAGTGCCAGGGCACCCTCTGGACTCACTGCAGTATATCTCCTGTGGTGCCAGTGCACTCTCTGGACTCACTGCACTGCATCCCCAGTGGTGCCAGTGCAGTCTCTGGACTCACTGCACTGCATCCCCAGTGGAGCCAGTACACTCCCTGGACTCACTGCAGTGCATCCCCAGTGGTGCCAGTGCACTCTCTGGACTCACTGCACTGCATCCCCAGTGGTACCACTGCACTCTCTGGACTCACGGCACTGCATCCCCAGTGGTGCCAGTGCACTATCTGGACTCACTGCAGTGCATCCCCAGTGGTGCCAGTGCACTCTCTGGACTCACTGCAATGCATCCCCAGTGGTGCCAGTGCACTCTCTGCACTCACTGGACTGCATCCCCTCTGGTGCCAGTGCACTCTCTGCACTCACTGCACTGCATCCCCAGTGGTGCCAGTGCACTCTCTGGAGACACTGCAGTACATATCCTCTAGTGCCAGGGCACCCTCTGGACTCACTGCAGTGTATCCCCTGTGGGGCCAGTGCACTCTCTGGACTCACTGCACTGCATCCCCAGTGGTGCCAGTGCACTCTCTGGACTCACTGCACTGCATCCCCAGTGGTGCCAGTGCACTCTCTGGACTCACTGCACTCCATCCCCACTGGTGCCAGTACACTCTCAGGACTCACTGCACTGCATCCCCAGTGGTGCCAGTGCACTCTCTGGACTCACTGCCCTGCATCCCCAGTGGTGCCAGTGCACTCTCTGGACTCACTGCAGTGCATCCCCAGTGGTGCCAGTGCACTCTCAGGACTCACTGCAGTGCATCCCCACTGGTGCCAGTGCACTCTCTGGAGTCACTGCAGTGCATCCGCAGTGGTGCCAGTGCACTCTCTGGAGTCACTGCACTGCATCCCCAGTGGTGCCAGTGCACTCTCTGGACTCACTGCGCTGCATCCCCACTGGTGCCAGTGCACTATCTGGACTCACTGCAGTGCATCACCAGTGGTGCCAGTGCACTCTCTGGAGTCACTACACTGCATCCCCAGTGGTGCCAGTGCACTCTCTGGCCTCACTGCACTGCATCCCCAGTGGTGCCAGTGCACTCTCTGGACTCACTGCAGTGCATCCGCAGTGGTGCCAGTGCACTCTCTGGACTCACTGCACTGCATCCCCAGTGGTGCCAGTGCACTCTCTGGACTCACTGCAGTGCATCCCCGGTGTTACCAGTGCACTCTCTGGAGTCATTGCACTGCATCCCCAGTGGTGCCAGTGCACTCTCTGTACTCACTGCACTGCATCACCAGTGGTGCCAGTGCACTCTGCTTACTCACTGCACTGCATCCCCAGTGGTGCCAGTGCGCTCTCTGGACTCACTGCACTGCATTTCCTGTTGTGCCAGGGCACTCTCTGGACTCACTGCAGTGCATTCCCAGTGCTGCCAGTGCACTCTCTGGACTCACTGTACTGCATCCCCACTGGTGCCAGTGCACTCTCTGGAGTCACTGCACTGCATCCCCAGTGTTGCCAGTGCACTCTCTTGACTCACTGCACTGCATCCCCAGTGGTGCCAGTGCACTCTCTGGAGACACTGCACTGCATCCTCAGTGGTGCCAGCGCACACACTCGACTCCCTGCCCTGCATCCCCAGTGGTGCCAGTGCACTCTCTGGACTCACTGCAGTGCATCCCCACTGGTGCCAGTGCACTCTCTGGACTCACTGCACTGCATCCCCAGTGGTGCCAGTGCACTCTCTGGAGTCACTGCAGTGCATCCGCAGTGGTGCCAGTGCACTCTCAGGAGTCACTGCAGTGCATCCCCTGTGGGGCCAGTGCACTCTCTGGACTCACTGCACTGCATCCCCAGTGGTGCCAGTGCACTCTCTGGACTCACTGCACTGCATCCCCACTGGTGCCAGTGCACTATCTGGACTCACTGCAGTGCATCCCCAGTGGTGCCAGTGCACTCTCTGGACTCACTGCACTGCATCCGCAGTGGTGCCAGTGCACTCTCTGGATTCACTGCACTACATCCCCAGTGGTGCCAGTGCACTCTCTGTACTCACTGAACTGCATCCCCAGTGGTGCCAGTGCACTCTCTGTACTCACTGAACTGCATCCCCAGTGGTGCCAGTGCACTCTCAGGAGTCACTGCAGTGCATCCCCTGTGGGGCCAGTGCACTCTCTGGACTCACTGCACTGCATCCCCAGTGGTGCCAGTGCAGTCTCTGGACTCACTGCACTGCATCCCCACTGGTGCCAGTGCACTATCTGGACTCACTGCAGTGCATCCGCAGTGGTGCCAGTGCACTCTCTGGACTCACTGCAATGCATCCCCAGTTGTGCCAGTGCACTCTCTGGACTCACTGTACTCCATCCCCACTGGTACCAGTACACTCTCTGGACTCACTGCACTGCATCCCCAGTGGGGCCAGTGCACTATCTGGACTCATTGCAGTGCATCCCCAGTGGTGCCAGTGCACTCTCTGAGTCAGTGTACTGCATCCCCTGTGGTGCCAGTGCACTCTCTGTACTCACTGAACTGCATCCCCAGTTGTGCCCGTGCACTCTCTGGACTCACTGCACTGCATTACCAGTGGTGCCAGTGCACTCTCTGGAGACACTGCAGTGCATCTCCACTAGTGCCAGGGCACTCTCTGGACTCACTGCAGTGCATCCGCAGTGGTGCCAGTGCACTCTCTGGAGTCACTGCACTGCATCCCCAGTGGTGCCAGTGCACTCTCTGGACTCACTGCGCTGCATCCCCACTGGTGCCAGTGCACTATCTGGACTCACTGCAGTGCATCACCAGTGGTGCCAGTGCACTCTCTGGAGTCACTACACTGCATCCCCAGTGGTGCCAGTGCACTCTCTGGCCTCACTGCACTGCATCCCCAGTGGTGCCAGTGCACTCTCTGGACTCACTGCAGTGCATCCGCAGTGGTGCCAGTGCACTCTCTGGACTCACTGCACTGCATCCCCAGTGGTGCCAGTGCACTCTCTGGACTCACTGCAGTGCATCCCCGGTGTTACCAGTGCACTCTCTGGAGTCATTGCACTGCATCCCCAGTGGTGCCAGTGCACTCTCTGTACTCACTGCACTGCATCACCAGTGGTGCCAGTGCACTCTGCTTACTCACTGCACTGCATCCCCAGTGGTGCCAGTGCGCTCTCTGGACTCACTGCACTGCATTTCCTGTTGTGCCAGTGCACTCTCTGGAGTCACTGCACTGCATCCCCAGTGGGGCCAGTGCACTCTCTTGACTCACTGCACTGCATCCCCAGTGGTGCCAGTGCACTCTCTGGACTCACTGCACTGCATCCTCAGTGGTGCCAGCGCACACACTGGACTCCCTGCCCTGCATCCCCAGTGGTGCCAATGCATTCTCAGGAGTCACTGCAGTGCATCCCCAGTGCTGACAGTGCAGTCTCTGGACTCACTGCACTCCATCCCCACTGGTGCCAGTACACTCTCAGGACTCACTGCACTGCATCCCCACTGGTGCCAGTGCACTCTCTGGACTCACTGCACTGCATCCCCAGTGGTGCCAGTGCTCTCTCTAGACTAACTGCACTGCATCCCCAATGGTGCCATTGCACTATCTGGACTCATTGCAGTGCATCCCCAGTGGTGCCAGGGCACTCTCTGCACTCACTGCACTGCATCCCCTCTGGTGCCAGTGCACTCTCTGCACTCACTGCACTGCATCCCCAGTGGTGCCAGTGCACTCTCTGGAGACACTGCAGTGCATATCCTCTAGTGCCAGGGCACCCTCTGGACTCACTGCAGTGTATCCCCTATGGGGCCAGTGCACTCTCTGGACTCACTGCACTGCATCCCCACTGGTGCCAGTGCACTCTCTTGACTCACTGCAGTGCATCCCCAGTGGTGCCAGTGCACTCTCTGGACTCACTGCACTGCATCCCCAGTGGTGCCAGTGCACTCTCTGGAGACACTGCAGTGCATATCCTCTAGTGCCAGGGCACCCTCTGGACTCACTGCAGTATATCTCCTGTGGTGCCAGTGCACTCTCTGGACTCACTGCACTGCATCCCCAGTGGTGCCAGTGCACTCTCTGGACTCACTGCACTGCATCCCCAGTGGTGCCAGTGCAGTCTCTGGACTCACTGCACTGCATCCCCAGTGGAGCCAGTACACTCCCTGGACTCACTGCATTGCATCCCCAGTGGTGCAAGTGCACTCTCTGGACTCACTGCACTGCATCCCCAGTGGTGCCAGTGCACTCTCTGGACTCACTGCACTGCATCCCCACTGGTGCCAGTGCACTCTCTGCACTCACTGCAGTGCATCCCCAGTGGTGCCAGTGCACTCTCTGGACTCACTGCAATGCATCCCCAGTTGTGCCAGTGCACTCTCTGGACTCACTGTACTCCATCCCCACTGGTGCCAGTACACTCTCTGGACTCACTGCACTGCATCCCCAGTGGGGCCAGTGCACTATCTGGACTCATTGCAGTGCATCCCCAGTGGTGCCAGTGCACTCTCTGAGTCAGTGTACTGCATCCCCAGTGGTGCCAGTGCACTCTCTGGAGACACTGCAGTGCATCTCCACTAGTGCCAGGGCACTCTCTGGACTCACTGCAGTGCA
The DNA here is from genome assembly GCF_964211835.1 of Anser anser. Classification (NCBI taxonomy): domain Eukaryota; kingdom Metazoa; phylum Chordata; class Aves; order Anseriformes; family Anatidae; genus Anser; species Anser anser. The sequence goes on from NW_028154189.1 coordinate 2,016,983, forward strand.
TCCCCAGTGGGGCCAGTGCACTCTCTGGACTCACTGCACTGCATCCCCAGTGGTGCCAGTGCAGTCTCTGGACTCACTGCACTGCATCCCCAGTGGTACCAGTGCACTATCTGGACTCATTGCAGTGCATCCCCAGTGGTGCCAGTGCACTCTCTGGACTCACTGCACTGCATCCTCAGTGGTGCCCGCGCACACACTGGACTCCCTGCCCTGCATCCCCTGTGGTGCCAGTGCACTCTCAGGAGTCACTGCAGTGCATCCCCAGTGCTGACAGTGCAGTCTCTGGACTCACTGCACTCCATCCCCACTGGTGCCAGTACACTCTCAGGACTCACTGCAGTGCATCCCCAGTAGTGCCAGTGCACTCTCTGGACTCACTGCAGTGCATCCCCAGTGGTGCAAGTGCACTCTCTGCACTCACTGCACTGCATCCCCTCTGGTGCCAGTGCACTCTCTGCACTCACTGCACTGCATCCCCAGTGGTGCCAGTGCACTCTCTGGAGACACTGCAGTGCATATCCTCTAGTGCCAGGGCACCCTCTGGACTCACTGCAGTGTATCCCCTGTGGGGCCAGTGCACTCTCTGTACTCACTGCACTGCATCCCCAGTGGTGCCAGTGCAGTCTCTGGACTCACTGCACTCCATCCCCACTGTTGCCAGTACACTCTCTGGAGTCACTGCACTGCATCCCCAGTGGTGCCAGTGCACTCTCTGGACTCACTGCACTGCATCCCCAGTGGTGCCAGTGCACTCTCTGGACTCACTGCACTGCATCCCCAGTGGTGCCAGTGCACTCTCAGGACTCACTGCACTGCATCCCCACTGGTGCCAGTGCACTCTCTGGAGTCACTGCAGTGCATCCCCAGTGGTGCCAGTGCACTCTCTGGACTCACTGCACTGCATCCCCAGTGGTGCCAGTGCACTCTCTGGACTCACTGCGCTGCATCCCCACTGGTGCCAGTGCACTATCTGGACTCACTGCAGTGCATCACCAGTGGTGCCAGTGCACTCTCTGGAGTCACTACACTGCATCCCCAGTGGTGCCAGTGCACTCTCTGGCCTCACTGCACTGCATCCCCAGTGGTGCCAGTGCACTCTCTGGACTCACTGCAGTGCATCCGCAGTGGTGCCAGTGCACTGTCTGGATTCGCTGCACTACATCCCCAGTGGTGCCAGTGCACTCTCTGGACTCACTGCAGTGCATCCCCAGTGGTGCCAGTGCACTCTCTGGACTCACTGCAGTGCATCCCCACTGGTGCCAGTGCACTCTCTGGACTCACTGCACTGCATCCCCAGTGGTGCCAGTGCACTCTCTGGAGTCACTGCAGTGCATCCGCAGTGGTGCCAGTGCACTCTCAGGAGTCACTGCAGTGCATCCCCTGTGGGGCCAGTGCACTCTCTGGACTCACTGCACTGCATCCCCAGTGGTGCCAGTGCACTCTCTGGACTCACTGCACTGCATCCCCAGTGGTGCCAGTGCACTATCTGGACTCACTGCAGTGCATCACCAGTGGTGCCAGTGCACTCTCTGGAGTCACTACACTACATCCCCAGTGGTACCAGTGCACTCTCTGCCCTCACTGCAGTGCATCCCCAGTGGTGCCAGTGCACTCTCTGGACTCACTGCACTGCATCCGCAGTGGTGCCAGTGCACTCTCTGGATTCACTGCACTACATCCCCAGTGGTGCCAGTGCACTCTCTGTACTCACTGAACTGCATCCCCAGTGGTGCCAGTGCACTCTCTGTACTCACTGAACTGCATCCCCAGTGGTGCCAGTGCACTCTCAGGAGTCACTGCAGTGCATCCCCTGTGGGGCCAGTGCACTCTCTGGACTCACTGCACTGCATCCCCAGTGGTGCCAGTGCAGTCTCTGGACTCACTGCACTGCATCCCCACTGGTGCCAGTGCACTATCTGGACTCACTGCAGTGCATCCGCAGTGGTGCCAGTGCACTCTCTGGACTCACTGCAATGCATCCCCAGTTGTGCCAGTGCACTCTCTGGACTCACTGTACTCCATCCCCACTGGTACCAGTACACTCTCTGGACTCACTGCACTGCATCCCCAGTGGGGCCAGTGCACTATCTGGACTCATTGCAGTGCATCCCCAGTGGTGCCAGTGCACTCTCTGAGTCAGTGTACTGCATCCCCTGTGGTGCCAGTGCACTCTCTGTACTCACTGAACTGCATCCCCAGTTGTGCCCGTGCACTCTCTGGACTCACTGCACTGCATTACCAGTGGTGCCAGTGCACTCTCTGGAGACACTGCAGTGCATCTCCACTAGTGCCAGGGCACTCTCTGGACTCACTGCAGTGCATCCCCAGTGGGGCCAGTGCACTCTCTGGACTCACTGCACTGCATCCCCAGTGGTGCCAGTGCAGTCTCTGGACTCACTGCACTGCATCCCCAGTGGTACCAGTGCACTATCTGGACTCATTGCAGTGCATCCCCAGTGGTGCCAGTGCAATCTCTGGACTCACTACAGTACAGCTCCAATGGTGCCAGCGCACTCTCTGGACTCACTGCACTGCATCCCCACTGGTGCCAGTGCACTCTCTGGACTCACTGAACTGCATCCCCAGTGGTGCCAGTGCACTCTCTGGACTCACTGCACTGCATCCTCTGTGGTGCCAGCGCACACAATGGACTCCCTGCCCTGCATCCCCTGTGGTGCCAGTGCTCTCTCAGGAGTCACTGCAGTGCTACCCCAGTGCTGACAGTGCAGTCTCTGGACTCACTGCACTCCATCCCCACTGGTGCCAGTACACTCTCAGGACTCACTGCAGTGCATCCCCAGTGGTGCCAGTGCACTCTCTGCACTCACTGCACTGCATCCCCAGTGGTGCCAGTGCACTCTCTGGAGACACTGCAGTGCATATCCTCTAGTGCCAGGGCACCCTCTGGACTCACTGCAGTGTATCCCCTGTGGTGCCAGTGCACTCTCTGTACTCACTGCACTGCATCCCCAGTGGTGCCAGTGCACTCTCTGGACTCACTGTACTGCATCCCCAGTGGTGCCAGTGCAGTCTCTGGACTCACTGCACTCCATCCCCACTGGTGCCAGTACACTCTCAGGACTCACTGCAGTGCATCCCCAGTGGTGCCAGTGCACTCTCTGGACTCACTGCACTACATCCCCAGTGGTGCCAGTGCACTCTCTGGACTCACTGCACTGCATCCCCAGTGGTGCCAGTGCACTCTCAGGACTCACTGCACTGCATCACCACTGGTGCCAGTGCACTCGCTGGAGTCACTGCAGTGCATCCCCAGTGTTGCCAGTGCACTCTCTGGAGTCACTGCACTGCATCCCCAGTGGTGCCAGTGCACTCTCTGGACTCACTGCGCTGCATCCCCACTGGTGCCAGTGCACTATCTGGACTCACTGCAGTGCATCACCAGTGGTGCCAGTGCACTCTCTGGAGTCACTACACTGCATCCCCAGTGGTGCCAGTGCACTCTCTGGCCTCACTGCAGTGCATCCGCAGTGGTGCCAGTGCACTGTCTGGATTCGCTGCACTACATCCCCAGTGGTGCCAGTGCACTCTCTGGACTCACTGCAGTGCATCCCCAGTGGTGCCAGTGCACTCCCTGGACTCACTGCAGTGCATCCCCACTGGTGCCAGTGAACTCTCTGGACACACTGCACTGCATCCCCAGTGGTGCCAGTGCACTCTCTGGACTCACTGCACTGCATCCCCAGTGGTGCCAGTGCACTCTCAGGAGTCACTGCAGTGCATCCCCAGTGGTGCCAGTGCACTCTCTGGACTCACTGCACTGCATCCCCAGTGGTGCCAGTGCACTATCTGGACTCACTGCAGTGCATCACCAGTGGTGCCAGTGCACTCTCTGGACTCACTACACTACATCCCCAGTGGTGCCAGTGCACTCTCTGGCCTCACTGCAGTGCATCCCCAGTGGTGCCAGTGCCCTCTCTGGACTCACTGCACTGCATCCGCAGTGGTGCCAGTGCAATCTCTGGATTCACTGCACTACATCCCCAGTGGTGCCAGTGCACTCTCTGTGCTCACTGAACTGCATCCCCAGTGGTGCCAGTGCACTCTCTGTACTCACTGAACTGCATCCCCAGTGGTGCCAGTGCACTCTCAGGAGTCACTGCAGTGCATCCCCTGTGGGGCCAGTGCACTCTCTGGACTCACTGCACTGCATCCCCAGTGGTGCCAGTGCACTCTCTGGACTCACTGCACTGCATACCCAGTGGAGCCAGTACACTCCCTGGACTCACTGCAGTACATCCCCAGTGGTGCCAGTGCACTCTCTGGACTCACTGCAATGCATCCCCACTGGTGCCAGTGCACTCTCTGGACTCACTGTACTCCATCCCCACTGGTGCCAGTACACTCTATGGACTCATTGCACTGCATCCCCAGTGGGGCCAGTGCACTATCTGGACTCATTGCAGTGCATCCCCAGTGGTGCCAGTGCACTCTCTGAGTCAGTGTACTGCATCCCCAGGGGTGCCAGTGCACTCTCTGGACTCACTGAACTGCATACCCAGTGGTGCCAGTGCACTCTCTGGACTCACTGCACTGCATCCCCAGTGGTACCATTGCACTATCTGGACTCATTGCAGTGCATCCCCAGTGGTGCCAGAGCAATCTCTGGACTCACTACAGTACAGATCCAATGGTGCCAGCGCACTCTCTGGACTCACTGCACTGCATCCCCACTGGTGCCAGTGCACTCTCTTGACTCACTGCACTGCCTCCCCAGTGGTGCCAGTGAACTCTCTGGACTCACTGCACTGCATCCTCAGTGTTGCCAGCGCACACACTGGACTCCCTGCCCTGCATCCCCAGTGGTGCCAGTGCACTCTCAGGAGTCACTGCAGTGCATCCCCAGTGCTGACAGTGCAGTCTGTGGACTCACTGCACTCCATCCCCACTGGTGCCAGTGCACTCTCTTGACTCACTGCACTGCATCCCCAGTGGTGCCAGTGCACTCTCTGGACTCAATGCACTGCATCCCCAGTGGTGCCAGTGCACTCTCTCGATTAACTGCACTGCATCCCCAATGGTGCCATTGCACTATCTGGACTCATTGCAGTGCATCCCCAATGGTGCCAGGGCACTCTCTGGACTCACTGCAGTGCATTCCCAGTGGTGCCAGTGCACTCTCTGCACTCACTGCACTGCATCCCCAGTGGTGCCAGTGCACTCTCTGGAGACACTGCAGTGCATCCCCTGTGCTGCCAGTGCACTCTCTGGACTCACTGCAGTGAATCCCCGGTGGTGCCAGTGCACTCTCTGGAGTCACTGCACTGCATCCCCAGTGGTGCCAGTGCACTCTCTGGACTCACCGCACTGCATCCCCAGTGTTGCCAGTGCACTCTCTGCACTCACTGCACTGCATCCCCAGTGGAGCCAGTACACTCCCTGGACTCAGTGCAGTGCATCCCCAGTGCTGGCAGTGCACTCTCTGGACTCACTGCAGTGCATCCCCAGTGGTGCCAGTGCACTCTCTGGACTCACTGCACTGCATCCCCAGTGGTGCCAGTGCACTCTCTGTAGTCACTGCGCTGCATCCCCAGTGGTGACAGTGCAATCTCTGGACTCACTGCACTGCATCCCCAGTGGTGACAGTGGCTCTCTGGACTCACTGCACTGCATCCCCATTGGTGCCAGTGCACTCTCTGGACTCACTGCACTGCATCCCCATTGGTGCCAGTGTAGTCTCTGGACTCACTGCAGTGCATCCCCAGTGGTGCCAGTGCAATCTCTGGACTCACTGCAGTGCAGTTCAGTGGTGCCAGTGCACTCTCTAGACTCACTCCACTGCATCCCCAGTGGTTCCAGTGCACTGTCTGGAGTCACTGCAGTGTATCCCCATTGGAGCCAGAGCACTCTCTGGACTCACAGCAGTGCATCCTCAGTGGTGTCAGAGAACTCTCTGGACTCACTGCAGTGCATCCCCAGTGGTGCCAGTGCACTATTGGACTCACTGCACTAAAGCCCCAGTGGTGCCAGTGCACTCTCTGGACTCACTGCTCTGCATCCCCAGTGGTGCCAGTGCACTCTCTGGACTCACGGCACTGCATCCCCAATGGTGCCAGTGCACTGTCTGGAGTCACTGCAGTGTATCCCAATTGGAGCCAGTGCACTCTCTGCACACACAGCACTGCATCCCCAGTGGTGCCAGTGCACTCTTGGACTCACTGCACTAAAGCCCCAGTGGTGCCAGTGCACTCTCTGCACTAACTGCACTGCATCCCCAGTAGTGCCAGTGCACTCTCTGGACTCACTGCAGTGCATCCCCTGTGGTGCCAGTGCACTCTCTGGACTCACTGCAGTGAATCCCCAGTGGTGCCAGTGCACTCTCTGGACTCACTGCAGTGCATCCCCAGTGGTGCCAGTGCACTCTCTGGACTCACTGCAGTGCATCCCCAGTGTTGCCAGTGCACTCTCTGGACTCACTGCACTGCATCCCCAGTGGTGCCAGTGCACTCTCTAGACTCACTGCAGTGCGTCCCCAGTGGTGCCAGTGCACTCTCTGGACTCACTGCAGTGCATCCCCAGTGGTTCCAGTGCACTCTCTGGACTCACTACAGTGCATCTCCAGTGGTGCCAGGGCACTCTCTGGACCCACTGAAGTGCATCCCCACTGGTGCCAGTGCACTCTCTGGACTCACTGCACTGCATCCCCAGTGGTGACAGTGCACTCTCTATAGTCACTGCGCTGCATCGCCACTGTTGCCAGTGCATTCTCTGGACTCACTGCGCTGCATCCCCAGTGGTGCCAGTGCACTCTCTGGAGTCACTGCAGTGCATCCCCAGTGGTGCCAGTGCACTCTCTGGACTCACCGCAATGCAGCCACTGAGGTGCTAGTGCACTCTCTGGACTCACTGCACTGCATCCCCAGTGGTGCCAGTGCACTCTCTGGACTCACTGCACTGCATCCCCACTGGTGCCAGTGCACTCTCTGCACTCACTGTAGTGCATCACCAGTGTTGCTAGTGCACTCTCTGGACTCACTGCACTGCATCCCCACTGGTGCCAGTGCACTCTCTGCACTCACTGCAGTGTATCCCCAGTGGTGCAACGGCACTCTCTGGACTCACTGCACTAAAGCCCCAGTGGTGCCAGTGCACTCTCTGGACTCACAGCACTGCATCCCCAATGGTGCCACTGCACTCTCTGGACTCACTGCACTGCATCCCCAGTGGTGCCAGTGCACTCTCTGGACTGACTGCAGTGCATCCCCAGTGGTGCCAGTGGACTCTCTGGACTCACTGCACTGCATCCCCTGTTGAGCCAGTGCACTCTCTGGACTCACCTCACTGCATCCCCAGTGGTGCCAGTGCACTCTCTGGACTCACTGCACTGCATCCCCAGTGGTGCCAGTGAACTCTCTGGACTCACTGCACTGCATCCCCAGTGGTGCCAGTGCACTCTCTGGACTCACTGCACTTCATCGCCAGTGGTGCCAGTGCACTCTCTGGACTCACTGCACTGCATCACCAGTGGTGCCAGTGCACTCTCGGGACTCACTGCAGTGCATCCCCAGTGGTGCCAGTGCACTCTCAGGACTCCCTGCACTGCATGCCCAGTGGTGCCAGTGCACTCTCTGGACTCACTGCAGTGCATCCCCTGTTGTGCTAGTGCACTCTCTGCACTCACAGCACTGCATCCCCACTGGTGCCAGTGCACTCTCTGGAGTCACTGCGCTGCATCCCCAGTGGTGCCAGTGCACTCTCTGGACTCACTGCAGTGAATACCCAGTGGTGCCAGTGCCCTCTCTGGACTCACTGCACTGCATCCCCACTGGTGCCAGTGCACTCTCTGGACTCACTGAACTGCATTCCCCAGTGGTGCCAGTGCACTCTCTAGACTCACTGCAGTGCATCTCCAGTGGTGCCAGTGCACTCTCTGGACTCACTGCAGTGCATCCCCAGTGGTGCCAGTGCACTCTCTGGACTCATTGCAGTGCATCCACAGTGGTGCCAGTGCACAATCTGGACTCACTGCACTGCATCTCCAGTGGTGCCAGTGCACTGTCTGGAGTCACTACAGTGCATCTCCAGTGGTGCCAGGGCACTCTCTGGACCCACTGAAGTGCATCCCCACTGGTGCCAGTGCACTCTCTGGACTCACTGCAGTGCATCCCCAGTGGTGACAGTGCACTCTCTATATTCACTGCGCTGCATCCCCACTGTTGCCAGTGCATTCTCTCGACTCACTGCGCTTCATCCCCAGTGGTGCCAGTGCACTCTCTGGAGTCACTGCAGTGCATCCCCAGTGATGCCAGTGCACTCTCTGGACTCACTGCAATGCAGCCACTGAGGTGCTAGTGCACTCTCTGGACTCACTGCACTGCATCCCCAGTGGTGCCAGTGCACTCTCTGGACTCACTGCACTGCATCCCCAGTGGTGCCAGTGCACTCTCTGGACTCACTGCACTGCATCCCCAGTGGTGCCAGTGCACTCTCTGGACTAACTGCACTGCATCCCCAGGGATGCCAGAGCACTCTCTGGACTCACTGCACTGCATCCCCAGTGGTGCCAGTGCACTCTCTGGACTCACTGCACTGCATCCCCAGTGGTGCCAGTGCACTCTCTGGACTCACTGCGCTGCATCTCCAGTGGTGCCTGTGCACAATGTGGAGTCACTGCAGTGTATCCCCAGTGGTGCCAGTGCACTCTGTAGACTCACTGCATTGCATCCCAGTGGTGCCAGTGCACTCTCTGGACTCACTGCACTGCATCCCCAATGGTGCCAGTGCACTCTCTGGACTCACTGCACTGCATCCCCAGTGGTGCCAGTGCACTCTCTGGAATTATTGCACTGCATCCCGAGTGTGCCTGTGCACTCTCCGGACTCCCTGCACTGCATCCCCAGTGGTGCCAGTGCACTCTCTGGAGTCACGGCACTGCATCCCCAGTGGTGCCAGTGCACTGCCTGGACTCACTGCAGTGCATCCCCATTGGTGCCAGTGCACTCTATGGAGTCACTGCACTGCAACCCCAGTGGTGCCAGTGCACTTTCTGGACTCACTGAACTGCATTCCCAGTGGTGCCAGTGCACTCTCTGGACTCACGGCACTGCATCCCCAGTGGTGCCAGTGCACTCTCTGCACTCACTGCACTGCATCCCCTGTGGTGCCAGTGCACTCTCTGCACTCACTGCACACCATCCCCAGTGGGGCCAGTGCACTCTCTAGACTCACTGCAGTGAATCCCCGATGGTGCCAGTGCACTCTCTGGACTCACTACACTGCATCCCCAGTGGTGCCAGTGCACCCTCTGCACTCACTGCACTGCATCACCAGTGGTGCCAGGGCACTCTCTGGACTCACTGCACTGCATGCCCAGTGGTGCCAGTGCACTCTCTGGAGTCACGGCGCTGCATTCCCTGTGGTGCCAGTGCACTCTCTGGACTCACTGCACTGCATCCCCAGTGGTGCCAGGGCACTCTCTGGACTCACTGCACTGCATCCCCAGTGGTGCCAGTGCACTCTCTGGAGTCACTGCAGTGCATCCCCTTTTGTGCTAGTGCACTCTCTGCACTCACAGCACTGCATACCCTGTGGTGCCAGTGCACTCTCTGGAGCCACTGCGCTGCATCCCCAGTGGTGCCAGTGCACTCTCTGGACTCACTGCACTGCATCCCCAGTGGTGCCAGTGCACTCTCTGGACTCACTGAACTGCATCCCCAGTGGTGCCAGTGCACTCTGTAGACTCACTGCAGTGCATCCCCAGTGGTGCCAGTGCACAATCTGGACTCACTGCACTGCATCTCCAGTGGTGCCAGTGCACTGTCTGGAGTTACTACAGTGCATCTCCAGTGGTGCCAGGGCACTCTCTTGACCCACTGCAGTGCATCCCCACTGGTGCCAGTGCACTCTCTGGACTCACTGCAGTGCATCCCCAGTGGTGCCAGTGCACTCTCTGGACTCACTGAACTGCATCCCCAGTGGTGCCAGTGCACTCTCTGCACTCACTGCACTGCATCCCCAGTGCTGACTGTGCTCTCTCTGGACTCACGGCAGTGAGTCCCCGGTGGTGCCAGTGCACTCTCTGGACTGACTGTAGTGCATCCCCAGTGTTGCCAGTGCACTCTCTGGACTCACTGAACAGCATCCCCAGTGGTGCCAGTGCACTCTCTGGACTCACTGCAGTGCATCTCCAGTGGTGCCAGTGCACTCTCTGGACCCTCTGCATTGCATCCCCACTGGTGCCTGTGCCCTCTCTGGACTCACCAGCGTGCATCATCAGTGGTGCCAGTGCACTCTCTGGACTCACTGCAGTGCATCCCCATTGGTGACAGTGCACTCTCTGGACTCACTGCAGTGAATCCCCGTTGGTGCCAGTGCACTCTCTGGACTCACTGCAGTGCATCACCAGTGTTGCCAGTGCACTCTATGGACTCACTGCAGTGCATCCCTAGTGTTGCCAGTGCACTCTCTGGACTCACTGCAGTGCATCCCCAGTGGTGCCAGTGAACTCTCTGGAGTCACTGCAGTGCATCTCCAGTGGTGCCAGTGCACTCTCTGGACTCACTGCACTGCATCCCCAGTGGTGCCAGTGCACTCTCTGGAGTCACTGCACTGCATCCCCAGTGGTGCCAGAGCACTCCCTGGACTCACTGCAGTGCGTCCCCAGTGGTGCCAGTGCACTCTATGGAGTCACTGCACTGTAACCCCAGTGGTGCCAGTGCACTTTCTGGACTCACTGAACTGCGTTCCCAGTGGTGCCAGTGCACTCTCTGGACTCACGGCACTGCATCCACAGTGTTGCCAGTGCACTCTCTGCACTCACTGCACTGCATCCCCTGTGGTGCCAGTGCACTCTCTGGACTCACTGCACTGCATCCCCAGTGGTGCCAGTGCACTCTCTAGACTCACTGCAGTGAATCCCCGATGGAGCCAGTGCACTCTCTGGACTCACTGCACTGCATCCCCAGTGGTGCCAGTGCACTCTCTGGACTCACTGAACTGCATCCCCAGTGGTGCCAGTGCCCTCTCTGGACTCACTGCAGTGCATCCCCAGTGGTGCCAGTGCACTCTCTGGACTCACTGCACTGCATCCCCAGTGGTGCCAGTGCAATCTCTGGACTCACTGCAGTGCAGCCCCTGAGGTGCCAGTGCAATCTCTGTACTCACTGCACTGCATTCCCAGTGGTGCCAGTGCACGCTCTTGACTCACTGCAGTGAATCCCCGGTGGTGCCAGTGCACTCTCTGTACTCACTGCACTGCATCCCCAGTGGTGCCAGTGCACTCTCTGGACTCACTGCAGTGCATCCCCAGTGGTGCCAGGGCACTCTCTGGACTCACTGCAGTGCATCCCCACTGGTGCCAGTGCACTCTCTGGACTCACTGCAGTGCATCCCCAGTGGTGCCAGTGCACTCTCTGGACTCACTGCAGTGCATCCCCGAGTGGTGCCACTGCACTCTCTGGACTCACTGCACTGCATCCCCAGTGGTGCCAGTGCACTCTCTGGACTCACTGCAGTGCATCCCCAGTGTTGCCAGTGCACTCTCTGGACTCACTGCACTGCATCCCCAGTGGTGCCAGTGCACTCTCTGCACTCACTGCACTGCATCCCCAGTGTTGCCACTGCACTCTCTGGACTCACTGCACTGCATCCCCAGTGTTGCCACTGCACTCTCTGGACTCCCTGCACTGCATCCCCAGTGGTGCCAGTGCACTCTCTGGACTCACTGCACTGCATCCCCAGTGGTACCTGTGCGCACTGTAGACTCACTGCAGTGCAGCTCCTGAGGTGCCAGTGCACTCTCTGGACTCACTGCGCTGCATCCCCAGTAGTGCCAGTGCACTCTCTGGACTCACTGCAGTAAATCCCCGGTGATGCCAGTGCACTCTCTGGACTCACTGAACTGCATCCCCATTGGTGCCAGTGCAATCTCTGGACTCACGGCACTGCATCACCAGTGGTGCCAGTGCACTCTGTTTACTCACTGCACTGCATCCCCAGTGGTACCAGTGCGCTCTCTGGACTCACTGCACTGCATTCCCAGTTGTGCCACTGCACTCTCTGGACTCACTGCACTGCATTACCAGTGGTGCCAGTGCACTCTCTGGACTCACTGCACTGCATCCCCAGTGGTTCCAGGGCACTCTCTGGACTCACTGCACTGCATCCCCACTGGTGCCAGTGCACTCTCTGGACTCACTGCTTTGCATCCCCACTGGTGCCATTGCACTCTTTGGACTGACTGCACTGCATCCCCACTGGTGCCAGTGGACTCTCTGGACTCACTGAACTGCATCCCCAGTGGTGCCAGTGCACTCTCTGGGCTCACTGCACTGCATCCCCACTGGTGCCAGTGGACTCTCTGGACTCACTGAACTGCATCCCCACTGGTGCCAGTGCACTCTCTGGGCTCACTGCACTGCATCCCCACTGGTGCCAGTGGACTCTCTGGACTCACTGAACTGCATCCCCAGTGGTGCCAGTGCACTCTCTGGACTCACTGAACTGCATCCCCAGTGGTGCCAGTGCCCTCTCTGGACTCACTGCAGTGCATCCCCAGTGGTGCCAGTGCACTCTCTGGACTCACGGCAGTGAGTCCCCGGTGGTGCCAGTGCACTCTCTGGACTGACTGTAGTACATCCCCAGTGTTGCCAGTGCACTCTCTGGACTCACTGAACAGCATCCCCAGTGGTGCCAGTGCACTCTCTGGACTCACTGCAGTGCATCTCCAGTGGTGCCAGTGCACTCTCTGGACCCTCTGCATTGCATCCCCAGTGGTGCCAGTGCCCTCTCTGGACTCACTGCACTGCATCTCCAGTGGTGCCAGTGCCCTCTCTTTAGTCACTGCGCTGCATCCCCAGTGGTGCCAGTGCACTCTCTGGACCCACTGCAGTGCATATCCAGTGGTGCCAGTGCACTCTCTGGACCCACTGCAGTGCATCCCCAGTGGTGCCAGTTCACTCTGTGGACTCACTGCACTGCATCCCCAGTGGTGACAGTGCACTCTCTGGACTCACTGCGCTGCATCCCCAGTGGTGCCTGTGCACAATCTGGAGTCACTGCAGTGTATCCCCAGTGGTGCCAGTGCACTCTGTGGACTCACTGCATTGCATCCCAGTGGTGCCAGTGCACTCTCTGGACCCTCTGCACTGCATCCCCAGTGGTGCCAGTGCACTCTCTGGACTCACTGCACTGCATCCCCAGTGGTGCCAGTGCACTCTCTGGAATCATTGCACTGCATCCCCAGTGTGCCTGTGCACTCTCCGGACTCCCTGCACTGCATCCCCAGTGGTGCCAGTGCACTCTCTGGACTCACTGCACTGCATCCCCAGTGGTGCCAGTGCGCTCTCTGGACTCACTGCAGTGCATCCCCAGTGGTGCCAGTGCACTCTCTGGACTCACCAGCGTGCATCATCAGTGGTGCCGGTGCACTCTCTGGACTCACTGCAGTGCATCCCCATTGGTGACAGTGCACTCTCTGGACTCACTGCAGTGAATCCCCGTTGGTGCCAGTGCACTCTCTGGACTCACTGCAGTGCATCACCAGTGTTGCCAGTGCACTCTCTGGACTCACTGCAGTGCATCCCTAGTGTTGCCAGTGCACTCTCTGGACTCACTGAACAGCATCCCCAGTGGTGCCAGTGCACTCTCCGGAGTCACTGCAGTGCATCTCCAGTGGTGCCAGTGCACTCTCTGGACTCACTGCACTGCATCCCCAGTGGTGCCAGAGCACTCCCTGGACTCACTGCAGTGCGTCCCCAGTGGTGCCAGTGCACTCTATGGAGTCACTGCACTGTAACCCCAGTGGTGCCAGTGCACTTTCTGGACTCACTGAACTGCGTTCCCAGTGGTGCCAGTGCACTCTCTGGACTCACGGCACTGCATCCGCAGTGTTGCCAGTGCACTCTCTGCACTCACTGCACTGCATCCCCTGTGGTGCCAGTGCACTCTCTTGACTCACTGCACTGCATCCCCAGTGGTGCCAGTGCACTCTCTAGACTCACTGCAGTGAATTCCCGATGGAGCCAGTGCACTCTCTGGACTCACTGCAGTGCATCCCCACTGGTGCCAGTGCACTCTCTGGACTCACTGCAGTGCATCCCCATTGGTGCCAGTGCCCTCTCTGGACTCACTGCAGTGCATCCCCAGTGGTGCCAGTGCACTCTCTGGACTCACTGCACTGCATCCCCAGTGGTGCCAGTGCACTCTCTGGACTCACTGCAGTGCAGCCCCTGAGGTGCCAGTGCACTCTCTGTACTCACTGCACTGCATTCCCAGTGGTGCCAGTGCACGCTCTTGACTCACTGCAGTGAATCCCCGGTGGTGCCAGTGCACTCTCTGTACTCACTGCACTGCATCCCCAGTGGTGCCAGTGCACTCTCTGGACTCACTGCAGTGCATCCCCAGTGGTGCCAGGGCACTCTCTGGACTCACTGCAGTGCATCCCCACTGGTGCCAGTGCACTCTCTGGACTCACTGCAGTGCATCCCCAGTGGTGCCAGTGCACTCTCTGGACTCACTGTAGTGCATCCCCAGTGTTGCCAGTGCACTCTCTGGACTCACTGCACTGCATCCCCAGTGGTGCCAGTGCACTCTCTGCACTCACTGCACTGCATCCCCAGTGTTGCCACTGCACTCTCTGGACTCACTGCACTGCATCCCCAGTGTTGCCACTGCACTCTCTGGACTCCCTGCACTGCATCCCCAGTGGTGCCAGTGCACTCTCTGGACTCACTGCACTGCATCCCCAGTGGTACCAGTGCGCACTGTAGACTCACTGCAGTGCAGCTCCTGAGGTGCCAGTGCACTCTCTGGACTCACTGCGCTGCATCCCCAGTAGTGCCAGTGCACTCTCTGGACTCACTGCAGTAAATCCCCGGTGGTGCCAGTGCACTCTCTGGACTCACTGAACTGCATCCCCATTGGTGCCAGTGCACTCTCTGGACTCACGGCACTGCATCACCAGTGGTGCCAGTGCACTCTGTTTACTCACTGCACTGCATCCCCAGTGGTACCAGTGCGCTCTCTGGACTCACTGCACTGCATTCCCAGTTGTGCAACTGCACTCTCTGGACTCACTGAACAGCATCCCCAGTGGTGCCAGTGCACTCTCTGGACTCACTGCAGTGCATCTCCAGTGGTGCCAGTGCACTCTCTGGACCCTCTGCATTGCATCCCCACTGGTGCCTGTGCCCTCTCTGGACTCACCAGCGTGCATCATCAGTGGTGCCAGTGCACTCTCTGGACTCACTGCAGTGCATCCCCATTGGTGACAGTGCACTCTCTGGACTCACTGCAGTGAATCACCGTTGGTGCCAGTGCACTCTCTGGACTCACTGCAGTGCATCACCAGTGTTGCCAGTGCACTCTATGGACTCACTGCAGTGCATCCCTAGTGTTGCCAGTGCACTCTCTGGACTCACTGCAGTGCATCCCCAGTGGTGCCAGTGAACTCTCTGGAGTCACTGCAGTGCATCTCCAGTGGTGCCAGTGCACTCTCTGGACTCACTGCACTGCATCCCCAGTGGTGCCAGTGCACTCTCTGGAGTCACTGCACTGCATCCCCAGTGGTGCCAGAGCACTCCCTGGACTCACTGCAGTGCGTCCCCAGTGGTGCCAGTGCACTCTATGGAGTCACTGCACTGTAACCCCAGTGGTGCCAGTGCACTTTCTGGACTCACTGAACTGCGTTCCCAGTGGTGCCAGTGCACTCTCTGGACTCACGGCACTGCATCCACAGTGTTCCCAGTGCACTCTCTGCACTCACTGCACTGCATCCCCTGTGGTGCCAGTGCACTCTCTGGACTCACTGCACTGCATCCCCAGTGGTGCCAGTGCACTCTCTAGACTCACTGCAGTGAATCCCCGATGGAGCCAGTGCACTCTCTGGACTCACTGCACTGCATCCCCAGTGGTGCCAGTGCACTCTCTGGACTCACTGAACTGCATCCCCAGTGGTGCCAGTGCCCTCTCTGGACTCACTGCAGTGCATCCCCAGTGGTGCCAGTGCACTCTCTGGACTCACTGCACTGCATCCCCAGTGGTGCCAGTGCACTCTCTGGACTCACTGCAGTGAATCCCCGGTGGTGCCAGTGCACTCTCTGTACTCACTGCACTGCATCCCCAGTGGTGCCAGTGCACTCTCTGGACTCACTGCAGTGCATCCCCAGTGGTGCCAGGGCACTCTCTGGACTCACTGCAGTGCATCCCCACTGGTGCCAGTGCACTCTCTGGACTCACTGCAGTGCATCCCCAGTGGTGCCAGTGCACTCTCTGGACTCACTGCAGTGCATCCCCGAGTGGTGCCACTGCACTCTCTGGACTCACTGCACTGCATCCCCAGTGGTGCCAGTGCACTCTCTGGACTCACTGCAGTGCATCCCCAGTGTTGCCAGTGCACTCTCTGGACTCACTGCACTGCATCCCCAGTGGTGCCAGTGCACTCTCTGCACTCACTGCACTGCATCCCCAGTGTTGCCACTGCACTCTCTGGACTCACTGCACTGCATCCCCAGTGTTGCCACTGCACTCTCTGGACTCCCTGCACTGCATCCCCAGTGGTGCCAGTGCACTCTCTGGACTCACTGCACTGCATCCCCAGTGGTACCTGTGCGCACTGTAGACTCACTGCAGTGCAGCTCCTGAGGTGCCAGTGCACTCTCTGGACTCACTGCGCTGCATCCCCAGTAGTGCCAGTGCACTCTCTGGACTCACTGCTGTAAATCCCCGGTGGTGCCAGTGCACTCTCTGGACTCACTGAACTGCATCCCCATTGGTGCCAGTGCACTCTCTGGACTCACGGCACTGCATCACCAGTGGTGCCAGTGCACTCTGTTTACTCACTGCACTGCATCCCCAGTGGTACCAGTGCGCTCTCTGGACTCACTGCACTGCATTCCCAGTTGTGCCACTGCACTCTCTGGACTCACTGCACTGCATCACCAGTGGTGCCAGTGCACTCTCTGGACTCACTGCACTGCATCCCCAGTGGTTCCAGGGCACTCTCTGGACTCACTGCACTGCATCCCCACTGGTGCCAGTGCACTCTCTGGACTCACTGCTTTGCATCCCCACTGGTGCCATTGCACTCTTTGGACTGACTGCACTGCATCCCCACTGGTGCCAGTGCACTATCTGGACTCACTGCACTGCATCCCCACTGGTGCCAGTGCACTCTCTGGGCTCACTGCACTGCATCCCCACTGGTGCCAGTGGACTCTCTGGACTCACTGCACTGCATCCCCACTGGTGCCAGTGCACTCTCTGGAGTCACTGCACTGCATATCCAGTGGTGCCAGTGCACTCTCTGGACTCACTGCACTGCATCCCCACTGGTGCCAGTGCACTCTCTGGGCTCACTGCACTGCATCCCCACTGGTGCCAGTGGACTCTCTGGACTCACTGAACTGCATCCCCAGTGGTGCCAGTGCACTCTCTGGACTCACTGAACTGCATCCCCAGTGGTGCCAGTGCCCTCTCTGGACTCACTGCAGTGCATCCCCAGTGGTGCCAGTGCACTCTCTGGACTCACGGCAGTGAGTCCCCGGTGGTGCCAGTGCACTCTCTGGACTGACTGTAGTACTTCCCCAGTGTTGCCAGTGCACTCTCTGGACTCACTGAACAGCATCCCCAGTGGTGCCAGTGCACTCTCTGGACTCACTGCAGTGCATCTCCAGTGGTGCCAGTGCACTCTCTGGACCCTCTGCATTGCATCCCCAGTGGTGCCAGTGCCCTCTCTGGACTCACTGCACTGCATCTCCAGTGGTGCCAGTGCCCTCTCTTTAGTCACTGCGCTGCATCCCCAGTGGTGCCAGTGCACTCTCTGGACCCACTGCAGTGCATATCCAGTGGTGCCAGTGCACTCTCTGGACCCACTGCAGTGCATCCCCAGTGGTGCCAGTGCACTCTGTGGACTCACTGCACTGCATCCCCAGTGGTGACAGTGCACTCTCTGGACTCACTGCGCTGCATCCCCAGTGGTGCCTGTGCACAATCTGGAGTCACTGCAGTGTATCCCCAGTGGTGCCAGTGCACTCTGTGGACTCACTGCATTGCATCCCAGTGGTGCCAGTGCACTCTCTGGACCCTCTGCACTGCATCCCCAGTGGTGCCAGTGCACTCTCTGGACTCACTGCACTGCAGCCCCAGTGGTGCCAGTGCACTCTCTGGAATCATTGCACTGCATCCCCAGTGTGCCTGTGCACTCTCCGGACTCCCTTCACTGCATCCCCAGTGGTGCCAGTGCACTCTCTGGACTCACTGCACTGCATCCCCAGTGGTGCCAGTGCGCTCTCTGGACTCACTGCAGTGCATCCCCAGTGGTGCCAGTGCACTCTCTGGACTCACCAGCGTGCATCATCAGTGGTGCCGGTGCACTCTCTGGACTCACTGCAGTGCATCCCCATTGGTGACAGTGCACTCTCTGGACTCACTGCAGTGAATCCCCGTTGGTGCCAGTGCACTCTCTGGACTCACTGCAGTGCATCACCAGTGTTGCCAGTGCACTCTCTGGACTCACTGCAGTGCATCCCTAGTGTTGCCAGTGCACTCTCTGGACTCACTGAACAGCATCCCCAGTGGTGCCAGTGCACTCTCCGGAGTCACTGCAGTGCATCTCCAGTGGTGCCAGTGCACTCTCTGGACTCACTGCACTGCATCCCCAGTGGTGCCAGAGCACTCCCTGGACTCACTGCAGTGCGTCCCCAGTGGTGCCAGTGCACTCTATGGAGTCACTGCACTGTAACCCCAGTGGTGCCAGTGCACTTTCTGGACTCACTGAACTGCGTTCCCAGTGGTGCCAGTGCACTCTCTGGACTCACGGCACTGCATCCGCAGTGTTGCCAGTGCACTCTCTGCACTCACTGCACTGCATCCCCTGTGGTGCCAGTGCACTCTCTTGACTCACTGCACTGCATCCCCAGTGGTGCCAGTGCACTCTCTAGACTCACTGCAGTGAATTCCCGATGGAGCCAGTGCACTCTCTGGACTCACTGCAGTGCATCCCCAGTGGTGCCAGTGCACTCTCTGGACTCACTGCAGTGCATCCCCATTGGTGCCAGTGCCCTCTCTGGACTCACTGCAGTGCATCCCCAGTGGTGCCAGTGCACTCTCTGGACTCACTGCACTGCATCCCCAGTGGTGCCAGTGCACTCTCTGGACTCACTGCATTGCAGCCCCTGAGGTGCCAGTGCACTCTCTGTACTCACTGCACTGCATTCCCAGTGGTGCCAGTGCACTCTCTGCACTCACTGCAGTGAATCCCCGGTGGTGCCAGTGCACTCTCTGTACTCACTGCACTGCATCCCCAGTGGTGCCAGTGCACTCTCTGGACTCACTGCAGTGCATCCCCAGTGGTGCCAGGGCACTCTCTGGACTCACTGCAGTGCATCCCCACTGGTGCCAGTGCACTCTCTGGACTCACTGCAGTGCATCCCCAGTGGTGCCAGTGCACTCTCTGGACTCACTGTAGTGCATCCCCAGTGTTGCCAGTGCACTCTCTGGACTCACTGCACTGCATCCCCAGTGGTGCCAGTGCACTCTCTGCACTCACTGCACTGCATCCCCAGTGTTGCCACTGCACTCTCTGGACTCACTGCACTGCATCCCCAGTGTTGCCACTGCACTCTCTGGACTCCCTGCACTGCATCCCCAGTGGTGCCAGTGCACTCTCTGGACTCACTGCACTGCATCCCCAGTGGTACCAGTGCGCACTGTAGACTCACTGCAGTGCAGCTCCTGAGGTGCCAGTGCACTCTCTGGACTCACTGCGCTGCATCCCCAGTAGTGCCAGTGCACTCTCTGGACTCACTGCAGTAAATCCCCGGTGGTGCCAGTGCACTCTCTGGACTCACTGAACTGCATCCCCATTGGTGCCAGTGCACTCTCTGGACTCACGGCACTGCATCACCAGTGGTGCCAGTGCACTCTGTTTACTCACTGCACTGCATCCCCAGTGGTACCAGTGCGCTCTCTGGACTCACTGCACTGCATTCCCAGTTGTGCAACTGCACTCTCTGGACTCACTGCACTGCATTACCAGTGGTGCCAGTGCACTCTCTGGACTCACTGCACTGCATCCCCAGTGGTTCCAGGGCACTCTCTGGACTCACTGCACTGCATCCCCACTGGTGCCAGTGCACTCTCTGGACTCACTGCTTTGCATCCCCACTGGTGCCATTGCACTTATTGGACTCACTGCACTGCATCCCCACTGGTGCCAGTGCACTATCTGGACTCACTGCACTGCATCCCCACTGGTGCCAGTGCACTCTCTGGGCTCACTGCACTGCATCCCCACTGGTGCCAGTGGACTCTCTGGACTCACTGCACTGCATGCCCACTTGTGCCAGTGCACTCTCTGGAGTCACTGCACTGCATCCCCAGTGGTGCCAGTGCACTCTCTGGACTCACTGCACTGCATCCCCACTGGTGCCAGTGCACTCTCTGGGCTCACTGCACTGCATCCCCACTGGTGCCAGTGCACTCTCTGGACTCACTGCACTGCATCCCCACTGGTGCCAGTGCACTCTCGGAGTCACTGCACTGCATCCCCAGTGGTGCCAGTGCACTCTCTGGACTCACTGCACTGCATCCCCAGTGGTGCCAGTGCACTCTCTGGACTCACTGCACTGCAACCCCACTGGTGCCAGTGCACTCTCTGGACTCACTACACTGCATCCCCACTGGTGTCAGTGCACTCTCTGGACTCACTGCACTGCATCCCCAGTGCTGCCAGTGCACTCTCTGGACTCACTGCACTGCATCCCGACTGGTGCCAGTGCACTCTCTGGACTCACTGCACTGCATCTCCAGTAGTGCCAGTGCACTTTCTGGAGTCACTGCACTGCATCCCTAGTGGTGCCAGTGCACTCTCTGGACTCACTGCACTGCATCCCCAGTGGTGCCAGTGCACTCTCTGGAGTCACTGCACTGCATCCCCACTGGTGCCAGTGCACTCTCTGGACTCACTGCACTGCATCCCCACTGGTGCCAGTGCACTCTCTCGAGTCACTGCACTGCATCCCCACTGCTGCCAGTGCACTCTCTGGACTCACTGCACTGCATCCCCACTGGTGCCAGTGCACTCTCTGGACTCACTGCACTGCATCCCCAGTAGTGCCAGTTCACTTTCCTGACTCACTGCACTGCATCCCTAGTGGTGCCAGTGCACTCTCTGGAGTCACTGCACTGCATCCCCACTGGTGCCAGTGCACTCTCTGGACTCACTGCACTGCATCCCCACTGGTGCCAGTGCACTCTCTGGACTCACTGCACTACATCCCCACAGGTGCCAGTGCACTCTCAGGACTCACTGCACTGCATCCCCACTGGTGCCAGTGCACTATCTGAACTCACTGCAGTGCATCCCCAGTGGTGCCAGTGCACTCTCCGGAGACACTGCAGTGCATCCCCTGTTGTTGCTAGTGCACTCTCTGGACTCAGTGCACTGCATTCCCACTGGGGCCAGTGCACTCTCTGGAGTCACTGCTTTGCATCCCCACTGGTGCCATTGCACTCTCTGGACTGACTGCACTGCATCCCCACTGGTGCCAGTGCACTCTCTGGACTCACTGCACTGCATAACCACTGGTGCCAGTGCACTCTCTGGCGTCACTGCACTGCATAACCACTGTTGACAGTGCACTCTCTGGACTCACTACACTGCATCCCCACTGGTGCCAATGCACTCTCTGGACTCACTGCACTGCATCCCCAGTGGTGCCAGTGTACTCTCTGGACTCACTGCACTGCATCCCCACTGGTGCCAGTGCACTCTAAGGACTCACTACACTGCACTGCATTCCCAATGGTGCCAGTGAACTCTCTGGACTCACTGCACTGCATCCCCACTGGTGCCAGTGCACTCTCTGGACTCACTGCACTGCATCCCCAGTAGTGCCAGTGCACTTTCTGGAGTCACTGCACTGCATCCCTAGTGGTGCCAGTGCACTCTCTGGACTCACTGCACTGCATCCCCAGTGGTGCCAGTGCACTCTCTGGACTCACTGCACTGCATACCCACTGCTGCCAGTGCACTCTCTGGAGTCACTGCACTGCATCCCCACTGGTGCCAATGCACTCTCTGGACTCACTGCACTGCATCCCCACTGGTGCCAGTGCACTCTATGGACTCACTGCACTGCACTACATCCCCAGTGGTGCCAGTGAACTCTCTGGACTCACTGCACTGCATCCCCACTGGTGCCAGTGCACTCTCTGGACTCACTGCACTGCATCCCCACTGGTGCCAGTGCACTATCTGGACTCACTGCACTGCATCCCCACTGGTGCCACTGCACTCTCTGGACACACTGCACTGCATCCCCACTGGTGCCAGTGCACTCTCTGCACTCACTGCACTGCATCCCCACTGCTGCCAGTGCACTCTCTGGACTCACTGCACTGAATCCCCACTGCTGCCAGTGCACTCTCTATAGTCACTGCACTCCAACCCCACTGGTGCCAGTGCACTCTATGGAGTCACTGCACTTATCCACAGTGGTGCCAGTGCTTTCTCTGGACTCACTGCACTGCATCCCCACTGGTTCCAGTGCACTGTCTGGACTCACTGCACTGCATCCCCACTGGTTCCATTGCACTCTCTGGAGTCACTGCACTGCATCGCCACAGGTGCCAGTGCACTCTCTGGACTCACTGCACTGCATCCCCACTGGCGCCAGTGCACTATCTGAACTCACTGCAGTGCATCCCCAGTGGTGCCAGTGCACTCTCCGGAGACACTGCAGTGCATCCCCTGTTGTTGCTAGTGCACTCTCTGGACTGACTGCACTGCATCCCCACTGGTGCCAGTGCACTCTCTGGACTCACTGCACTGCATAACCACTGGTGCCAGTGCACTCTCTGGCGTCACTGCACTGCATAACCACTGTTGACAGTGCACTCTCTGGACTCACTACACTGCATCCCCACTGGTGCCAATGCACTCTCTGGACTCACTGCACTGCATCCCCACTGGTGCCAGTGCACTCTCTAGAGTCGCTGCACTGCATCCCCAGTGGTGCCAGTGCACTCTCTGGAGTCACTGCACTGCATCCCAAGTGGTGCCAGTGAACTCTCTGGACTCACTGCACTGCATCCCCACTGGTGCCAGTGCACTCTCTGGACTCACTGCACTGCATCCCCAGTGGTGCCAGTGCACTCTCCGGAGACACTGCAGTGCATCCCCTGTTGTTGCTAGTGCACTCTCTGGACTCAGTGCACTGCATTCCCACTGGGGCCAGTGCACTCTCTGGAGTCACTGCTTTGCATCCCCACTGGTGCCATTGCACTCTCTGGACTGACTGCACTGCATCCCCACTGGTGCCAGTGCACTCTCTGGACTCACTGCACTGCATAACCACTGGTGCCAGTGCACTCTCTGGCGTCACTGCACTGCATAACCACTGTTGACAGTGCACTCTCTGGACTCACTACACTGCATCCCCACTGGTGCCAATGCACTCTCTGGACTCACTGCACTGCATCCCCAGTGGTGCCAGTGCACTCTCTGGACTCACTGCACTGCATCCCCACTGGTGCCAGTGCACTCTAAGGACTCACTACACTGCACTGCATTCCCAATGGTGCCAGTGAACTCTCTGGACTCACTGCACTGCATCCCCACTGGTGCCAGTGCACTCTCTGGACTCACTGCACTGCATCCCCAGTAGTGCCAGTGCACTTTCTGGAGTCACTGCACTGCATCCCTAGTGGTGCCAGTGCACTCTCTGGACTCACTGCACTGCATCCCCAGTGGTGCCAGTGCACTCTCTGGACTCACTGCACTGCATACCCACTGCTGCCAGTGCACTCTCTGGAGTCACTGCACTGCATCCCCACTGGTGCCAATGCACTCTCTGGACTCACTGCACTGCATCCCCACTGGTGCCAGTGCACTCTATGGACTCACTGCACTGCACTACATCCCCAGTGGTGCCAGTGAACTCTCTGGACTCACTGCACTGCATCCCCACTGGTGCCAGTGCACTCTCTGGACTCACTGCACTGCATCCCCACTGGTGCCAGTGCACTATCTGGACTCACTGCACTGCATCCCCACTGGTGCCACTGCACTCTCTGGACACACTGCACTGCATCCCCACTGGTGCCAGTGCACTCTCTGCACTCACTGCACTGCATCCCCACTGCTGCCAGTGCACTCTCTGGACTCACTGCACTGAATCCCCACTGCTGCCAGTGCACTCTCTATAGTCACTGCACTCCAACCCCACTGGTGCCAGTGCACTCTATGGAGTCACTGCACTTATCCACAGTGGTGCCAGTGCTTTCTCTGGACTCACTGCACTGCATCCCCACTGGTTCCAGTGCACTGTCTGGACTCACTGCACTGCATCCCCACTGGTTCCATTGCACTCTCTGGAGTCACTGCACTGCATCGCCACAGGTGCCAGTGCACTCTCTGGACTCACTGCACTGCATCCCCACTGGCGCCAGTGCACTATCTGAACTCACTGCAGTGCATCCCCAGTGGTGCCAGTGCACTCTCCGGAGACACTGCAGTGCATCCCCTGTTGTTGCTAGTGCACTCTCTGGACTGACTGCACTGCATCCCCACTGGTGCCAGTGCACTCTCTGGACTCACTGCACTGCATAACCACTGGTGCCAGTGCACTCTCTGGCGTCACTGCACTGCATAACCACTGTTGACAGTGCACTCTCTGGACTCACTACACTGCATCCCCACTGGTGCCAATGCACTCTCTGGACTCACTGCACTGCATCCCCACTGGTGCCAGTGCACTCTCTAGAGTCGCTGCACTGCATCCCCAGTGGTGCCAGTGCACTCTCTGCACTCACTGCACTGCATCCCAAGTGGTGCCAGTGAACTCTCTGGACTCACTGCACTGCATCCCCACTGGTGCCAGTGCACTCTCTGGACTCACTGCACTGCATCCCCAGTGGTGCCAGTGAACTCTCTGGACTCACTGCACTGCATCCCCAGTGGTGCCAGTGCACTCTCTGGACTCACTTCACTGCATCCCTACTGGTGCCAGTGCACTCTCTGGAGTCACTGCACTGCATCCCCAGTGGTGCCAGTACACTCTCTGGACTCACTGCACTGCATCCCCAGTAGTGCCAGTGCACTTTCTGGAGTCACTGCACTGCATCCCTAGTGGTGCCAGTGCACTCTCGGGACTCACTGCACTGCATCCCCAGTAGTGCCAGTGCACTTTCTGGACTCACTGCACTGCATGCCCACTGGTGCCAGTGCACTCTCGGGACTCACTGCACTGCATCCCCACTGGTGCCAGTGCACTCTCTGCACTCACTGCACTGCATCCCCACTGGTGCCAGTGCACTCTCTGGACTCACTGCACTGCATCCCCACTGGTGCCAGTGCACTCTCTGGACTCACTGCACTGAATCCCCACTGGTGCCAGTTCACTCTCTAGAGTCACTGCACTGATCCGCAGTGGTGCCAGTGCACTCTCTGGACTCACTGCACTGCATCCCCACTGGTACCAGTGCACTCTCTGGACTCACTGCACTGCATCCCCAGTGGTGCCAGTGCACTCTCTGGAGTCACTGTACTGCATCCCCAGTGGTGCCAGTGCACTCTCTGGACTCACTGCACTGCATCCCCACTGGTGCCAGTGCAGTCTAAGGACTCACTGCACTACATCCCCACTGGTGCCAGTGCACTCTCTGGACTCACTGCACTACAACCCCACTGGTGCCAATGCACTCTCTGGACTCACTGCAGTGCATCCCCAGTGGTGCCAGTGCACTCTCTGGAGTCACTGCTTTGCATCCCCACTGGTGCCAGTACACTCTCTGGACTCACTGCACTGCATCCCCAGTAGTGCCAGTGCACTTTCTTTAGTTACTGCTCTGCATCCCTAGTGGTGCCAGTGAACTCTCTGGACTCACTGCACTGCATCCCCACTGGTGCCAGTGCACTCTCTGGACTCACTGCACTGCATCCCCAGTGGTGCCAGTGCACTCTCTGGAGTCACTGCACTGCATCCCCACTGGTGCCAATGCACTCTCTGGAGTCACTGCAGTGCATCCCCACTGGTGTCAGTGCACTCTCTAGAGTCACTGCACTCCAACCCCACTGGTGCCAGTGCACTCTCTAGAGTCACTGCACTGATCCGCAGTGGTGCCAGTGCACTCTCTGGACTCACTGCACTGCATCCCCACTGGTGCCAGTGCACTCTCTGGACTCACGGCACTGCAACCCAGTGGTGCCAGTGCACTCTCTGGAGTCACTGCACTGCATCCCCACTGGTGCCAGTGCACTCTCTAGAGTCACTGCACTGCATCCCCAGTGGTGCCAGTGCACTCTCTGCACTCACTGCACTGCATCCCCACTGGTGACAGTGCACTCTCTGGACTCACTGCACTGCATCCCCACTGGTGCCAGTGCACTCTCTACAGTCACTGCACTCCAACCCCACTGGTGCCAGTGCACTCTCTAGAGTCACTGCACTGATCCGCAGTGGTGTCAGTGCACTCTCTGAACTCACTGCACTGCATCCCCACTGGTACCAGTGCACTCTCTGGACTCACTGCACTGCATCCCCAGTGGTGCCAGTGCACTCTCTGGACGCACTGCACTGCATCCCCACTGGTGCCAGTGCACTCTCTGGACTCACTTCACTGCATCCCCACTGCTGCCAGAGCACTCTCTGGAGTCACTGCACTGCATCCCCACTGGTGCCAGTGCACTTTCTGGACTCACTGCACTGCATCCCCAGTGGTGCCAGTGCACTCTCTAGACTTACTGCACTGCATCCCCACTGGTGCCAGTGCACTCTCTGGAGTCACTGCACTGCATCCCCACTGGTGCCAGTGCACTCTCTGGACTCACTGCACTGCATCCCCACTGGTGCCAGTGCATTCTCTGGACTCACTGCACTGCATCCCCACTGGTGCCAATGCACTCTCTGGACTCACTGCACTGCATCCCCAGTGGTGCCAGTGCACTCTCTGGAGACACTGCAGTGCATCCCCACTGGTTCCAGTGCACTCTCTCAACTCACTGCACTGCATTTCCACTGGTGCCAGTGCACTCTCTGGACTCACTGCTTTGCATCCCCACTGGTGCCATTGCACTCTCTGGACTGACTGCACTGCATCCCCACTGGTGCCAGTGCACTCTCTGGACTCACTGCACTGCATCCCCACTGGTGCCAGTGAACTCTCTGGACTCACTGCACTGCATCCCCACTGGTGCCAGTGCACTCTCTGGACTCACTGCACTGCATCCCCAGTGGTGCCAGTGCACTCTCTGGACTCACTGGACTGCATCCCCACTGCTGCCAGTGCACTCTCTGGACTCACTGCACTGCATCCCCAGTGGTGCCAGTGCACTCTCTGGACTCACTACACTGCATCCCCACTGGTGCCAGTGCACTCTCTGGACTCACTGCACTGCATCCCCACTGGTGCCAGTGCACTCTCTGGACTCACTGCACTGCATACCCAGTAGTGCCAGTGCCCTTTGTGGAGTCACTGCACTGCATCCCTAGTGGAGCCAGTGCACTCTCTGGACTCACTGCACTGCATCCCCAGTGGTGCCAGTGCACTCTCTGGACTCACTGCACTGCATCCCCACTGGTGCCAGTGCACTCTCTGGAGTCACTGCACTGAATCCCCAGTGGTGCCAGTGCACTGTCTGGACTCACTGCAGTGCATCCCCACTGGTGCCAGTGCACTCTCTGGAGTCACTGCACTGCATCCCCACTGGTGCCAGTGAACTCTCTGGACTCACTGCACTGCATCCCCACTGGTGCCAGTGCACTCTCTGGACTCACTGCACTGCATCTCCACTGGTGCCCGTGCATTCTCTGCAGTCACTGCACTGCATCCCCACTGGTGCCAGTGAACTCTCTGGACTCACTGCACTGCATCCCCACTGGTGCCAGTGCACTCTCTGGAGTCACTGCACTGCATCCCCAGTGGTGCCAGTGCACTCTCTGGACTCACTGCACTGCATCCCCACTGCTGCCAGTGCACTCTCTGGACTCACTGCACTGCATCCCCAGTGGTGCCAGTGCACTCTCTGGAGTCACTGCACTGCATCCCCACTGGTGCCAATGCACTCTCTGGAGTCACTGCAGTGCATCCCCACTGGTGCCAGTGCACTCTCTACAGTCACTGCACTCCAAACCCACTGGTGCCAGTGCACTCTCTAGAGTCACTGCACTGATCCGCAGTGGTGCCAGTGCACTCTCTGAACTCACTGCACTACATCCCCACTGGTACCAGCGCACTCTCTGGACTCACTGCACTGCATCCCCAGTGGTGCCAGTGCACTCTCTGGACGCACTGCACTGCATCCCCACTGGTGCCAGTGCACTCTCTGGACTCACTGCACTGCATCCCCACTGCTGCCAGAGCACTCTCTGGAGTCACTGCACTGCATCCCCACTGGTGCCAGTGCACTTTCTGGACTCACTGCACTGCATCCCCAGTGGTGCCAGTGCACTCTCTAGACTTACTGCACTGCATCCCCACTGGTGCCAGTGCACTCTCTGGAGTCACTGCACTGCATCCCCAGTGGTGCCAGTGCACTCTCTGGACTCACTGCACTGCATCCCCACTGGTGCCAGTGCATTCTCTGAAGTCACTGCACTGCATCCCCACTGGTGCCAATGCACTCTCTGGACTCACTGCACTGCATTACCAGTGCTGCCAGTGCACTCTCTGGAGACACTGCAGTGCATCCCCACTGGTTCCAGTGCACTCTCTCAACTCACTGCACTGCATCCCCACTGGTGCCAGTGCACTCTCTGGACTCACTGCACTGCATCCCCACTGGTGCCAGTGAACTCTCTGGAGTCACTGCACTGCATCCCCACTGGTGCCAGTGCACTCTCTGGAGTCACTGCACTGCATCCCCAGTGGTGCCAGTGCACTCTCTGGACTCACTGGACTGCATCCCCACTGCTGCCAGTGCACTCTCTGGACTCACTGCACTGCATCCCCAGTGGTGCCAGTGCACTCTCTGGACTCACTACACTGCATCCCCACTGGTGCCAGTGCACTCTCTGGACTCACTGCACTGCATCCCCACTGGTGCCAGTGAACTCTCTGGACTCACTGCACTGCATCCCCACTGGTGCCAGTGCACTCTCTGGACTCACTGCACTGCATCCCCAGTAGTGCCAGTGCACTTTCTGGACTCACTGCACTGCATCCCTAGTGGTGCCAGTGCACTCTCTGGAGTCACTGCAGTGCATCCCCAGTGGTGCCAGTGCACTCTCTGGACTCACTGCACTGCATCCCCACTGGTGCCAGTGAACTCTCTGGACTCACTGCACTGCATCCCCAGTGGTGCCAGTGCACTCTGTGGACTCACTGCAATGCATCCCCAGTGGTGCCAGTCCACTCTCTGGACTCACTGCACTGCATCCCCACTGCTGCCAGTGCACTCTCTGGAGTCACTGCACTGCATCCCCAGTGGTGCCAGTGCACTCTCTGGAGTCACTGCAATGCATCCCCAGTGGTGCCAGTGCACTCTCTGGAGTCACTGCACTGCAACACCACTGGTGCCAGTGCACTCTCTGGAGTCACTGCACTGCATCCCCAGTGATGCCAGTGCACTCTCTGGACTCACTGCACTGCATCCCCAGTGGTGCCAGTGCACTCTCTGGAGACACTGCAGTGCATCCCCAGTGGTGCCAGTGCACTCTCAGGAGTCACTGCTTTGCATCCCCACTGGTGCCAGTGCACTCTCTGGACTGACTGCACTGCATCCCCACTGGTGCCAGTGCACTCTCTGCACTCACTGCACTGCATACCCACTGGTGCCAGTGCACTCTCTGGAGTCACTGCACTGCAACCCCACTGGTGCCAGTGCACTCTCTGGACTCACTACACTGCATCCCCACTGGTGCCAGTGCACTCTCTGGACTCACTGCACTGCATCTCCACTGGTGCCAGTGCACTCTCTGGACTCACTGCACTGCATCCCCAGTAGTGCCAGTGCACTTTCTGGACTCACTGCAGTGCATCCCCACTGGTGCCAGTGCACTCTCTGGACTCACTGCACTGCATCCCCACTGGTGCCAGTGCACTCTCTCGAGTCACTGCACTGCATCACCACTGCTGCCAGTGAACTCTCTGGAGTCACTGCACTGCATCCCCACTGGTGCCAGTGCACTCTCTGGACTCACTGCAGTGCATCTCCAGTGGTGCCAGTGCACTCTCTGGACTCACCAGCGTGCATCATCAGTGGTGCCAGTGCACTCTCTGGACTCACTGCAGTGCATCCCCATTGGTGACAGTGCACTCTCTGGACTCACTGCAGTGAATCCCCGTTGGTGCCAGTGCACTCTCTGGACTCACTGCAGTGCATCACCAGTGTTGCCAGTGCACTCTCTGGACTCACTGCAGTGCATCCCTCGTGTTGCCAGTGCACTCTCTGCACTCACTGCACTGCATCCCCACTGGTGCCAGTGCACTCTCTGGACTCACTGCACTGCATCCCCAGTGGTGCCAGTGCACTCTCTAGACTCACTGCAGTGAATCCCCGATGGAGCCAGTGCACTCTCTGGACTCACTGCAGTGCATCCCCAGTGGTGCCAGTGCACTCTCTGGACTCACTGAACTGCATCCCCAGTGGTGCCAGTGCCCTCTCTGGACTCACTGCAGTGCATCCCCAGTGGTGCCAGTGCACTCTCTGGACTCACTGCACTGCATCCCCAGTGGTGCCAGTGCACTCTCTGGACTCACTGCAGTGCAGCCCCTGAGGTGCCAGTGCACTCTCTGTACTCACTGCACTGCATTCCCAGTGGTGCCAGTGCACGCTCTTGACTCACTGCAGTGAATCCCCGGTGGTGCCAGTGCACTCTCTGGACTCACTGCAGTGCATCCCCAGTGGTGCCAGGGCACTCTCTGGACTCACTGCAGTGCATCCCCACTGGTGCCAGTGCACTCTCTGGACTCACTGCAGAGCATCCAAAGTGGTGCCAGTGCACTCTCTGGACTCACTGCAGTGCATCCCCGAGTGGTGCCACTGCACTCTCTGGACTCACTGCACTGCATCCCCAGTGGTGCCAGTGCACTCTCTGGACTCACTGCAGTGCATCCCCAGTGTTGCCAGTGCACTCTCTGGACTCACTGCACTGCATCCCCAGTGGTGCCAGTGCACTCTCTGGACTCACTGCACTGCATCCCCAGTGGTGCCAGTGCACTCTCTGGACTCACTGCACTGCATCCCCAGTGTTGCCACTGCACTCTCTGGACTCCCTGCACTGTATCCCCAGTGGTGCCAGTGCACTCTCTGGACTCACTGCACTGCATCCCCAGTGGTACCAGTGCGCACTGTAGACTCACTGCAGTGCAGCTCCTGAGGTGCCAGTGCACTCTCTGGACTCACTGCGCTGCATCCCCAGTAGTGCCAGTGCACTCTCTGGACTCACTGCAGTAAATCCCCGGTGGTGTCAGTGCACTCTCTGGACTCACTGAACTGCATCCCCATTGGTGCCAGTGCACTCTCTGGACTCACGGCACTGCATCACCAGTGGTGCCAGTGCACTCTGTTTACTCACTGCACTGCATCCCCAGTGGTACCAGTGCGCTCTCTGGACTCACTGCACTGCATTCCCAGTTGTGCCACTGCACTCTCTGGACTCACTGCACTGCATTACCAGTGGTGCCAGTGCACTCTCTGGTCTCACTGCACTGCATCCCCAGTGGTTCCAGGGCACTCTCTGGACTCACTGCACTGCAACCCCACTGGTGCCAGTGCACTCTCTGGACTCACGGCACTGCATCCCCAGTGCTGCTAGTGTACTCTCTGGAGTCACTGCACTGCATCCCCAGTGGGGCCAGTGCACTCTCTGGACTCACTGCAGTGCATACCCACTGGTGCCAGTGCACTCTCTGGAGTCACTGCACTGCAACCCCACTGGTGCCAGTGCACTCTCTGGACTCACTACACTGCATCCCGACTGGTGCCAGTGCACTCTCTGGACTCACTGCACTGCATCTCCACTGGTGTCAGTGCACTCTCTGGACTCACTGCACTGCATCCCCAGTAGTGCCAGTGCACTTTCTGGACTCACTGCAGTGCATCCCCACTGGTGCCAGTGCACTCTCTGTACTCACTGCACTGCATCCCCACTGGTTCCAGTGAACTCTCTGGACTCACTGCACTGCATCCCCACTGGTGCCAGTGCACTCTCTGGACTCACTGCACTGCATCCCCACTGGTGCCAATGCACTCTCTGGACTCACTGCACTGCATCCCCACTGGTGCCAGTGCACTCTCTGGAGACACTGCAGTGCATCCCCACTGGTTCCAGTGCACTCTCTCAACTCACTGCACTGCATTCCCACTGGTGCCAGTGCACTCTCTGGACTCACTGCTTTGCATCCCCACTGGTGCCATTGCACTCTTTGGACTGACTGCACTGCATCCCCACTGGTGCCAGTGCACTCTCTGGACTCACTGCACTGCATCCCCACTGGTGCCAGTGCACTCTCTGGGCTCACTGCACTGCATCCCCACTGGTGCCAGTGGACTCTCTGGACTCACTGCACTGCATCCCCAGTGGTGCCAGTGCACTCTCTGGACTCACTGCACTGCATCCCCACTGGTGCCAGTGCACTCTCTGGACTCACTGCACTGCAACCCCACTGGTGCCAGTGCACTCTCTGGACTCACTACACTGCATCCCCACTGGTGTCAGTGCACTCTCTGGACTCACTGCACTGCATCCCCAGTGGTGCCAGTGCACTCTCTGGACTCACTGCACTGCAGCCCCAGTGGTGCCAGTGCACTCTCTGGACTCACTGCACTGCATCTCCAGTAGTGCCAGTGCACTTTCTGGAGTCACTGCACTGCATCCACACTGCTGCCAGTACACTCTCTGGACTCACTGCACTGCATCCCCACTGGTGCCAGTGCACTCTCTGGAGTCACTGCACTGCATCCCCACTGGTGCCAGTGCACTCTCTGGACTCACTGCACTGCATCCCCACTGGTGCCAGTGCACTCTCTCGAGTCACTGCACTGCATCCCCACTGCTGCCAGTGAACTCTCTGGACTCACTGCACTGCAACCCCACTGGTGCCAGTGCACTCTCTGGACTCACTGAACTGCATCCCCAGTGGTGCCAGTGCCCTCTCTGGACTCACTGCAGTGCATCCCCAGTGGTGCCAGTGCACTCTCTGGACTCACTGCACTGCATCCCCAGTGGTGCCAGTGCACTCTCTGGACTCACTGCAGTGCAGCCCCTGAGGTGCCAGTGCACTCTCTGTACTCACTGCACTGCATTCCCAGTGGTGCCAGTGCACGCTCTTGACTCACTGCAGTGAATCCCCGGTGGTGCCAGTGCACTCTCTGTACTCACTGCACTGCATCCCCAGTGGTGCCAGTGCACTCTCTGGACTCACTGCAGTGCATCCCCAGTGGTGCCAGTGCACTCTCTGGACTCACTGCAGTGCATCCCCAGTGGTGCCAGTGCACTCTCTGGACTCACTGCAGAGCATCCAAAGTGGTGCCAGTGCACTCTCTGGACTCACTGCAGTGCATCCCCGAGTGGTGCCACTGCACTCTCTGGACTCACTGCACTGCATCCCCAGTGGTGCCAGTGCACTCTCTGGACTCACTGCAGTGCATCCCCAGTGTTGCCAGTGCACTCTCTGGACTCACTGCACTGCATCCCCAGTGGTGCCAGTGCACTCTCTGGACTCACTGCACTGCATCCCCAGTGGTGCCAGTGCACTCTCTGGACTCACTGCACTGCATCCCCAGTGTTGCCACTGCACTCTCTGGACTCCCTGCACTGTATCCCCAGTGGTGCCAGTGCACTCTCTGGACTCACTGCACTGCATCCCCAGTGGTACCAGTGCGCACTGTAGACTCACTGCAGTGCAGCTCCTGAGGTGCCAGTGCACTCTCTGGACTCACTGCGCTGCATCCCCAGTAGTGCCAGTGCACTCTCTGGACTCACTGCAGTAAATCCCCGGTGGTGTCAGTGCACTCTCTGGACTCACTGAACTGCATCCCCATTGGTGCCAGTGCACTCTCTGGACTCACGGCACTGCATCACCAGTGGTGCCAGTGCACTCTGTTTACTCACTGCACTGCATCCCCAGTGGTACCAGTGCGCTCTCTGGACTCACTGCACTGCATTCCCAGTTGTGCCACTGCACTCTCTGGACTCACTGCACTGCATTACCAGTGGTGCCAGTGCACTCTCTGGTCTCACTGCACTGCATCCCCAGTGGTTCCAGGGCACTCTCTGGACTCACTGCACTGCAACCCCACTGGTGCCAGTGCACTCTCTGGACTCACGGCACTGCATCCCCAGTGCTGCTAGTGTACTCTCTGGAGTCACTGCACTGCATCCCCAGTGGGGCCAGTGCACTCTCTGGACTCACTGCAGTGCATACCCACTGGTGCCAGTGCACTCTCTGGAGTCACTGCACTGCAACCCCACTGGTGCCAGTGCACTCTCTGGACTCACTACACTGCATCCCCACTGGTGCCAGTGCACTCTCTGGACTCACTGCACTGCATCTCCACTGGTGTCAGTGCACTCTCTGGACTCACTGCACTGCATCCCCAGTAGTGCCAGTGCACTTTCTGGACTCACTGCAGTGCATCCCCACTGGTGCCAGTGCACTCTCTGCACTCACTGCACTGCATCCCCACTGGTTCCAGTGAACTCTCTGGACTCACTGCACTGCATCCCCACTGGTGCCAGTGCACTCTCTGGACTCACTGCACTGCATCCCCACTGGTGCCAATGCACTCTCTGGACTCACTGCACTGCATCCCCACTGGTGCCAGTGCACTCTCTGGAGACACTGCAGTGCATCCCCACTGGTTCCAGTGCACTCTCTCAACTCACTGCACTGCATTCCCACTGGTGCCAGTGCACTCTCTGGACTCACTGCTTTGCATCCCCACTGGTGCCATTGCACTCTTTGGACTGACTGCACTGCATCCCCACTGGTGCCAGTGCACTCTCTGGACTCACTGCACTGCATCCCCACTGGTGCCAGTGCACTCTCTGGGCTCACTGCACTGCATCCCCACTGGTGCCAGTGGACTCTCTGGACTCACTGCACTGCATCCCCAGTGGTGCCAGTGCACTCTCTGGACTCACTGCACTGCATCCCCACTGGTGCCAGTGCACTCTCTGGACTCACTGCACTGCAACCCCACTGGTGCCAGTGCACTCTCTGGACTCACTACACTGCATCCCCACTGGTGTCAGTGCACTCTCTGGACTCACTGCACTGCATCCCCAGTGGTGCCAGTGCACTCTCTGGACTCACTGCACTGCAGCCCCAGTGGTGCCAGTGCACTCTCTGGACTCACTGCACTGCATCTCCAGTAGTGCCAGTGCACTTTCTGGAGTCACTGCACTGCATCCACACTGCTGCCAGTGCACTCTCTGGACTCACTGCACTGCATCCCCACTGGTGCCAGTGCACTCTCTGGAGTCACTGCACTGCATCCCCACTGGTGCCAGTGCACTCTCTGGACTCACTGCACTGCATCCCCACTGGTGCCAGTGCACTCTCTCGAGTCACTGCACTGCATCCCCACTGCTGCCAGTGAACTCTCTGGACTCACTGCACTGCATCCCCACTGGTGCCAGTGCACTCTCTGGACTCACTGCACTGCATCCCCAGTAGTGCCAGTGCACTTTCTGGACTCACTGCACTGCATCCCTAGTGGTGCCAGTGCACTCTCTGGAGTCACTTCACTGCATCCCCACTGGTGCCAGTGCACTCTCTGGACTCACTGCACTGCATCCCTAGTGGTGCCAGTGCACTCTCTGGACTCACTGCAGTGCATCCCCAGTGGTGCCAGTGCACTCTCTGGACTCACTGCACTGCATCCCCACTGCTGCCAGTGCACTCTCTGGAGTCACTGCACTGCATCCCCACTAGTGCCAGTGCACTTTCTGGAGTCACTGCACTGCCTCCCCACTGGTGCCAGTGCACTCTCTGGACTCACTGCACTGCATCCCCACTGGTGCCAGTGCACTCTCTGGACTCACTGCACTGCATCCCCAGTAGTGCCAGTGCACTCTCTGGAGAAACTGCAGTACATCCCCAGTGGTGCCAGTGCACTCTCTGGAGTCACTGCACGACATCCCCACTGGTGCCAGTGCACTCTCTGGAGTCACTGCAATGCATCCCCAGTGGTGCCAGTGCACTCTCTGGAGACACTGCAGTGCATCCCCACTGGTGCCAGTGCACTCTCTGGACTCACTGCACTGCATCCCCAGTGGTGCCAGTGAACTCTGTGGAGTCACTGCACTGCATCCCCACTGGTGCCAATGCACTCTCTGGACTCACTGCACTGCAACCCCACTGGTGCCAGTGCACTCTCTGGACTCACTGCACTGCATCCCCACTGGTGCCAGTGCACTCTCTGGACTCACTGCACTGCATCTCCACTGGGGCCAGTGCACTCTCTGGACTCACTGCACTGCATCCCCAGTAGTGCCAGTGCACTTTCTGGAGTCACTGCACCGCATCCCAAGTGGTGCCAGTGAACTCTCTGGACTCACTGCACTGCATCCCCACTGGTGCCAGTGAACTCTCTGGACTCACTGCACTGCATCCCCAGTGCTGACAGTGCACTCTCTCGACTCACTGCACTGCATCCCCACTGGTGCCAGTACACTCTCTGGACTCACTGCACTGCATCCCCAGTAGTGCCAGTGCACTTTCTGGAGTCACTGCACTGCATCCCCACTGGTGCCAGTGCACTCTCTGGAGTCACTGCAGTGCATCCCCAGTGGTGCCAGTGCACTCTCTGGACTCACTGCACTGCATCCCCACTGGTGCCAGTGCACTCTAAGGACTCACTACACTACACTGCATTCCCAATGGTGCCAGTGAACTCTCTGGACTCACTGCACTGCATCCCCACTGGTGCCAGTGCACTCTCTGGACTCACTGCACTGCTTCCCCTCTGGTGCCAGTGCACTCTCTGGACTCACTGCACTGCATCCCCAGTAGTGCCAGTGCACTTTCTGGAGTCACTGCACTGCATCCCTAGTGGTGCCAGTGCACTCTCTGGACTCACTGCACTGCATCCCCAGTGGTGCCAGTGCACTCTCTGGACTCACTGCACTGCATACCCACTGGTGCCAGTGCACTCTCTGGAGTCACTGCACTGCATCCCCACTGGTGCCAGTGCACTCTCTGGACTCACTGCACTGCATCACCACTGGTGCCAGTGCACTCTATGGACTCACTGCACTGCACTGCATCCCCAGTGGTGCCAGTGAACTCTCTGGACTCACTGCACTGCATCCCCACTGGTGCCAGTGCACTCTCTGGACTCACTGCACTGCATCCCCAGTGGGGCCAGTGCACTCTCTGGACTCACTGCACTGCATCCCCACTGGTGCCACTGCACTCTCTGGACTCACTGCACTGCATCCCCACTGGTGCCAGTGCACTCTCTGCACTCACTGCACTGCATCCCCACTGCTGCCACTGCACTCTCTGGACTCACTGCACTAAATCCCCACTGCTGCCAGTGCACTCTCTAGAGTCACTGCACTCCAACCCCACTGGTGCCAGTGCACTCTATGGAGTCACTGCACTGCATCCCCACTGGTGCCAGTGCACTCTCTGGACTCACTGCACTGCATCCCCACTGGTGCTAGTGCACTCTCTGGACTCACTGCACTGCATCCCCACTGGTGCCAGTGCACTCTCTGGAGTCACTGCACTGCATCCCCACAGGTGCCAGAGCACTCTCTGGACTCACTACACTGCATCCCCACTGGTGCCAGTGCACTATCTGAACTCACTGCAGTGCATCCCCAGTGGTGCCAGTGCACTCTCCGGAGACACTGCAGTGCATCCCCTGTTGTTGCTAGTGCACTCTCTGGACTCAGTGCACTGCATTCCCACTGGGGCCAGTGCACTCTCTGGAGTCACTGCTTTGCATCCCCACTGGTGCCAGTGCACTCTCTGGACTCACTGCACTGCATCCCCACTGGTGCCAGTGCACTCTAAGGACTCACTACACTGCACTGCATTCCCAATGGTGCCAGTGAACTCTCTGGACTCACTGCACTGCATCCCCACAGGTGCCAGTGCACTCTCTGGACTCACTGCACTGCATCCCCACTCGTGCCAGTGCACTCTCTGGACTCACTGCACTGCATCCCCAGTAGTGCCAGTGCACTTTCTGGAGTCACTGCACTGCATCCCTAGTGGTGCCAGTGCACTCTCTGGACTCACTGCACTGCATCCCCAGTGGTGCCAGTGCACTCTCTGGACTCACTGCACTGCATACCCACTGCTGCCAGTGCACTCTCTGGACTCACTGCACTGCATCCCCACTGGTGCCAATGCACTCTCTGGACTCACTGCACTGCATCCCCACTGGTGCCAGTGCACTCTATGGACTCACTGCACTGCACTGCATCCCCAGTGGTGCCAGTGAACTCTCTGGACTCACTGCACTGCATCCCCACTGGTGCCAGTGCACTCTCTGCACTCACTGAACTGCATTCCCACTGCTGCCAGTGCACTCTCTGGACTCACTGCACTGCATCCCCACTGGTGCCAGTGCACTCTCTGGACTCACTGCACTGCATCCCCAGTGGTGCTAGTGCACTCTCTGGATTCACTGCCCTGCATCCCCACTGGTGCCAATGCACTCTCTGGAGTCACTGCAGTGCATCCCCACTGGTGTCAGTGCACTCTCTAGAGTCACTGCACTCCAAACCCACTGGTGCCAGTGCACTCTCTAGAGTCACTGCACTGATCCGCAGTGGTGCCAGTGCACTCTCTGGACTCACTGCACTGCATCCCCACTGGTGCCAGTGCACTCTCTGGACTCACGGCACTGCATCCCCACTGGTGCCAGTGCACTCTCTGGAGTCACTGCACTGCATCCCCAGTGGTGCCAGTGCACTCTCTGGACTCACTGCACTGCATCCCCAGTGGTGCCAGTGCACTCTCTGCACTCACTGCACTGCATCCCCACTGGTGACAGTGCACTCTCTGGACTCACTGCAGTGCATCCCCACTGGTGCCAGTGCACTCTCTACAGTCACTGCACTCCAACCCCACTGGTGCCAGTGCACTCTCTAGAGTCACTGCACTGATCCGCAGTGGTGCCAGTGCACTCTCTGAACTCACTGCACTGCATCCCCACTGGTACCAGTGCACTCTCTGGACTCACTGCACTGCATCCCCACTGGTGCCAGTGCACTCTCTGGACTCACTGCAGTGCATCCCCACTGGTGCCAGTGCACTCTCTGGACTCACTGCACTGCATCCCCAGTGGTGCCAGTGCACTCTCTGGACTCACTGCACTGCATCCCCAGTGCTGCCAGTGCACTCTCTGGACTCACTGCACTGCATCCCCACTGGTGCCAGTGCACTCTCTGGACGCACTGCACTGCATCCCCACTGGTGCCAGTGCACTCTCTGGACTCACTGCACTGCATCCCCACTACTGCCAGAGCACTCTCTGGAGTCACTGCACTGCATCCCCACTGGTGCCAGTGCACTTTCTGGACTCACTGCACTGCATCCCCAGTGGTGCCAGTGCACTCTCTAGACTTACTGCACTGCATCCCCACTGGTGCCAGTGCACTCTCTGGACTCACTGCACTGCATCCCCACTGGTGCCAGTGCACTCTCTGGACTCACTGCACTGCATCCCCACTGGTGCCAGTGCACTCTCTGGAGTCACTGCACTGCATCCCCAGTGGTGCCAGTGCACTCTCTGGACTCACTGCACTGCATCCCCACTGGTGCCAGTGCACTCTCTGGAGTCACTGCACTGCATCCCCACTGGTGCCAGTGAACTCTCTGGACTCACTGCACTGCATCCCCACTGGTGCCAGTGCACTCTGTGGACTCACTGCACTGCATCCCCAGTAGTGCCAGTGCACTTTCTGGACTCACTGCTGTGCATCCCCACTGGTGCCAGTGCACTCTCTGGACTCACTGCACTGCATCCCCAGTGGTGCCAGCGCACTCTCTGGACTCACTGCAGTGCATCCCCAGTGGTGCCAGTGCACTCTCTGGACTCACTGCACTGCATCCTCACTGCTGCCCTTGCACTCTCTGGAGTCACTGCACTGCATCCCCACTGGTGCCAGTGCACTCTCTAGAGTCACTGCACTGATCCGCAGTGGTGCCAGTGCACTCTCTGGACTCACTGCAATGCATCCCCAGTGGTGCCAGTGCACTCTCTGGACTCACTGCACTGCAACCCCACTGGTGCCAGTGCACTTTCTGGAGTCACTGCACTGCATCCCCAGTGATGCCAGGGCACTCTCTGGACTCACTGCACTACATCCCCACTGGTGCCAGTGCACTCTCTGGAGACACTGCAGTGCATCCCCACTGGTGCCAGTGCACTCTCTGCACTCACTGCACTACATACCCACTGGTGCCAGTGCACTCTCTGGAGTCACTGCAGTGCAAC
This sequence comes from Anser anser, assembly GCF_964211835.1. Classification (NCBI taxonomy): domain Eukaryota; kingdom Metazoa; phylum Chordata; class Aves; order Anseriformes; family Anatidae; genus Anser; species Anser anser. Next base: position 2,057,346 of record NW_028154189.1, read on the forward strand.
CCCACTGGTGCCACTGCACTCTCTGGACTCACTACACTGCATCCCCACTGGTGCCAGTGCACTCTCTGGACTCACTGCACTGCATCTCCACTGGTGCCAGTGCACTCTCTGGACTCACTGCACTGCATCCCCAGTAGTGCCAGTGCACCTTCTGGACTCACTGCAGTGCATCCCCACTGGTGCCAGTGCACTCTCTGGAGTCACTGCACTGCATCCCCACTGGTGCCAGTGAACTCTCTGGACTCACTGCACTGCATCCCCACTGGTGCCAGTGAACTCTCTGGACTCACTGCACTGCATTCCCAGTGGTGCCAGTGCACTCTCTGCACTCACTGCACTACATCCCCACTGGTGCCAGTGCACTCTCTGGACTCACTGCACTGCATCCCCACTGGTGCCAGTGCACTCTCTGGACTCACTGCACTGCATCCCCACTGCTGCCAGTGCACTCTCTGGAGTCACTGCACTGCATCCCCACTGGTGCCAGTGCACTCTCTGGACTCACTGCACTGCATCTCCACTGCTGCCAGTGCACTCTCTCAACTCACTGCACTGCATCCCCACTGGTGCCAGCGCACTCTCTGGAGTCACTGCACTGCATCCCCACTGGTGCCAGTGCACTCTCTGGACTCACTGCACTGCATCCCCACTGGTGCCAGTGCACTCTCTGGAGTCAGTGCACTGCATCCCCACTGGTGCCAATGCACTCTCTGGACTCACTGGACTGCATCCCCACTGCTGCCAGTGCACTCTCTGGAGACACTGCAGTGCATCCGCACTGGTTCCAGTGCACTCTCTCAACTCACTGCACTGCATTCCCACTGGTGCCAGTGCACTCTCTGGACTCACTGCTTTGCATCCCCACTGGTGCCATTGCATTCTCTGGACTCACTGCACTGCATCCCCACTGGTGCCAGTGAACTCTCTGGACTGACTGCACTGCATCCCCACTGGTGCCAGTGCACTCTCTGGACTCACTGCACTGCAACCCCACTGGTACCAGTGCACTCTCTGGACTCACTGCACTGCATCCCCACTGGTGCCAGTGCACTCTCTGGACTCACTGCACTGCCTCCCCACTGGTGCCAGTGCACTGTCTGGACTCACTGCACTGCATCCCCACTGGTGCCAGTGCACTCTCTGGACTCACTGCACTGCATCCCCACTGGTGCCAGTGAACTCTCTGGACTCACTGCACTGCATCTCCACTGGTGCCAGTGCACTCTCTGGACTCACTGCACTGCATACCCAGTAGTGCCAGTGCACTTTCTGGAGTCACTTCACTGCATCCCTAGTGGTGCCAGTGCACTCTCTGGATTCACTGCACTGCATCCCCAGTGGTGCCAGTGCACTCTCTGGACTCACTGCACTGCCTCCCCACTGGTGCCAGTGCACTCTCTGGAGTCACTGCTCTGCATCCCCACTGGTGCCAGTGAACTCTCTGGACTCACTGCACTGCATCCCCACTGGTGCCAGTGCACTCTCTGGACTCACTGCACTGCATCCCCAGTAGTGCCAGTGCACTTTCTGGACTCACTGCACTGCATCCCTAGTGGTGCCAGTGCACTCTCTGGAGTCACTGCACTGCATCCCCACTGGTGCCAGTGCACTCTCTGGACTCACTGCACTGCATCCCCACTGGTGCCAGTGAACTCTCTGGACTCACTGCACTGCATCCCCAGTGGTGCCAGTGCACTCTCTGGAGTCACTGCACTGCATCCCCAGTGGTGCCAGTGCACTCTCTGGACTCACTGCACTGCATCCCCACTGCTGCCAGTGCACTCTCTGGACTCACTGCACTGCATCCCCACTGGTGCCAGTGCACTCTCTGGAGTCACTGCAATGCATCCCCAGTGGTGCCAGTGCACTCTCTGGAGTCACTGCACTGCAACACCACTGGTGCCAGTGCACTCTCTGGACTCACTGCACTGCATCCCCAGTGATGCCAGTGCACTCTCTGGACTCACTGCACTGCATCCCCAGTGGTGCCAGTGCACTCTCAGGAGTCACTGCTTTGCATCCACACTGGTGCCAGTGCACTCTCTGGACTGACTGCACTGCATCCCCACTGGTGCCAGTGCACTCTCTGCACTCACTGCACTGCATACCCACTGGTGCCAGTGCACTCTCTGGAGTCACTGCACTGCAACCCCACTGGTGCCAGTGCACTCTCTGGACTCACTACACTGCATCCCCACTGGTGCCAGTGCACTCTCTGGACTCACTGCACTGCATCTCCACTGGTGCCAGTGCACTCTCTGGACTCACTGCACTGCATCCCCAGTAGTGCCAGTGCACTTTCTGGACTCACTGCAGTGCATCCCCACTGGTGCCAGTGCACTCTCTGCACTCACTGCACTGCATCCCCACTGGTGCCAGTGAACTCTCTGGACTCACTGCACTGCATCCCCACTGGTGCCAGTGAACTCTCTGGACTCACTGCACTGCATTCCCGGTGGTGCCAGTGCACTCTCTGGACTCACTGCACTGCATCCCCACTGGTGCCAGTGCACTCTCTGGACTCACTGCACTGCATCCCCAGTAGTGCCAGTGCACTTTCTGAAGTCACTGCACTGCATCCCTAGTGGTGCCAGTGAACTCTCTGGACTCACTGCACTGCATCCCCACTGGTGCCAGTGCACTCTCTGGACTCACTGCAGTGCATCCCCAGTGGTGCCAGTGCACTCTCTGGACTCACTGCACTGCATCCCGACTGGTGCCAGTGCACTCTCTGGACTCACTGCACTGCATCTCCAGTAGTGCCAGTGCACTTTCTGGAGTCACTGCACTGCATCCCTAGTGGTGCCAGTGCACTCTCTGGACTCACTGCACTGCATCCCCGCTGGTGCCAGTGCACTCTCTGGACTCACTGCACTGCATCCCCACTGGTGCCAGTGCACTCTCTGGACTCACTGCACTGCATCCCCACTGGTGCCAGTGCACTCTCTCGAGTCACTGCACTGCATCCCCACTGCTGCCAGTGAACTCTCTGGACTCACTGCACTGCATCCCCACTGGTGCCAGTGCACTCTCTGGACTCACTGCAGTGCATCCCCAGTGGTGCCAGTGCACTCTCTGGACTCACCAGCGTGCATCATCAGTGGTGCCAGTGCACTCTCTGGACTCACTGCAGTGCATCCCCATTGGTGACAGTGCACTCTCTGGACTCACTGCAGTGAATCCCCGTTGGTGCCAGTGCACTCTCTGGACTCACTGCAGTGCATCACCAGTGTTGCCAGTGCACTCTCTGGACTCACTGCAGTGCATCCCTAGTGTTGCCAGTACACTCTCTGGACTCACTGCACTGCATCCCCACTGGTGCCAGTGCACTCTCTGGACTCACTGCACTGCATCTCCACTGGTGCCAGTGCACTCTCTGGACTCACTGCACTGCATCCCCAGTAGTGCCAGTGCACTTTCTGGACTCACTGCACTGCATCCCCACTGGTGCCAGTGCACTCTCTGCACTCACTGCACTGCATCCCCACTGGTTCCAGTGAACTCTCTGGACTCACTGCACTGCATCCCCACTGGTGCCAGTGCACTCTCTGCACTCACTGCACTGCATCCCCACTGGTGCCAATGCACTCTCTGGACTCACTGCAGTGCATCCCCAGTGGTGCCAGGGCACTCTCTGGACTCACTGCAGTGCATCCCCAGTGGTGCCAGTGCACTCTCTGGACTCACTGCAGAGCATCCCAGTGGTGCCAGTGCACTCTCTGGACTCACTGCAGTGCATCCCCGAGTGGTGCCACTGCACTCTCTGGACTCACTGCACTGCATCCCCAGTGGTGCCAGTGCACTCTCTGGACTCACTGCAGTGCATCCCCAGTGTTGCCAGTGCACTCTCTGGACTCACTGCACTCCATCCCCAGTGGTGCCAGTGCACTCTCTGGACTCACTGCACTGCATCCCCAGTGTTGCCAGTGCACTCTCTGGACTCACTGCACTGCATCCCCACTGCTGCCAGTGCACTCTCTGGACTCACTGCAGTGCATACCCACTGGTGCCAGTGCACTCTCTGGAGTCACTGCACTGCAACCCCACTGGTGCCAGTGCACTCTCTGGACTCACTACACTGCATCCCCACTGGTGCCAGTGCACTCTCTGGACTCACTGCACTGCATCTCCACTGGTGCCAGTGCACTCTCTGGACTCACTGCACTGCATCCCCAGTAGTGCCAGTGCACTTTCTGGACTCACTGCACTGCATCCCCACTGGTGCCAGTGCACTCTCTGCACTCACTGCACTGCATCCCCACTGGTTCCAGTGAACTCTCTGGACTCACTGCACTGCATCCCCACTGGTGCCAGTGCACTCTCTGCACTCACTGCACTGCATCCCCACTGGTGCCAATGCACTCTCTGGACTCACTGCACTGCATCCCCACTGGTGCCAGTGCACTCTCTGGAGACACTGCAGTGCATCCCCACTGGTTCCAGTGCACTCTCTCAACTCACTGCACTGCATTCCCACTGGTGCCAGTGCACTCTCTGGACTCACTGCTTTGCATCTCCACTGGTGCCATTGCACTCTTTGGACTGACTGCACTGCATCCCCACTGGTGCCAGTGCACTCTCTGGACTCACTGCACTGCATCCCCACTGGTGCCAGTGCACTCTCTGGGCTCACTGCACTGCATCCCCACTGGTGCCAGTGGACTCTCTGGACTCACTGCACTGCATCCCCACTGGTGCCAGTGCACTCTCTGGAGTCACTGCACTGCATCCCCACTGGTGCCAGTGCACTCTCTGGACTCACTGCACTGCATCCCCACTGGTGCCAGTGCACTCTCTGGACTCACTGCACTGCAACCCCACTGGTGCCAGTGCACTCTCTGGACTCACTACACTGCATCCCCACTGGTGTCAGTGCACTCTCTGGACTCACTGCACTGCATCCCCAGTGGTGCCAGTGCACTCTCTGCACTCACTGCACTGCATCCCGACTGGTGCCAGTGCACTCTCTGGACTCACTGCACTGCATCTCCAGTGTTGCCAGTGCACTCTCTGGACTCACTGCACTGCATCCCCAGTGGTGCCAGTGCACTCTCTGCACTCACTGCACTGCATCCCCACTGGTGCCACTGCACTCTCTGGACTCACTGCACTGCATCCCCAGTGTTGCCACTGCACTCTCTGGACTCCCTGCACTGCATCCCCAGTGGTGCCAGTGCACTCTCTGGACTCACTGCACTGCATCCCCAGTGGTACCAGTGCGCACTGTACACTCACTGCAGTGCAGCTCCTGAGGTGCCAGTGCACTCTCTGGACTCACTGCGCTGCATCCCCAGTAGTGCCAGTGCACTCTCTGGACTCACTGCACTGCATCCCTAGTGGTGCCAGTGCACTCTCTGGAGTCACTGCACTGCATCCCCACTGGTGCCAGTGCACTCTCTGGACTCACTGCACTGCATCCCCACTGCTGCCAGTGCACTCTCTGGACTCACTGCAGTGCATCCCCAGTGGTGCCAGTGCACTCTCTGGACTCACTGCACTGCATCCCCACTGCTGCCAGTGCACTCTCTGGAGTCACTGCACTGCATCCCCACTAGTGCCAGTGCACTTTCTGGAGTCACTGCACTGCATCCCCACTGGTGCCAGTGCACTCTCTGGAGTCACTGCACTGCATCCCCACTGGTGCCAGTGGACTCTCTGGACTCACTGCACTGCATCCCCACTGGTGCCAGTGCACTCTCTGGACTCACTGCACTGCATCCCCAGTAGTGCCAGTGCACTCTCTGGAGAAACTGCAGTGCATCCCCAGTGGTGCCAGTGCACTCTCTGGAGTCACTGCACGACATCCCCACTGGTACCAGTGCACTCTCTGGAGTCACTGCACTGCATCCCCAGTGGTGCCAGTGAACTCTCTGGAGTCACTGCACTGCATCCCCACTGGTGCCAATGCACTCTCTGGACTCACTGCACTGCAACCCCACTGGTGCCAGTGCACTCTCTGGACTCACTACACTGCATCCCCACTGGTGCCAGTGCACTCTCTGGACTCACTGCACTGCATCTCCACTGGTGCCAGTGCACTCTCTGGACTCACTGCACTGCATCCCCAGTAGTGCCAGTGCACTTTCTGGAGTCACTGCACCGCATCCCAAGTGGTGCCAGTGAACTCTCTGGACTCACTGCACTGCATCCCCACTGGTGCCAGTGAACTCTCTGGACTCCCTGCACTGCATCCCCAGTGATGACAGTGCACTCTCTCGACTCACTGCACTGCATCCCCACTGGTGCCAGTGCACTCTCTGGAGTCACTGCAGTGCATCCCCAGTGGTGCCAGTGCACTCTCTGGACTCACTGCACTGCATCCCCACTGGTGCCAGTGCACTCTAAGGACTCACTACACTACACTGCATTCCCAATGGTGCCAGTGAACTCTCTGGACTCACTGCACTGCATCACCACTGGTGCCAGTGCACTCTCTGGACTCACTGCACTGCTTCCCCTCTGGTGCCAGTGCACTCTCTGGACTCACTGCACTGCATCCCCAGTAGTGCCAGTGCACTTTCTGGAGTCACTGCACTGCATCCCTAGTGGTGCCAGTGCACTCTCTGGAGTAACGGCACTGCATCTCCAGTGGTGCCAGTGCACTCTCTGGACTCACTGCACTGCATACCCACTGGTGCCAGTACACTCTCTGGAGTCACTGCACTGCATCCCCACTGGTGCCAATGCACTCTCTGGACTCACTGCACTGCATCCCCACTGGTGCCAGTGCACTCTATGGACTCACTGCACTGCACTGCATCCCCAGTGGTGCCAGTGAACTCTCTGGACTCACTGCACTGCATCCCCACTGGTGCCAGTGCACTCTCTGCACTCACTGCACTGCATCCCCACTGCTTCCACTGCACTCTCTGGACTTACTGCACTAAATCCCCACTGCTGCCAGTGCACTCTCTAGAGTCACTGCACTCCAACCCCACTGGTGCCAGTGCACTCTATGGAGTCACTGCACTGCATCCCCACTGGTGCCAGTGCACTCTCTGGACTCACTGCACTGCATCCCCACTGGTGCCAGTGCACTCTCTGGACTCACTGCACTGCATCCCCACTGGTGCCAGTGCACTCTCTGGAGTCACTGCACTGCATCCCCACAGGTGCCAGAGCACTCTCTGGACTCACTGCACTGCATCCCCACTGGTGCCAGTGCACTATCTGAACTCACTGCAGTGCATCCCCAGTGGTGCCAGTGCACTCTCCGGAGACACTGCAGTGCATCCCCTGTTGTTGCTAGTGCACTCTCTGGACTCAGTGCACTGCATTCCCACTGGGGCCAGTGCACTCTCTGGAGTCACTGCAGTGCATCCCCAGTAGTGCCAGTGCACTTTCTGGAGTCACTGCTCTGCATCCCTAGTGGTGCCAGTGAACTCTCTGGACTCACTGCACTGCATCCCCACTGGTGCCAGTGCACTCTCTGGACTCACTGCACTGCATGCCCACTGGTGCCAGTGCACTCTCGGGACTCACTGCACTGCATCCCCACTGGTGCCAGTGCACTCTCTGCACTCACTGCACTGCATCCCCACTGGTGCCAGTGCACTCTCTGGACTCACTGCACTGCATCCCCACTGGTGCCCGTGCACTCTCTGCAGTCACTGCACTGCATCCCCACTGGTGCCAGTGAACTCTCTGGACTCACTGCACTGCATCCCCAGTGGTGCCAGTGCACTCTCTGGACTCACTGCACTGCATCCCCACTGGTGCCACTGCACTCTCTGGACTCACTGCACTGCATCCCCACTGCTGCCAGTGCACTCTCTGGACTCACTGCACTGCATCCCCAGTGGTGCCAGTGCACTCTCTGGAGTCACTGCACTGCATCCCCACTGGTGCCAATGCACTCTCTGGAGTCACTGCAGTGCATCCCCACTGGTGTCAGTGCACTCTCTAGAGTCACTGCACTCCAACCCCACTGGTGCCAGTGCACTCTCTAGAGTCACTGCACTGATCCGCAGTGGTGCCAGTGCACTCTCTGGACTCACTGCACTGCATCCCCAGTGGTGCCAGTGCACTCTCTGGACTCACGGCACTGCATCCCCAGTGGTGCCAGTGCACTCTCTGGAGTCACTGCACTGCATCCCCACTGGTGCCAGTGCACTCTCTGGACTCACTGCACTGCATCCCCAGTGGTGCCAGTGCACTCTCTGCACTCACTGCACTGCATCCCCACTGGTGACAGTGCACTCTCTGGACTCACTGCACTGCATCCCCACTGGTGCCAGTGCACTCTCTACAGTCACTGCACTCCAACCCCACTGGTGCCAGTGCACTCTCTAGAGTCACTGCACTGATCCGCAGTGGTGCCAGTGCACTCTCTGAACTCACTGCACTGCATCCCCACTGGTACCAGTGCACTCTCTGGACTCACTGCACTGGATCCCCCGTGGTGCCAGTGCACTCTCTGGACTCACTGCAGTGCATCCCCACTGGTGCCAGTGCACTCTCTGGACTCACTGCACTGCATCCCCAGTGGTGCCAGTGAACTCTCTGGACTCACTGCACTGCATCCCCAGTGGTGCCAGTGCACTCTCTGGACTCACTGCACTGCATCCCCAGTGGTGCCACTGCACTCTCTGGAGTCACTGCACTGCATCCCCAGTGTTGCCAGTGCACTCTCTGGACTCACTGCACTGCCTCCCCACTGGTGCCAGTGCACTCTCTGGAGTCACTGCTCTGCATCCCCACTGGTGCCAGTGCACTCTCTGGACTCACTGCACTGCATCCCCAGTAGTGCCAGTGCACTTTCTGGACTCACTGCACTGCATCCCCGCTGGTGCCAGTGCACTCTCTGGAGTCACTGCACTGCATCCCCACTGGTGCCAGTGCACTCTCTGGAGTCACTGCACTGCATCCCCAGTGGTGCCAGTGCACTCTCTGGACTCACTGCACTGCATCCCCAGTGGTGCCAGTGCACTCTGTGGACTCACTGCAGTGCATCCCCAGTGGTCCAGTGCACTCTCTGGACTCAGTGCACTGCATCCCCACTGGTGCCAGTGCACTCTCTGGACTCACTGCACTGCATCCCCACTGGTGCCAGTGCACTCTCTGGAGTCACTGCAATGCATCCCCAGTGGTGCCAGTGCACTCTCTGGACTCAGTGCACTGCATCCCCAGTGATGCCAGTGCACTCTCTGGAGACACTGCACTGCATCCCCAGTGGTGCCAGTGCACTCTCTGGAGACACTGCACTGCATCCCCAGTGGTGCCAGTGCACTCTCTGGAGACACTGCACTGCATCCCCAGTGGTGCCAGTGCACTCTCTGGAGACACTGCAGTGCATCCCCAGTGGTGCCAGTGCACTCTCAGGAGTCACTGCTTTGCATCCCCACTGGTGCCAGTGCACTCTCTGGACTGACTGCACTGCATCCCCAGTAGTGCCAGTGCACTCTCTGCACTCACTGCACTGCATACCCACTGGTGCCAGTGCACTCTCTGGAGTCACTGCACTGCAACCCCACTGGTGCCAGTGCACTCTCTGGACTCACTGCACTGCATCTCCACTGGTGCCAGTGCACTCTCTGGACTCACTGCACTGCATCCCCAGTAGTGCCAGTGCACTTTCTGGACTCACTGCAGTGCATCCCCACTGGTGCCAGTGCACTCTCTGCACTCACTGCACTGCATCCCCACTGGTGCCAGTGAACTCTCTGGACTCAGTGCACTGCATCCCCACTGGTGCCAGTGAACTCTCTGGACTCACTGCACTGCATCCCCACTGGTGCCAGTGCACTCTCTGGACTCACTGCACTGCATCCCCACTGGTGCCAGTGCACTCTCTGGACTCACTGCACTGCATCCCCAGTAGTGCCAGTGCACTTTCTGAAGTCACTGCACTGCATCCCTAGTGGTGCCAGTGAACTCTCTGGACTCACTGCACTGCATCCCCACTGGTGCCAGTGCACTCTCTGGACTCACTGCAGTGCATCCCCAGTGGTGCCAGTGCACTCTCTGGACTCACCAGCGTGCATCATCAGTGGTGCCAGTGCACTCTCTGGACTCACTGCAGTGCATCCCCATTGGTGACAGTGCACTCTCTGGACTCACTGCAGTGAATCCCCGTTGGTGCCAGTGCACTCTCTGGACTCACTGCAGTGCATCACCAGTGTTGCCAGTGCACTCTCTGGACTCACTGCAGTGTATCCCTAGTGTTGCCAGTGCACTCTCTGGACTCACTGCAGTGCATCCCCAGTGGTGCCAGTGCACTCTCTGGAGTCACTGCAGTGCATCTCCAGTGGTGCCAGTGCACTCTCTGGACTCACTGCACTGCATCCCCAGTGGTGCCAGGGCACTCTCTGGAGTCATTGCACTGCATCCCCAGTGGTGCCAGAGCACTCCCTGGACTCACTGCAGTGCATCCCCAGTGGTGCCACTGCACTCTATGGAGTCACTGCACTGCATCCCCACTGGTGCCAGTGCACTCTCTGGACTCACTGCACTGCACTGCATCCCCACTGGTGCCAGTGAACTCTCTGGACTCACTGCACTGCATCCCCACTGGTGCCAGTGCACTCTCTGGACTCACTGCACTGCATCCCCACTGGTGCCAGTGCACTCTCTGGACTCACTGCACTGCATCCCCACTGGTGCCACTGCACTCTCTGGACTCACTGCACTGCATCCCCACTGGTGCCAGTGCACTCTTTGCACTCACTGCACTGCATCCCCACTGCTGCCAGTGCACTCTCTGGACTCACTGCACTGAATCCCCACTGCTGCCAGTGCACTCTCTAGAGTCACTGCACTCCAACCCCACTGGTGCCAGTGCACTCTATGGAGTCACTGCACTTATCCACAGTGGTGCCAGTGCATTCTCTGGACTCACTGCACTGCATCCCCACTGGTGCCAGTGCACTCTCTGGACTCACTGCACTGCATCCCCACTGGTGCCAGTGCACTCTCTGGAGTCACTGCACTGCATCCCCACCGGTGCCAGTGCACTCTCTGGAGTCACTGAACGGCATCCCCACTGGTGCCAGTGCACTCTCTGGACTCACTGCACTGCATAACCACTGGTGCCAGTGCACTCTCTGGCGTCACTGCACTGCATAACCACTGTTGACAGTGCACTCTCTGGACTCACTACACTGCATCCCCACTGGTGCCAATGCACTCTCTGGACTCACTGCACTGCATCCCCAGTAGTGCCAGTGCACTCTCTGGACTCACTGCACTGCATCCCCACTGGTGCCAGTGCACTCTCTAGAGTCGCTGCACTGCATCCCCAGTGGTGCCAGTGCACTCTCTGGACTCACTGCAATGCATCCCAAGTGGTGCCAGTGAACTCTCTGGACTCACTGCACTGCATCCCCACTGGTGCCAGTGCACTCTCTGGACTCACTGCACTGCATCCCCAGTGGTGCCAGTGAACTCTCTGGACTCACTGCACTGCATCCCCAGTGGTGCCAGTGCACTCTCTGGACTCACTTCACTGCATCCCTACTGGTGCCAGTGCACTCTCTGGAGTCACTGCACTGCATCCCCACTGGTGCCAGTACACTCTCTGGAGTCACTGCACTGCATCCCCAGTAGTGCCACTGCACTTTCTGGAGTCACTGCACTGCATCCCTAGTGGTGCCAGTGAACTCTCTGGACTCACTGCACTGCATGCCCACTGGTGCCAGTGCACTCTCGGGACTCACTGCAGTGCATCCCCACTGGTGCCAGTGCACTCTCTGCACTCACTGCACTGCATCCCCACTGCTGCCAGTGCACTCTCTGCACTCACTGCACTGCATCACCACTGGTGCCAGTGCACTCTCTAGAGTCACTGCACTGAATCCCCACTGGTGCCAGTTCACTCTCTAGAGTCACTGCACTGATCCGCAGTGGTGCCAGTGCACTCTCTGGACTCACTGCACTGCATCCCCACTGGTGCCAGTGAACTCTCTGGACTCACTGCACTGCATCCCCAGTGGTGCCAGTGCACTCTGTGGACTCACTGCAGTGCATCCCCAGTGGTGCCAGTGCACTCTCTGGACTCAGTGCACTGCATCCCCACTGGTGCCAGTGCACTCTCTGGACTCACTGCACTGCATCCCCACTGGTGCCAGTGCACTCTCTGGAGTCACTGCACTGCAACACCACTGGTGCCAGTGCACTCTCTGGACTCACTGCACTGCATCCCCACTGTTGCCAGTGCACTCTCTGGACTCACTGCACTGCATCCCCAGTGGTGCCAGTGCACTCTCTGGAGACACTGCAGTGCATCCCCAGTGGTGCCAGTGCACTCTCAGGAGTCACTGCTTTGCATCCCCACTGGTGCCAGTGCACTCTCTGGACTGACTGCACTGCATCCCCACTGGTGCCAGTGCACTCTCTGCACTCACTGCACTGCATACCCACTGGTGCCAGTGCACTCTCTGGAGTCACTGCACTGCAACCCCACTGGTGCCAGTGCACTCTCTGGACTCGCTACACTGCATCCCCACTGGTGCCAGTGCACTCTCTGGACTCACTGCACTGCATCTCCACTGGTGCCAGTGCACTCTCTGGACTCACTGCACTGCATCCCCAGTAGTGCCAGTGCACTTTCTGGACTCACTGCACTGCATCCCCACTGGTGCCAGTGCACTCTCTGCACTCACTGTACTGCATCCCCACTGGTGCCAGTGAACTCTCTGGACTCACTGCACTGCATCCCCACTGGTGCCAGTGAACTCTCTGGACTCACTGCACTGCATCCCCAGTGCTGACAGTGCACTCTCTCGACTCACTGCACTGCATCCCCACTGGTGCCAGTGCACTCTCTGGACTCACTGCACTGCATCCCCAGTAGTGCCAGTGCACTTTCTGAAGTCACTGCACTGCATCCCTAGTGGTGCCAGTGAACTCTCTGGACTCACTGCACTGCATCCCCACTGGTGCCAGTGCACTCTCTGGACTCACTGCAGTACATCCCCAGTGGTGCCAGTGCACTCTCTGGACTCACCAGCGTGCATCATCAGTGGTGCCAGTGCACTCTCTGGACTCACTGCAGTGCATCCCCATTGGTGACAGTGCACTCTCTGGACTCACTGCAGTGAATCCCCGTTGGTGCCAGTGCACTCTCTGGACTCACTGCAGTGCATCACCAGTGTTGCCAGTGCACTCTCTGGACTCACTGCAGTGCATCCCTAGTGTTGCCAGTGCACTCTCTGGACTCACTGCAGTGCATCCCCAGTGGTGCCAGTGCACTCTCTGGAGTCACTGCAGTGCATCTCCAGTGGTGCCAGTGCACTCTCTGGACTCACTGCACTGCATCCCCAGTGGTGCCAGTGCACTCTCTGGAGTCATTGCACTGCATCCCCAGTGGTGCCAGAGCACTCCCTGGACTCACTGCAGTGCATCCCCAGTGGTGCCAGTGCACTCTATGGAGTCACTGCACTGTAACCCCAGTGGTGCCAGTGCACTTTCTGGACTCACTGAACTGCGTTCCCAGTGGTGCCAGTGCACTCTCTGGACTCACGGCACTGCATCCGCAGTGTTGCCAGTGCACTCTCTGCACTCACTGCACTGCATCCCCTGTGGTGCCAGTGCACTCTCTGGACTCACTGCACTGCATCCCCAGTGGTGCCAGTGCACTCTCTAGACTCACTGCAGTGAATCCCCGATGGAGCCAGTGCACTCTCTGGACTCACTGCACTGCATCCCCAGTGGTGCCAGTGCACTCTCTGGACTCACTGCAGTGCAGCCCCTGAGGTGCCAGTGCACTCTCTGTACTCACTGCACTGCATCCCCAGTGGTGCCAGTGCACTCTCTCGACTAACTGCACTGCATCCCCACTGGTGCCAATGCACTCTCTGGAGTCACTGCAGTGCATCCCCACTGGTGTCAGTGCACTCTCTAGAGTCACTGCACTCCAACCCCACTGGTGCCAGTGCACTCTCTAGAGTCACTGCACTGATCCGCAGTGGTGCCAGTGCACTCTCTGGACTCACTGCACTGCATCCCCACTGGTGCCAGTGCACTCTCTGGACTCACGGCACTGCATCCCCAGTGGTGCCAGTGCACTCTCTGGAGTCACTGCACTGCATCCCCACTGGTGCCAGTGCACTCTCTGGACTCACTGCACTGCATCCCCAGTGGTGCCAGTGCACTCTCTGCACTCACTGCACTGCATCCCCACTGGTGACAGTGCACTCTCTGGACTCACTGCACTGCATCCCCACTGGTGCCAGTGCACTCTCTACAGTCACTGCACTCCAACCCCACTGGTGCCAGTGCACTCTCTAGAGTCACTGCACTGATCCGCAGTGGTGCCAGTGCACTCTCTGAACTCACTGCACTGCATCCCCACTGGTACCAGTGCACTCTCTGGACTCACTGCACTGGATCCCCCGTGGTGCCAGTGCACTCTCTGGACTCACTGCAGTGCATCCCCACTGGTGCCAGTGCACTCTCTGGAGTCACTGCACTGCATCCCCAGTGCTGACAGTGAACTCTCTGGACTCACTGCACTGCATCCCCAGTGGTGCCAGTGCACTCTCTGGACTCACTGCACTGCATCCCCAGTGGTGCCACTGCACTCTCTGGAGTCACTGCACTGCATCCCCAGTGGTGCCAGTGCACTCTCTGGAGTCACTGCACTGCCTCCCCACTGGTGCCAGTGCACTCTCTGGAGTCACTGCTCTGCATCCCCACTGGTGCCAGTGAACTCTCTGGACTCACTGCACTGCAACCCCACTGGTGCCAGTGCACTCTCTGGACTCACTGCACTGCATCCCCAGTAGTGCCAGTGCACTTTCTGGACTCACTGCACTGCATCCCTAGTGGTGCCAGTGCACTCTCTGGAGTCACTGCACTGCATCCCCACTGGTGCCAGTGCACTCTCTGGACTCACTGCACTGCATCCCCACTGGTGCCAGTGAACTCTCTGGACTCACTGCACTGCATCCCCAGTGGTGCCAGTGCACTCTGTGGACTCACTGCAGTGCATCCCCAGTGGTGCCAGTGCACTCTCTGGACTCAGCGCACTGCATCCCCACTGGTGCCAGTGCACTCTCTGGACTCACTGCACTGCATCCCCACTGGTGCCAGTGCACTCTCTGGAGTCACTGCACTGCAACACCACTGGTGCCAGTGCACTCTCTGGACTCACTGCACTGCATCCCCGGTGTTCCCAGAGCACTCTCTGGACTCACTGCACTGCATCCCCAGTGGTGCCAGTGCACTCTCTGGAGACACTGCAGTGCATCCCCAGTGGTGCCAGTGCACTCTCAGGAGTCACTGCTTTGCATCCCCACTGGTGCCAGTGCACTCTCTGGACTGACTGCACTGCATCCCCACTGGTGCCAGTGCACTCTCTGCACTCACTGCACTGCATACCCACTGGTGCCAGTGCACTCTCTGGAGTCACTGCACTGCAACCCCACTGGTGCCAGTGCACTCTCTGGACTCGCTACACTGCATCCCCACTGGTGCCAGTGCACTCTCTGGACTCACTGCACTGCATCTCCACTGGTGCCAGTGCACTCTCTGGACTCACTGCACTGCATCCCCAGTAGTGCCAGTGCACTTTCTGGACTCACTGCACTGCATCCCCACTGGTGCCAGTGCACTCTCTGCACTCACTGTACTGCATCCCCACTGGTGCCAGTGAACTCTCTGGACTCAGTGCACTGCATCCCCACTGGTGCCAGTGAACTCTCTGGACTCACTGCACTGCATCCCCAGTGCTGACAGTGCACTCTCTCGACTCACTGCACTGCATCCCCACTGGTGCCAGTGCACTCTCTGGACTCACTGCACTGCATCCCCAGTAGTGCCAGTGCACTTTCTGAAGTCACTGCACTGCATCCCTAGTGGTGCCAGTGAACTCTCTGGACTCACTGCACTGCATCCCCACTGGTGCCAGTGCACTCTCTGGACTCACTGCAGTACATCCCCAGTGGTGCCAGTGCACTCTCTGGACTCACCAGCGTGCATCATCAGTGGTGCCAGTGCACTCTCTGGACTCACTGCAGTGCATCCCCATTGGTGACAGTGCACTCTCTGGACTCACTGCAGTGAATCCCCGTTGGTGCCAGTGCACTCTCTGGACTCACTGCAGTGCATCACCAGTGTTGCCAGTGCACTCTCTGGACTCACTGCAGTGCATCCCTAGTGTTGCCAGTGCACTCTCTGGACTCACTGCAGTGCATCCCCAGTGGTGCCAGTGCACTCTCTGGAGTCACTGCAGTGCATCTCCAGTGGTGCCAGTGCACTCTCTGGACTCACTGCACTGCATCCCCAGTGGTGCCAGTGCACTCTCTGGAGTCATTGCACTGCATCCCCAGTGGTGCCAGAGCACTCCCTGGACTCACTGCAGTGCATCCCCAGTGGTGCCAGTGCACTCTATGGAGTCACTGCACTGTAACCCCAGTGGTGCCAGTGCACTTTCTGGACTCACTGAACTGCGTTCCCAGTGGTGCCAGTGCACTCTCTGGACTCACGGCACTGCATCCGCAGTGTTGCCAGTGCACTCTCTGCACTCACTGCACTGCATCCCCTGTGGTGCCAGTGCACTCTCTGGACTCACTGCACTGCATCCCCAGTGGTGCCAGTGCACTCTCTAGACTCACTGCAGTGAATCCCCGATGGAGCCAGTGCACTCTCTGGACTCACTGCACTGCATCCCCAGTGGTGCCAGTGCACTCTCTGGACTCACTGCAGTGCAGCCCCTGAGGTGCCAGTGCACTCTCTGTACTCACTGCACTGCATTCCCAGTGGTGCCAGTGCACGCTCTTGACTCACTGCAGTGAATCCCCGGTGGTGCCAGTGCACTCTCTGTACTCACTGCACTGCATCCCCAGTGGTGCCAGTGCACTCTCTGGACTCACTGCAGTGCATCCCCAGTGGTGCCAGGGCACTCTCTGGACTTACTGCAGTGCATCCCCAGTGGTGCCAGTGCACTCTCTGGACTCACTGCAGAGCATCCCAGTGGTGCCAGTGCACTCTCTGGACTCACTGCAGTGCATCCCCGAGTGGTGCCACTGCACTCTCTGGACTCCCTGCACTGCATCCCCAGTGGTGCCAGTGCACTCTCTGGACTCACTGCACTGCATCCCCAGTGGTACCAGTGCGCACTGTAGACTCACTGCAGTGCAGCTCCTGAGGTGCCAGTGCACTCTCTGGACTCACTGCGCTGCATCCCCAGTAGTGCCAGTGCACTCTCTGGACTCACTGCAGTAAATCCCCGGTGGTGCCAGTGCACTCTCTGGACTCACTGAACTGCATCCCCATTGGTGCCAGTGCACTCTCTGGACTCACTGCACTGCATTCCCAGTTGTGCCACTGCACTCTCTGGACTCACTGCACTGCATTACCAGTGGTGCCAGTGCACTCTCTGGACTCACTGCACTGCATCCCCAGTGGTTCCAGGGCACTCTCTGGACTCACTGCACTGCAACCCCACTGGTGCCAGTGCACTCTCTGGACTCACGGCACTGCATCCCCAGTGCTGCTAGTGTACTCTCTGGAGTCACTGCACTGCATCCCCAGTGGGGCCAGTGCACTCTCTGGACTCACTGCAGTGCATACCCACTGGTGCCAGTGCACTCTCTGGAGTCACTGCACTGCAACCCCACTGGTGCCAGTGCACTCTCTGGACTCACTACACTGCATCCCCAGTGGTGCCAGTGCACTCTCTGGACTCACTGCACTGCATCTCCACTGGTGCCAGTGCACTCTCTGGACTCACTGCACTGCATCCCCAGTAGTGCCAGTGCACTTTCTGGACTCACTGCAGTGCATCCCCACTGGTGCCAGTGCACTCTCTGGACTCACTGCACTGCATCCCCACTGGTTCCAGTGAACTCTCTGGACTCACTGCAGTGCATCCCCACTGGTGCCAGTGAACTCTCTGGACTCACTGCACTGCATCCCCACTGGTGCCAATGCACTCTCTGGACTCACTGCACTGCATCCCCAGTGGTGCCAGTGCACTCTCTGGAGACACTGCAGTGCATCACCACTGGTTCCAGTGCACTCTCTCAACTCACTGCACTGCATTCCCACTGGTGCCAGTGCACTCTCTGGACTCACTGCTTTGCATCCCCACTGGTGCCATTGCACTCTTTGGACTGACTGCACTGCATCCCCACTGGTGCCAGTGCACTCTCTGGACTCACTGCACTGCATCCCCACTGGTGCCAGTGCACTCTCTGGGCTCACTGCACTGCATCCCCACTGGTGCCAGTGGACTCTCTGGACTCACTGCACTGCATCCCCACTGGTGCCAGTGCACTCTCTGGAGTCACTGCACTGCATCCCCAGTGGTGCCAGTGCACTCTCTGGACTCACTGCACTGCATCCCCACTGGTGCCAGTGCACTCTCTGGACTCACTGCACTGCAACCCCACTGGTGCCAGTGCACTCTCTGGACTCACTACACTGCATCCCCACTGGTGTCAGTGCACTCTCTGGACTCACTGCAGTGCATCCGCAGTGGTGCCAGTGCACTCTCTGGACTCACTGCACTGCATCCCGACTGGTGCCAGTGCACTCTCTGGACTCACTGCACTGCATCTCCAGTAGTGCCAGTGCACTTTCTGGAGTCACTTCACTGCATCCCCAGTGGTGCCAGTGCACTCTCTGGACTCACTGCACTGCATCCCCACTGGTGCCAGTGCACTCTCTGGACTCACTGCACTGCATCCCCACTGGTGCCAGTGCACTCTCTGGACTCACTGCACTGCATCCCCACTGGTGCCAGTGCACTCTCTCGAGTCGCTGCACTGCATCCCCACTGGTGCCAGTGAACTCTCTGGACTCACTGCACTGCATCCCCACTGGTGCCAGTGCACTCTCTGGACTCACTGCACTGCATCCCCAGTAGTGCCAGTGCACTTTCTGGACTCACTGCACTGCATCCCTAGTGGTGCCAGTGCACTCTCTGGAGTCACTGCACTGCATCCCCACTGGTGCCAGTGCACTCTCTGGACTCACTGCACTGCATCCCCAGTGGTGCCAGTGCACTCTCTGGACTCACTGCAGTGCATCCCCAGTGGTGCCAGTGCACTCTCTGGACTCACTGCACTGCATCCCCACTGCTGCCAGTGCACTCTCTGGAGTCACTGCACTGCATCCCCACTAGTGCCAGTGCACTTTCTGGACTCACTGCACTGCATCCCCACTGGTGCCAGTGCACTCTCTGGAGTCACTGCACTGCATCCCCACTGGTGCCAGTGCACTCTCTGGACTCACTGCACTGCATCCCCAGTAGTGCCAGTGCACTCTCTGGAGAAACTGCAGTGCATCCCCAGTGGTGCCAGTGCACTCTCTGGAGTCACTGCACGACATCCCCACTGGTACCAGTGCACTCTCTGGAGTCACTGCAATGCATCCCCAGTGGTGCCAGTGCACTCTCTGGAGACACTGCAGTGCATCCCCACTGGTGCCAGTGCACTCTCTGCACTCACTGCACTGCATCCCCAGTGGTGCCAGTGAACTCTCTGGACTCACTGCACTGCATCCCCACTGGTGCCAATGCACTCTCTGGACTCACTGCACTGCAACCCCACTGGTGCCAGTGCACTCTCTGGACTCACTACACTGCATCCCCACTGGTGCCAGTGCACTCTCTGGACTCACTGCACTGCATCTCCACTGGTGCCAGTGCACTCTCTGGACTCACTGCACTGCATCCCCAGTAGTGCCAGTGCACTTTCTGGAGTCACTGCACCGCATCCCAAGTGGTGCCAGTGAACTCTCTGGACTCACTGCACTGCATCCCCACTGGTGCCAGTGAACTCTCTGGACTCACTGCACTGCATCCCCAGTGCTGACAGTGCACTCTCTCGACTCACTGCACTGCATCCCCACTGGTGCCAGTGCACTCTCTGGACTCACTGCACTGCATCCCCAGTAGTGCCAGTGCACTTTCTGGAGTCACTGCACTGCATCCCCACTGGTGCCAGTGCACTCTCTGGAGTCACTGCAGTGCATCCCCAGTGGTGCCAGTGCACTCTCTGGACTCACTGCACTGCATCCCCACTGGTGCCAGTGCACTCTAAGGACTCACTACACTACACTGCATTCCCAATGGTGCCAGTGAACTCTCTGGACTCACTGCACTGCATCCCCACTGGTGCCAGTGCACTCTCTGGACTCACTGCACTGCTTCCCCTCTGGTGCCAGTGCACTCTCTGGACTCACTGCACTGCATCCCCAGTAGTGCCAGTGCACTTTCTGGAGTCACTGCACTGCATCCCTAGTGGTGCCAGTGCACTCTCTGGAGTCACTGCACTGCATCCCCAGTGGTGCCAGTGCACTCTCTGGACTCACTGCACTGCATACCCACTGGTGCCAGTGCACTCTCTGGAGTCACTGCACTGCATCCCCACTGGTGCCAATGCACTCTCTGGACTCACTGCACTGCATCCCCACTGGTGCCAGTGCACTCTATGGACTCACTGCACTGCACTGCATCCCCAGTGGTGCCAGTGAACTCTCTGGACTCACTGCACTGCATCCCCACTGGTGCCAGTGCACTCTCTGGACTCACTGCACTGCATCCCCAGTGGGGCCAGTGCACTCTCTGGACTCACTGCACTGCATCCCCACTGGTGCCACTGCACTCTCTGGACTCACTGCACTGCATCCCCACTGGTGCCAGTGCACTCTCTGCACTCACTGCACTGCATCCCCACTGCTGACACTGCACTCTGTGGACTCACTGCACTGAATCCCCACTGCTGCCAGTGCACTCTCTAGAGTCACTGCACTCCAACCCCACTGGGGCCAGTGCACTCTATGGAGTCACTGCACTTATCCACAGTGGTGCCAGTGCACTCTCTGGACTCACTGCACTGCATCCCCACTGGTGCCAGTGCACTCTCTGGACTCACTGCACTGCATCCTCACTGGTGCCAGTGCACTCTCTGGAGTCACTGCACTGCATCCCCACAGGTGCCAGTGCACTCTCTGGACTCACTGCACTGCATCCCCACTGGTGCCAGTGCACTATCTGAACTCACTGCAGTGCATCCCCAGTGGTGCCAGTGCACTCTCCGGAGACACTGCAGTGCATCCCCTGTTGTTGCCATTGCACTCTCTGGACTGACTGCACTGCATCCCCACTGGTGCCACTGCACTCTCTGGACTCACTGCACTGCATAACCACTGGTGCCAGTGCACTCTCTGGCGTCACTGCACTGCATAACCACTGTTGACAGTGCACTCTCTGGAGTCAGTGCACTGCATCCCCACTGGTGCCAGTGCACTCTCTGGACTCACTGCACTGCATCCCCAGTGGTGCCAGTGCACTCTCTGGACTCACTGCACTGCATCCCCACTGGTGCCAGTGCACTCTAAGGACTCACTACACTGCACTGCATTCCCAATGGTGCCAGTGCACTCTCTGTACTCACTGCACTGCATCCCCACTGGTGCCAGTGCACTCTCTGGACTCACTGCACTGCATCCCCACTGGTGCCAGTGCACTCTCTGGACTCACTGCACTGCATCCCCAGTAGTGCCAGTGCACTTTCTGGAGTCACTGCACTGCATCCCTAGTGGTGCCACTGCACTCTCTGGACTCACTGCACTGCATCCCCAGTGGTGCCAGTGCACTCTCTGGACTCACTGCACTGCATACCCACTGCTGCCAGTGCACTCTCTGGAGTCACTGCACTGCATCCCCACTGGTGCCAATGCACTCTCTGGACTCACTGCACTGCATCCCCACTGGTGCCAGTGCACTCTATGGACTCACTGCACTGCACTGCATCCCCACTGGTGCCAGTGAACTCTCTGGACTCACTGCACTGCATCCCCACTGGTGCCAGTGCACTCTCTGGACTCACTGCACTGCATCCCCACTGGTGCCAGTGCACTCTCTGGACTCACTGCACTGCATCCCCACTGGTGCCACTGCACTCTCTGGACTCACTGCACTGCATCCCCACTGGTGCCAGTGCACTCTCTGCACTCACTGCACTGCATCCCCACTGCTGCCAGTGCACTCTCTGGACTCACTGCACTGAATCCCCACTGCTGCCAGTGCACTCTCTAGAGTCACTGCACTCCAACCCCACTGGTGCCAGTGCACTCTATGGAGTCACTGCACTTATCCACAGTGGTGCCAGTGCATTCTCTCGACTCACTGCACTGCATCCCCACTGGTACCAGTGCACTCTCTGGACTCACAGCACTGCATCCCCAGTGGTGCCAGTGCACTCTCTGGAGTCACTGCACTGCATCCCCACAGGTGCCAGTGCACTCTCTGGACTCACTGCACTGCATCCCCACTGGTGCCAGTGCACTATCTGAACTCACTGCAGTGCATCCCCAGTGGTGCCAGTGCACTCTCCGGAGACACTGCAGTGCATCCCCTGTTGTTGCCAGTGCACTCTCTGGACTGACTGCACTGCATCCCCACTGGTGCCAGTGCACTCTCTGGACTCACTGCACTGCATAACCACTGGTGCCAGTGCACTCTCTGGCGTCACTGCACTGCATAACCACTGTTGACAGTGCACTCTCTGGACTCACTACACTGCATCCCCACTGGTGCCAATGCACTCTCTGGACTCACTGCACTGCATCCCCAGTGGTGCCAGTGCACTCTCTGGACTCACTGCACTGCATCCCCACTGGTGCCAGTGCACTCTCTAGAGTCGCTGCACTGCATCCCCACTGGTGCCAGTGCACTCTCTGGAGTCACTGCACTGCATCCCCGGTGGTGCCAGTGAACTCTCTGGACTCACTGCACTGCATCCCCACTGGTGCCAGTGCACTCTCTGGACTCACTGCACTGCATCCCCAGTGGTGCCAGTGCACTCTCTGGACTCACTGCAGTGCATCCCCACTGGTGCCAGGGCACTCTCTGGACTCACTTCACTGCATCCCTACTGGTGCCAGTGCACTCTCTGGAGTCACTGCACTGCATCCCCACTGGTGCCACTGCACTCTCTGGACTCACTGCACTGCATCCCCAGTAGTGCCACTGCACTTTCTGGAGTCACTGCACTGCATCCCTAGTGGTGCCAGTGAACTCTCTGGACTCACTGCACTGCATCCCCACTGGTGCCAGTGCACTCTCTGGACTCACTGCACTGCATGCCCACTGGTGCCAGTGCACTCTAGGGACTCACTGCACTGCATCCCCACTGGTGCCAGTGCACTCTCTGCACTCACTGCACTGCATCCCCACTGGTGCCAGTGCACTCTCTGGACTCACTGCACTGCATCCCCACTGGTGCCAGTGCACTCTCTAGAGTCACTGCACTGAATCCCCACTGGTGCCAGTTCACTCTCTAGAGTCACTGCACTGATCCGCAGTGGTGCCAGTGCACTCTCTGCACTCACTGCACTGCATCCCCAGTGGTTCCAGTGAACTCTCTGGACTCACTGCACTGCATCCCCACTGGTGCCAGTGCACTCTCTGGAGTCACTGCACTGCATCCCCAGTGGTGCCAGTGCACTCTCTGGACTCACTGCACTGCATCCCCACTGGTGCCAGTGCACTCTCTGGAGTCACTGCACTGCATCCCCAGTGGTGCCAGTGCACTCTCTGGACTCACTGCACTGCATCCCCACTGGTGCCAGTGCAGTCTAAGGACTCACTGCACTACATCCCCACTGGTGCCAGTGCACTCTCTGGACTCACTGCACTACATCCCCACTGGTGCCAATGCACTCTCTGGACTCACTGCAGTGCATCCCCACTGGTGCCAGTGCACTCTCTGGAGTCACTGCTTTGCATCCCCACTGGTGCCAGTACACTCTCTGGACTCACTGCAGTGCATCCCCAGTAGTGCCAGTGCACTTTCTGGAGTCACTGCTCTGCATCCCTAGTGGTGCCAGTGAACTCTCTGGACTCACTGCACTGCATCCCCACTGGTGCCAGTGCACTCTCTGGACTCACTGCACTGCATGCCCACTGGTGCCAGTGCACTCTCTGGAGTCACTGCACTGCATCCCCACTGGTGCCAGTGCACTCTCTGCACTCACTGCACTGCATCCCCAGTGGTGCCAGTGCACTCTCTGGACTCACTGCACTGCATCCCCACTGGTGCCCGTGCACTCTCTGCAGTCACTGCACTGCATCCCCACTGGTGCCAGTGAACTCTCTGGACTCACTGCACTGCATCCCCAGTGGTGCCAGTGCACTCTCTGGACTCACTGCACTGCATCCCCAGTGGTGCCAGTGCACTCTCTGGACTCACTGCACTGCATCCCCACTGCTGCCAGTGCACTCTCTGGACTCACTGCACTGCATCCCCAGTGGTGCCAGTGCACTCTCTGCACTCACTGCACTGCATCCCCACTGGTGCCAGTGCACTCTCTGGACTCACTGCACTGCATCCCCACTGGTGTCAGTGCACTCTCTAGAGTCACTGCACTGCATCCCCACTGGTGCCAGTGCACTCTCTAGAGTCACTGCACTGATCCGCAGTGGTGCCACTGCACTCTCTGGACTCACTGCACTGCATCCCCACTGGTGCCAGTGCACTCTCTGGACTCACTGCAGTAAATCCCCGGTGGTGCCAGTGCACTCTCTGGAGTCACTGCACTGCATCCCCACTGGTGCCAGTGCACTCTCTGGACTCACTGCACTGCATCCCCAGTGGTGCCAGTGCACTCTCTGCACATACTGCACTGCATCCCCAGTGGTGCCAGTGCACTCTATGGACTCACTGCACTGCATCCCCAGTGGTGCCAGTGCACTCTCTGGACTCACTGCATTGCATCTCCACTGGTGCCAGTGCACTCTCTGGACTCACTGCACTGCATCCCCAGTGGTGCCAGTGCACTCTCTGCACATACTGCACTGCATCCCCACTGGTGCCAGTGCACTCTCTGGAGTCACTGCTCTGGATCCCCCGTGGTGCCAGTGCACTCACTGGACTCACTGCACTGCATCCCCAGTGGTGCCAGTGCACTCTCTGGACTCACTGCAGTGCATCCCCAGTGGTGCCAGTGCACTCTATGGACTCACTGCAGTGCATCCCCAGTGGTGCCAGTGCACTCTCTGGACTCACTGCACTGCATCCCCAGTGGTGCCAGTGCACTCTCTGGACTCACTGCATTGCATCTCCACTGGTGCCAGTGCACTCTCTGGACTCACTGCACTGCATCCCCACTGGTGCCAGTGCACTCTCTGGAGTCACTGCAGTGCATCCCCACTGGTGCCAGTGCACTCTCTGGAGTCACTGCACTGCATCCCCGCTGCTGCCAGTGCACTCTCTGGAGTCACTGCACTGCTTCCCATGTGGTGCCAGTGCACTCTCTGGAGTCACTGAACGGCATCCCCACTGGTGCCAGTGCACTCTCTGGACTCACTGCACTGCATCCCCAGTGGTGCCTCTGCACTCCCTGGAGTCACTGCACTTCATCCCCAGTGGTGCCAGTGCACTCTCTGGTGTCACTGCACTGCATCCCCACTGGTGACAGTGCACTCTCTGGACTCACTGCACTGCGTCCCCACTGCTGCCAGTGCACTCTCTGGACTCACTGCACTGCATCCCCAGTAGTGCCAGTGCACTCTCTGGACTCACTGCACTGCATCTCCACTGGTGCCAGTGCACTCACTGGACTCACTGCACTGCGTCCCCAGTGGTGCCAGTGCACTCTCTAGACTTCCTGCACTGCATCCCCACTGGTGCCAGTGCACTCCCTGGAGTCACTGCACTGCATTCCCAGTGGTGCCAGTGCACTCTCTGGAGTCACTGCACTGCATCCCCACTGGTGCCAGTGCACTCTCTGGACTCAGTGCAGTGCATCCTAAGTGCTGCCAGTGCACTCTCTGGATTCACTGCACTGCATCCCCGCTGGTGCCAGTGCACTCTCTGGACTCACTGCACTGGATCCCCCGTGGTGCCAGTGCACTCACTGGACTCACTGCACTGCATCCCCAGTGGTGCCAGTGCACTCTCTGGACTCACTGCACTGCATCCCCACTGGTGCCAGTGCACTCTATGGACTCACTACACTGCATCCCCACTGGTGCCAGTGCACTCTCTGGAGTCACTGCACTGCATCCCCACTGGTGCCAGTGCACTCTCTGGAGTCACTGCACTGCATCCCCACTGGTGCCAGTGCACTCACTGGACTCACTGCACTGCGTCCCCACTGGTGCCAGTGCACTCTCTGGACTCACTGCACTGCATCCCCACTGGTGCCAGTGCACTCTCTGGACTCACTCCACTGCGTCCCCACTGGTGCCAGTGCACTCTCTGGAGTCAGTGCACTGCATCCCCAGTGGTGCCAGTGCACTCTCTGGACTCAGTGCACTGCATCCCCAGTGGTGCCAGTGCACTCTCTGCACTCACTGCACTGCATCCCCACTGGTGCCACTGCACTCTCTGGAGTCACTGCACTTCATCCCCACTGTTGCCAGTGCACTCTCTGGACTCACTGCACTGCATCCCCACTGGTGCCAGCGCACTCTCTGGACTCACCGCACTGCATCCCCACTGGTGCCAGTGCACTCTCTGGACTCACTGCAGTGCATCCCCACTGGTGCCAGCGCACTCTCTGGACTCACTGCACTGCATCCCCGCTGGTGCCAGTGCACTCTCTGGACTCACTGCAGTGCATCCCCACTGGTGCCAGTGCACTCTCTGGACTCACTGCAGTGCATCCCCAGTGGTGCCAGTGCACTCTCTGGACTCACTGCACTTCATCCCCACTGTTGCCAGTGCACTCTCTGGAGTCACTGCACTTCAACCCCAGTGGTGCCAGTGCACTCTCTGGAGTCACTGCAGTGCATCCCCACTGGTGCCAGTGCACTCTCTGCACTCACTGCACTGCATCCCCAGTGGTGCCAGTGCACTCTCTGGAGTTACTGCACTGCATCCCCAGTGGTGCCAGTGCACTCACTGGACTCACTGCACTGCGTCCCCAGTGGTGCCAGTGCACTCTCTGGACTCACTGCACTGCATCCCCACTGGTGACAGTGCACTCTCTGGAGTCACTGCACTGCATCCCCACTGGTGCCAGTGCACTCTCTGGACTCACTGCACTGCATCCCCACTGGTGCCAGTGCACTCTCTGGACTCACTGCACTGCATCCCCACTGGTGCCAGTGCACTCTCTGGAGTCACTGCACTGCATCCGCACTGGTGCCAGTGCACTCTCTGGAGTCAGTGCACTGCATCCCCACTGGTGCCAGTGCACTCTCTGGACTCAGTGCACTGCATCCCCAGTGGTGCCAGTGCACTCTCTGGACTCACTGCACTGCATCCCCACTGGTGCCAGTGCACTCTCTGGAGTCACTGCACTTCATCCCCACTGTTGCCAGTGCACTCTCTGGAGTCACTGCACTGCATCCCCACTGGTGCCAGCGCACTCTCTGGACTCACTGCAGTGCATCCCCACTGGTGCCAGTGCACTCTCTGAAGTCACTGCAGTGCATCCCCACTGGTGCCAGCGCACTCTCTGGACTCACTGCACTGCATCCCCACTGGTGCCAGTGCACTCTCTGGACTCACTGCACTGCATCCCCACTGGTGCCAGTGCACTCTCTGGACTCACTGCACTGCATCCCCACTGGTGCCAGTGCACTCTCTGGACTCACTGCAGTGCATCCCCACTGGTGCCAGTGCACTCTCTGGAGTCACTGCACTGCATCCCCTCTGCTGCCAGTGCACTCTCTGGAGTCACTGCACTGCTTCCCATGTGGTGCCAGTGCACTCTCTGGAGTCACTGAACGGCATCCCCACTGGTGCCAGTGCACTCTCTGGACTCACTGCACTGCATCCCCAGTGGTGCCTCTGCACTCCCTGGAGTCACTGCACTTCATCCCCAGTGGTGCCAGTGCACTCTCTGCACTCACTGCACTGCATCCCCACTGGTGACAGTGCACTCTCTGGACTCACTGCACTGCGTCCCCACTGCTGCCAGTGCACTCTCTGGACTCACTGCACTGCATCCCCAGTAGTGCCAGTGCACTCTCTGGACTCACTGCACTGCATCTCCACTGGTGCCAGTGCACTCACTGGACTCACTGCACTGCATCCCCAGTGGTGCCAGTGCACTCTCTAGACTTCCTGCACTGCATCCCCACTGGTGCCAGTGCACTCCCTGGAGTCACTGCACTGCATTCCCAGTGGTGCCAGTGCACTCTCTGGAGTCACTGCACTGCATCCCCACTGGTGCCAGTGCACTCTCTGGACTCAGTGCAGTGCATCCTAAGTGCTGCCAGTGCACTGTCTGGATTCACTGCACTGCATCCCCGCTGGTGCCAGTGCACTCTCTGGACTCACTGCACTGCATCCCCCGTGGTGCCAGTGCACTCACTGGACTCACTGCACTGCATCCCCAGTGGTGCCAGTGCACTCTCTGGACTCACTGCACTGCATCCCCACTGGTGCCAGTGCACTCTATGGACTCACTACACTGCATCCCCACTGGTGCCAGTGCACTCTCTGGAGTCACTGCACTGCATCCCCAGTGGTGCCAGTGCACTCTCTGGAGTCACTGCACTGCATCCCCACTGGTGCCAGTGCACTCACTGGACTCACTGCACTGCGTCCCCAGTGGTGCCAGTGCACTCTCTGGACTCAGTGCACTGCATCCCCACTGGTGCCAGTGCACTCTCTGGACTCACTCCACTGCGTCCCCACTGGTGCCAGTGCACTCTCTGGAGTCAGTGCACTGCATCCCCAGTGGTGCCAGTGCACTCTCTGGACTCAGTGCACTGCATCCCCACTGGTGCCAGTGCACTCTCTGCACTCACTGCACTGCATCCCCACTGGTGCCACTGCACTCTCTGGAGTCACTGCACTTCATCCCCACTGTTGCCAGTGCACTCTCTGGACTCACTGCACTGCATCCCCACTGGTGCCAGCGCACTCTCTGGACTCACCGCACTGCATCCCCACTGGTGCCAGTGCACTCTCTGGACTCACTGCAGTGCATCCCCACTGGTGCCAGCGCACTCTCTGGACTCACTGCACTGCATCCCCGCTGGTGCCAGTGCACTCTCTGGACTCACTGCAGTGCATCCCCACTGGTGCCAGTGCACTCTCTGGACTCACTGCAGTGCATCCCCAGTGGTGCCAGTGCACTCTCTGGACTCACTGCACTTCATCCCCACTGTTGCCAGTGCACTCTCTGGAGTCACTGCACTTCAACCCCAGTGGTGCCAGTGCACTCTCTGGAGTCACTGCAGTGCATCCCCACTGGTGCGAGTGCACTCTCTGCACTCACTGCACTGCATCCCCAGTGGTGCCAGTGCACTCTCTGGAGTTACTGCACTGCATCCCCAGTGGTGCCAGTGCACTCACTGGACTCACTGCACTGCGTCCCCAGTGGTGCCAGTGCACTCTCTGGACTCACTGCACTGCATCCCCACTGGTGACAGTGCACTCTCTGGAGTCACTGCACTGCATCCCCAGTGGTGCCAGTGCACTCTCTGGACTCACTGCACTGCATCCCCACTGGTGCCAGTGCACTCTCTGGACTCACTGCACTGCATCCCCACTGGTGCCAGTGCACTCTCTGGAGTCACTGCACTGCATCCGCACTGGTGCCAGTGCACTCTCTGGAGTCAGTGCACTGCATCCCCACTGGTGCCAGTGCACTCTCTGGACTCAGTGCACTGCATCCCCAGTGGTGCCAGTGCACTCTCTGGACTCACTGCACTGCATCCCCACTGGTGCCAGTGCACTCTCTGGAGTCACTGCACTTCATCCCCACTGTTGCCAGTGCACTCTCTGGAGTCACTGCACTGCATCCCCACTGGTGCCAGCGCACTCTCTGGACTCACTGCAGTGCATCCCCACTGGTGCCAGTGCACTCTCTGAAGTCACTGCAGTGCATCCCCACTGGTGCCAGCGCACTCTCTGGACTCACTGCACTGCATCCCCACTGGTGCCAGTGCACTCTCTGGACTCACTGCACTGCATCCCCACTGGTGCCAGTGCACTCTCTGGACTCACTGCAGTGCATCCCCAGTGGTGCCAGTGCACTCTCTGGACTCACTGCACTGCATCCCCAGCAGTACCAGTGCACTCTCTGGAGTCACTGCACTTCAACCCCAGTGGAGCCAGTGCACTCTCTGGAGTCACTGCAGTGCATCCCCACTGGTGCCAGTGCACTCTCTGCACTCACTGCACTGCATCCCCACTGCTGCCAGTGCACTCTCTGGACTCACTGCACTGCATCCCCACTGGTGCCAGTGCACTCTCTGGAGTCACTGCACTTCATCCCCAGTGGTGCCAGTGCACTCTCTGGACTCACTGCACTGCATCCCCCTTGGTGCCAGTGCACTCTCTGGACTCACTAGACTGCATCCCCACTGGTGCCACTGCACTGTCTGGACTCACTGCACTGCATCCCCACTGGTGCCAGTGCACTCTCTGGACTCACTGCAGTGCATCCTCAGTGGTGCCAGTGCACTCTCTGGACTTCCTGCACTGCATCCCCACTGGTGCCAGTGCACTCCCTGGAGTCACTGCACTGCATTCCCTGTGGTACCAGTGCACTCTCTGAAGTCACTGCACTGCATCGCCACTGGTGCCAGTGCACTCTCTGGACTCACTGCAGTGCATCCCCAGTGGTGCCAGTGCACTCTCTGGACTCACTGCACTGCATCTCCACTGGTGCCAGTGCACTCTCTTTACTCACTGCAGTGCATCCCCACTGGTGCCAGTGCACTCTCTGGACTCACTGCAGTGCATCCCCAGTGGTGCCAGTGCACTCTCTGGACTCACTGCACTTCATCCCCACTGTTGCCAGTGCACTCTCTGGAGTCACTGCACTTCAACCCCAGTGGTGCCAGTGCACTCTGGAGTCACTGCAGTGCATCCCCACTGGTGCCAGTGCACTCTCTGCACTCACTGCACTGCATCCCCAGTGGTGCCAGTGCACTCTCTGGAGTTACTGCACTGCATCCCCAGTGGTGCCAGTGCACTCACTGGACTCACTGCACTGCGTCCCCAGTGGTGCCAGTGCACTCTCTGGACTCACTGCACTGCATCCCCACTGGTGACAGTGCACTCTCTGGAGTCACTGCACTGCATCCCCAGTGGTGCCAGTGCACTCTCTGGACTCACTGCACTGCATCCCCACTGGTGCCAGTGCACTCTCTGGACTCACTGCACTGCATCCCCAGTGGTGCCAGTGCACTCTCTGGAGTCACTGCACTGCATCCGCACTGGTGCCAGTGCACTCTCTGGAGTCAGTGCACTGCATCCCCACTGGTGCCAGTGCACTCTCTGGACTCAGTGCACTGCATCCCCAGTGGTGCCAGTGCACTCTCTGGACTCACTGCACTGCATCCCCACTGGTGCCAGTGCACTCTCTGGAGTCACTGCACTTCATCCCCACTGTTGCCAGTGCACTCTCTGGAGTCACTGCACTGCATCCCCACTGGTGCCAGCGCACCCTCTGGACTCACTGCAGTGCATCCCCACTGGTGCCAGTGCACTCTCTGAAGTCACTGCAGTGCATCCCCACTGGTGCCAGCGCACTCTCTGGACTCACTGCACTGCATCCCCACTGGTGCCAGTGCACTCTCTGGACTCACTGCACTGCATCCCCACTGGTGCCAGTGCACTCTCTGGACTCACTGCAGTGCATCCCCAGTGGTGCCAGTGCACTCTCTGGACTCACTGCACTGCATCCCCAGCAGTACCAGTGCACTCTCTGGAGTCACTGCACTTCAACCCCAGTGGAGCCAGTGCACTCTCTGGAGTCACTGCAGTGCATCCCCACTGGTGCCAGTGCACTCTCTGCACTCACTGCACTGCATCCCCACTGCTGCCAGTGCACTCTCTGGACTCACTGCACTGCATCCCCACTGGTGCCAGTGCACTCCCTGGAGTCACTGCACTGCATTCCCAGTGGTGCCAGTGCACTCTCTGGAGTCACTGCACTGCATCCCCACTGGTGCCAGTGCACTCTCTGGACTCACTGCACTGGATCCCCACTGGTGCCAGTGCACTCATTGGACTCACTGCACTGCATCCCCAGTGGTGCCAGTGCACTCTCTGGACTCACTGCAGTGCATCCCCACTGGTGCCAGTGCACTCTATGGACTCACTACACTGCATCCCCACTGGTGCCAGTGCACTCTCTGGAGTCACTGCACTGCATCCCCAGTGGTGCCAGTGCACTCTCTGGACTCACTGCACTGCATCCCCAGTGGTGCCAGTGCACTCACGGGACTCACTGCACTGCGTCCCCACTGCTGCCAGTGCACTCTCTGGACTCATTGCACTGCATCCCCACTGGTGCCAGTGCACTCTCTGGACTCACTCCACTGCGTCCCCACTGGTGCCAGTGCACTCTCTGGAGTCAGTGCACTGCATCCCCAGTGGTGCCAGTGCACTCTCTGGACTCAGTGCACTGCATCCCCACTGGTGCCAGTGCACTCTCTGGACTCACTGCACTGCATCCCCACTGGTGCCACTGCACTCTCTGGAGTCACTGCACTTCATCCCCACTGTTGCCAGTACACTCTCTGGACTCACTGCACTGCATCCCCACTGGTGCCAGCGCACTCTCTGGACTCACTGCACTGCATCCCCAGTGGTGCCAGTGCACTCTCTGGAGTCACTGCAGTGCATCCCCACTGGTGCCAGCGCACTCTCTGGACTTACTGCACTGCATCCCCGCTGGTGCCAGTGCACTCTCTGGACTCACTGCAGTGCATCCCCACTGGTGCCAGTGCACTCTCTGGACTCACTGCAGTGCATCCCCAGTGGTGCCAGTGCACTCTCTGGACTCACTGCACTTCATCCCCACTGTTGCCAGTGCACTCTCTGGAGTCACTGCACTTCAACCCCAGTGGTGCCAGTGCACTCTCTGGAGTCACTGCAGTGCATCCCCACTGGTGCCAGTGCACTCTCTGCACTCACTGCACTGCATCCAAAGTGGTGCCAGTGCACTCTCTGGACTCACTGCACTGCATCTCCACTGCTGCCAGTGCACTCTCTGGATTCACTGCACTGCGTCCCCACTGGTGCCAGCGCACTCTCTGGAGTCACTGCACTGCATCCCCACTGGTGCCAGTGCACTCTCTGGACTCACTGCAGTGCATCCCCAGTGGTGCCAGTGCACTCTCTGGACTCACTGCACTTCATCCCCACTGTTGCCAGTGCACTCTCTGGAGTCACTGCACTTCAACCCCAGTGGTGCCAGTGCACTCTCTGGAGTCACTGCAGTGCATCCGCACTGGTGCCAGTGCACTCTCTGCACTCACTGCACTGCATCCAAAGTGGTGCCAGTGCACTCTCTGGACTCACTGCACTGCATCCCCAGTGGTGCCAGTGCACTCTCTGGAGTCAGTGCACTGCATCCCCTGTGGTGCCAGTGCACTCTCTGGACTCACTGCAGTGCATCCCCACTGGTGCCAGTGCACTCTCTGGACTCACTGCACTGCATCCCCACTGGTGCCAGTGCACTCTCTGGAGTTACTGCACTGCATCCTCAGTGGTGCCAGTGCACTCACTGGACTCACTGAACTGCGTCCCCAGTGGTGCCAGTGAACTCTCTGGACTCACTGACTGCATCCCCACTGGTGCCAGTGCACTCTCTGGAGTCACTGCACTGCATCCCCAGTGGTGCCAGTGCACTCCCTGGAGTCACTGCACTGCATCCCCACTGGTGCCACTGCACTCCCTGGACTCACTGCACTGCATCCCCACTGGTGCCAGCGCACTCTCTGGAGTCACTGCACTGCATCCCCACTGGTGCCAGTGCACTCTATGGACTCACTGCAGTGCATCCCCAGTGGTGCCAGTGCACTCTCTGGAGTCACTGCACTGCATCCCCACTGGTGCCAGTGCACTCTCTGCACTCACTGCACTGCATCCCCACTGGTGCCAGTGCACTCACTGGACTCACTGCAGTGCATCCCCAGTGGTGCCAGTGCACTCTCTGGACTCACTGCACTGCATCCCCACTGGTGCCAGTGCACTCTCTGGACTCACTGCAGTGCATCCCCAGTGGTGCCAGTGCACTCTCTGGACTCACTAGACTGCATCCCCACTGGTGCCAGTGCACTCACTGGACTCACTGCACTGCATCCCCACTGGTGCCAGTGCACTCACTGGACTCACTGAACTGCGTCCCCAGTGGTGCCAGTGCACTCTCTGGAGTCACTGCACTGCATCCCCACTGGTGCCAGTGCACTCCCTGGAGTCACTGCACTGCATTCCCAGTGGTGCCAGTGCACTCTCTGGAGTCACTGCACTGCATCCCCAGTGGTGCCAGTGCTCTCTCTGGACTCAGTGCAGTGCATCCCCAGTGGTGCCAGTGCACTCTCTGGATTCACTACACTGCATCCCCGCTGGTGCCAGTGCACTCTCTGGACTCACTGCACTGGATCCCCTGTGGTGCCAGTGCACTCACTGGACTCACTGCAGTGCATCCCCAGTGGTGCCAGTGCACTCTCTGGACTCACTGCACTGCATCCCCACTGGTGCCACTGCACTCTATGGACTCACTACACTGCATCCCCACTGGTGCCAGTGCACTCTCTGGAGTCACTGCACTGCATCCCCAGTGGTGCCAGTGCACTCTCTGGACTCACTGCACTGCATCCCCACTGGTGCCAGTGCACTCTCTGGAGTTACTGCACTGCATCCCCACTGCTGCCAGTGCACTCTATGGACTCACTGCACTGCGTCCCCAGTGGTGCCAGTGCACTCTCTGGACTCACTGCACTGCATCCCCACTGGTGCCAGTGCACTCTCTGGAGTCACTGCACTGCATCCCCAGTGGTGCCAGTGCACTCTCTGGACTCACTGCACTGCATCGCCACTGGTGCCAGTGCACTCTCTGAACTCACTACACTGCATCCCCACTGGTGCCAGTGCACTCTCTGCACTCACTGCACTGCATCCCCACTGGTACCAGTGCACTCTCTGGAGTCACTGCACTGCATCGCCACTGGTGCCAGTGCACTCTCTGGAGTCACTGCACTGCATCCCCGCTGGTGCCAGTGCACTCTCTGGACTCACTGCACTGCATCCCCACTGGCGCCAGTGCACTCTCTGGACTCACTGCACTACATCCCCAGTGGTGCCAGTGCACTCTCTGGACTCACTGCACTTCATCCCCACTGTTGCCAGTGCACTCTCTGGAGTCACTGCACTTCAACCCCAGTGGTGCCAGTGCACTCTCTGGAGTCACTGCAGTGCATCCCCACTGGTGACAGTGCACTCTCTGCACTCACTGCACTGCATCCCCAGTGGTGCCAGTGCACTCTCTGGACTCACTACACTGCATCTCCACTGCTGCCAGTGCACTCTCTGGATTCACTGCACTGCGTCCCCACTGGTGCCAGTGCACTCTCTGCACTCACTGCACTGCATCCCCAGTGGTGCCAGTGCACTCTCTGGACTCAGTGCACTGCATCCCCACTGGTGCCAGTGCACTCTCTGGACTCACTGCACTGCATCCCCAGTGGTGCCAGTGCACTCTCTGGAGTCACTGCACTGCATCCCCACTGGTGCCAGTGCACTCTCTGGAGTCACTGCACTGCATCCCCACTGGTGCCAGCGCACTCTCTGCACTCACTGCACTGCATCCCCAGTGGTGCCAGTGCACTCTCTGGACTCACTGTAGTGCATCCCCAGTGGTGCCAGTGCACTCTCTGGACTCACTGCACTGCATCCACACTGGTGCCAGTGCACTCTCTGGAGTCACTGCACTGCATCCCCAGTGGTGCCAGTGCACTCTCTGGAGTCACTGCA
Organism: Anser anser; assembly: GCF_964211835.1. Classification (NCBI taxonomy): domain Eukaryota; kingdom Metazoa; phylum Chordata; class Aves; order Anseriformes; family Anatidae; genus Anser; species Anser anser. Next base: position 2,092,967 of record NW_028154189.1, read on the forward strand.
TTGCATCTCCACTGGTGCCAGTGCACTCTCTGGACTCACTGCACTGCATCCCCACTGCTGCCAGTGCACTCTCTGGACTCACTGCACTGCATCCCCACTGGTGCTAGTGCACCCTCTGGAGTCACTGCACTGCATCCCCGCTGCTGCCAGTGCACTCTCTGGAGTCACTGCACTGCATCCCCACTGGTGCCAGTGCACTCTCTGCACTCACTGCACTGCAACACCAGTGGTGCCAGTGCACTCTATGGACTCACTGCACTGCATCCCCAGTGGTGCCAGTGCACTCACTGGACTCACTGCACTGCGTCCCCAGTGGTGCCAGTGCACTCCTTGGACTCACTGCACTGCATCCCCACTGGTGCCAGTGCACTCTCTGGACTCACTGACTGCATCCCCACTGGTGCCAGTGCACTCTCTGGAGTCACTGCACTGCATCCCCACTGGTGCCACTGCACTCCCTGGAGTCACTGCACTGCATCCCCACTGGTGCCAGCGCACTCTCTGGACTCACTGCACTGCATCCCCACTGGTGCCAGCGCACTCTCTGGAGTCACTGCACTGCATCCCCACTGGTGCCAGTGCACTCTATGGACTCACTGCAGTGCATCCCCAGTGTTGCCACTGCACTCTCTGGAGTCACTGCACTGCATCCCCACTGGTGCCAGTGCACTCACTGGACTCACTGCACTGCATCCCCAGTGGTGCCAGTGCACTCTCTGGAGTCACTGCACTGCATCCCCACTGGTGCCAGTGCACTCTCTGGACTCACTGCAGTGCATCCCCATTGGTGCCAGTGCACTCTCTGGACTCACTAGACTGCATCCCCACTGGTGCCAGTGCACTCACTGGACTCACTGCACTGCGTCCCCAGTGGTGCCAGTGCACTCTCTGGAGTCACTGCACTGCATCCCCACTGGTGCCAGTGCACTCCCTGGAGTCACTGCACTGCATTCCCAGTGGTGCCAGTGCACTCTCTGGACTCACTGCACTGCATCCCCACTGGTGCCAGTGCACTCTCTGGACTCAGTGCAGTGCATCCCCAGTGGTGCCAGTGCACTCTCTGGATTCACTGCACTGCATCCCCGCTGGTGCCAGTGCACTCTCTGGACTCACTGCACTGGATCCCCCGTGGTGCCAGTGCACTCACTGGACTCACTGCAGTGCATCCCCAGTGGTGCCAGTGCACTCTCTGGACTCACTGCAGTGCATCCCCAGTGGTGCCAGTGCACTCTATGGACTCACTACACTGCATCCCCACTGGTGCCAGTGCACTCTCTGGAGTCACTGCACTGCATCCCCAGTGGTGCCAGTGCACTCTCTGGACTCACTGCACTGCATCCCCACTGGTGCCAGTGCACTCTCTGGAGTTACTGCACTGCATCCCCGCTGCTGCCAGTGCACTCTCTGGACTCACTGCACTGCGTCCCCAGTGGTGCCAGTGCAGTCTCTGGACTCACTGCACTGCATCCCCACTGGTGCCAGTGCACTCTCTGGAGTCACTGCACTGCATCCCCACTGGTGCCAGTGCACTCTCTGGACTCACTGCACTGCATCCCCAGTGGTGCCAGTGCACTCTCTGAACTCACTACACTGCATCCCCACTGGTGCCAGTGCACTCTCTGGACTCACTGCACTGCATCCCCACTGGTGCCAGTGCACTCTCTGGAGTCAGTGCACTGCATCCCCAGTGGTGCCAGTGCACTCTCTGGACTCAGTGCACTGCATCCCCACTGGTGCCAGTGCACTCTCTGGACTCACTGCACTGCATCCCCACTGGTGCCAGTGCACTCTCTGGAGTCACTGCACTTCATCCCCACTGTTGCCAGTGCACTCTCTGGAGTCATTGCACTGCATCCCCACTGGTGCCAGCGCACTCTCTGGAGTCACTGCACTGCATCGCCACTGGTGCCAGTGCACTCTCTGGAGTCACTGCAGTGCATCTCCGCTGGTGCCAGTGCACTCTCTGGACTCACTGCACTGCATCCCCACTGGTGCCAGTGCACTCTCTGGACTCACTGCACTTCATCCCCACTGTTGCCAGTGCACTCTCTGGAGTCACTGCACTTCAACCCCAGTGGTGCCACTGCACTCTCTGGAGTCACTGCAGTGCATCCCCACTGGTGACAGTGCACTCTCTGCACTCACTGCACTGCATCCCCAGTGGTGCCAGTGCACTCTCTGGACTCACTGCACTGCATCTCCACTGCTGCCAGTGCACTCTCTGCATTCACTGCACTGCGTCCCCACTGGTGCCAGCGCACTCTCTGCACTCACTGCACTGCATCCCCAGTGGTGCCAGTGCACTCTCTGGACTCACTGCACTGCATCCCCACTGGTGCCAGTGCACTCTCTGGACTCACTGCACTGCATCCCCACTGGTGCCAGTGCACTCTCTGGACTCACTGCACTTCATCCCCACTGTTGCCAGTGCACTCTCTGGACTCACTGCACTGCATCCCCACTGGTGCCAGCGCACTCTCTGCACTCACTGCACTGCATCACCAGTGGTGCCAGTGCACTCTCTGGACTCACTGCAGTGCATCCCCACTGGTGCCAGTGCACTCTCTGGAGTCACTGCACTGCATCCCCAGTGTTGCCACTGCACTCTCTGGAGTCACTGCATTGCATCTCCACTGGTGCCAGTGCACTCTCTGGACTCACTGCACTGCATCCCCAGTGGTGCCAGTGCACTCTCTGGACTCACTGCACTGCATCCCCACTGGTGCTAGTGCACCCTCTGGAGTCACTGCACTGCATCCCCGCTGCTGCCAGTGCACTCTCTGGAGTCACTGCACTGCATCCCCACTGGTGCCAGTGCACTCTCTGCACTCACTGCACTGCAACACCAGTGGTGCCAGTGCACTCTATGGACTCACTGCACTGCATCCCCAGTGGTGCCAGTGCACTCACTGGACTCACTGCACTGCGTCCCCAGTGGTGCCAGTGCACTCTCTGGACTCACTGCACTGCATCCCCACTGGTGCCAGTGCACTCTCTGGACTCACTGCACTGCATCCCCAGTGGTGCCAGTGCACTCTCTGGAGTTACTGCACTGCATCCTCAGTGGTGCCAGTGCACTCACTGGACTCACTGCACTGCGTCCCCAGTGGTGCCAGTGCACTCTCTGGACTCACTGCACTGCATCCCCAGTGGTGCCAGTGCACTCTCTGGAATCACTGCACTGCATCCCCACTGGTGCCAGTGCACTCTCTGGACTCATGGCACTGCATCCCCAGTGGTGCCAGCGCACTCTCTGGACTCACTGCACTGCATCCCCACTGGTGCCAGCGCACTCTCTCGACTCACTGCACTGCATCCCCACTGGTGACAGTGCACTCTCTGGAGTCACTGCAGTGCATCACCAGTGGTGCCAGTGCACTCTCTGGACTCACTGCACTGCATCCCCACTGGTGCCAGTGCACTCTCTGGACTCACTGCAGTGCATCCCCACTGGTGCCAGTGCACTCTCTGGACTCACTGCACTGCATCCCCACTGGTGCCAGTGCACTCTCTGGAGTCACTACACTTCAACCCCTGTGGTGCCAGTGCACTCTCTGGAGTCACTGCACTGCATCCGCACTGGTGCCAGTGCACTCTCTGGAGTCAGTGCACTGCATCCCCAGTGGTGCCAGTGCACTCTCTGGACTCACTGCACTACATCTCCACTGCTGCCAGTGCACTCTCTGGAGTCACTGCACTGCGTCCCCACTGGTGCCAGTGCACTCTCTGGAGTCACTGCAGTGCATCCCCACTGGTGCCAGTGCACTCTCTGGACTCATTGCACTAAATCCCCACTGGTGCCAGTGCACTCTCTGGAGTCACTGCACTGCATCCCCTCTGGTGCCAGTGCACTCTCTGGACTCACTGCACTGCATCCCCACTGGTGCCAGTGCACTCTCTGGAGTCACTGCACTGCATCCCCACAGGTGCCAGTGCACTCTCTGGAGTCACTGCACTGCATCCCCACAGGTGCCAGTGCACTCTCTTTAGTCACTGCACTGCATCCCCACTGGTGCCAGTGCACTCTCTGGCCTCACTGCACTGCATCCCCACTGGTGACAGCGCACTCTCTGGAGTCACTGCACTGCATCCCCAGTGGTGCCAGTCCACTCTCTGGAGTCACTGCACTGCATCCCCAGTGGTGCCAGTCCACTCTCTGGAGTCACTGCACTGCATCCCCAGTGGTGCCAGCGCACTCTCTGGACACACTGCACTGCATCCCCACTGGTGCCAGTGCACTCTCTGGCCTCACTGCACTGCATCCCCACTGGTGCCAGTGCACTCTCTGGACTCACTGCACTGCATCCCCACTGGTGCCAGTGCACTCTCTGGAGTCACTGCACTGCATCCCCACAGGTGCCAGTGCACTCTCTGGAGTCACTGCACTGCATCCCCACAGGTGCCAGTGCACTCTCTTTAGTCACTGCACTGCATCCCCACTGGTGCCAGTGCACTCTCTGGACTCACTGCACTGCATCCCCACTGGTGCCAGTGCACTCTCTGGACTCACTGCACTGCATCCCCACTGGTGCCAGTGCACTCTCTGCACTCACTGCACTGCATCCCCAGTGGTGCCAGTGCACTCTCTGGAATTACTGCACTGCATCCCCAGTGGTGCCAGTGTACTCACTGGACTCACTGCACTGCGTCACCAGTGGTGCCAGTGCACTCTCTGGACTCACTGCACTGCATCCCCACTGGTGCCAGTGCACTCTCTGGAGTCACTGCACTGCATCCCCAGTGGTGCCAGTGAACTCTCTGGACTCACTGCACTGCATCCCCACTGGTGCCAGTGCACTCTCTGGACTCACTGCACTGCATCCCCACTGGTGCCAGTGCACTCTCTGGAGTCACTGCACTGCATCCCCACTGGTGCCAGTGCACTCTCTGGAGTCAGTGCACTGCATCCCCAGTGGTGCCAGTGCACTCTCTGGACTCAGTGCACTGCATCCCCACTGGTGCCAGTGCACTCTCTGGACTCACTGCACTGCATCCCCACTGGTGCCAGTGCACTCTCTGGACTCACTGCACTTCATCCCCACTGTTGCCAGTGCACTCTCTGGAGTCACTGCACTGCATCCCCACTGGTGCCAGCGCACTCTCTGGACTCACTGCACTGCATCCCCACTGGTGCCAGTGCACTCTCTGGAGTCACTGCAGTGCATCCCCACTGGTGCCAGCGCACTCTCTGGACTCACTGCACTGCATCCCCAGTGGTGCCAGTGCACTCTCTGGAGTCACTGCACTGCATCCCCACTGGTGCCAGTGCACTCTCTGGACTCACTGCAGTGCATCCCCAGTGGTGCTAGTGCACTCTCTGGACTCACTGCACTTCATCCCCACTGTTGCCAGTGCACTCTCTGGAGTCACTGCACTTCAACCCCTGTGGTGCCAGTGCACTCTCTGGAGTCACTGCACTGCATCCGCACTGGTGCCAGTGCACTCTCTGGAGTCAGTGCAATGCATCCCCAGTGGTGCCAGTGCACTCTCTGGACTCACTGCACTACATCTCCACTGCTGCCAGTGCACTCTCTGGAGTCACTGCACTGCGTCCCCACTGGTGCCAGTGCACTCTCTGGAGTCACTGCAGTGCATCCCCACTGGTGCCAGTGCACTCTCTGGACTCATTGCACTACATCCCCACTGGTGCCAGTGCACTCTCTGGAGTCACTGCACTGCATCCCCTCTGGTGCCAGTGCACTCTCTGGACTCACTAGACTGCATCCCCACTGGTGCCAGTGCACTCTCTGGAGTCACTGCACTGCATCCCCACTGCTGCCAGTGCACTCTATGCACTCACTGCACTGCATCCCCACTGGTGCCAGTGCACTCTCTGGAGTCACTGCACTGCATCCCCACTGGTGCCAGTGCACTCTCTGGAGTCACTGCACTGCATCCCCACAGGTGCCAGTGCACTCTCTGGACTCACTGCACTGCATCCCCACTGGTGCCAGTGCACTCTCTGGACTCACTGCACTGCATCTCCACTGCTGCCAGTGCACTCTCTGGATTCACTGCACTGCGTCCCCACTGGTGCCAGTGCACTCTCTGGAGTCACTGCAGTGCATCCCCACTGGTGCCAGTGCACTCTCCGGACTCACTGCACTGCATCCCCAGTGGTGCCAGTGCACTCTCTGCACTCACTGCACTGCATCCCCAGTGGTGCCAGTGCACTCTCTGGACTCACTGCAGTGCATCCCCACTGGTGCCAGTGCACTCTATGGACTCACTACACTGCATCCCCACTGGTGCCAGTGCACTCTCTGGAGTCACTGCAGTGCATCCCCAGTGGTGCCAGTGCACTCTCTGGACTCACTGCATTGCATCTCCACTGGTGCCAGTGCACTCTCTGGGCTCACTGCACTGCATCCCCAGTGGTGCCAGTGCACTCTCTGGACTCACTGCACTGCATCCCCAGTGGTGCCAGTGCACTCACTGGACTCACTGCACTGCGTCCCCAGTGGTGCCAGTGCACTCTCTGGACTCACTGCACTGCATCCCCACTGGTGCCAGTGCACTCTCTGGACTCACTGCACTGCATCCCAACTGCTGCCAGTGCACTCTCTGCACTCACTGCACTGCATCCCCAGTGGTGCCAGTGCACTCTCTGGAGTTACTGCACTGCATCCCCAGTGGTGCCAGTGCACTCACTGGACTCACTGCACTGCGTCCCCAGTGGTGCCAGTGCACTCTCTGGACTCACTGCAGTGCATCCCCACTGGTGCCAGTGCACTCTCTGGACTCACTACACTGCATCCCCACTGGTGCCAGTGCACTCTCTGGAGTCACTGCACTGCATCCCCAGTGGTGCCAGTGCACTCTCTGGACTCACTTCATTGCATCTCCACTGGTGCCAGTGCACTCTCTGGACTCACTACACTGCATCCCCACTGGTGCCAGTGCACTCTCTGGACTCACTGCACTGCATCCCCACTGCTGCCAGTGCACTCTCTGGAGTCACTGCACTGCATCCCCACAGGTGCCAGTGCACTCTCTGGAGTCACTGCACTGCATCCCCAGTGGTGCCAGTGCACTCTCTGGACTCACTGCACTGCATCCCCCTTGGTGCCAGTGCACTCTCTGGAGTTACTGCACTGCATCCCCACTGGTGCCAGTGCACTCTCTGGACTCACTGCACTGCGTCCCCAGTGGTGCCAGTGCACTCTCTGGACTCAGTGCACTGCATCCCCAGTGGTGCCAGTGCACTCTCTGGACTCACTGCACTGCATCCCCACTGGTGCCAGTGCACTCTCTGGACTCACTGCACTGCATCCCCACTGCTGCCAGTGCACTCTCTGCACTCACTGCACTGCATCCCCACTGGTGCCAGTGCACTCTCTGGAGTTACTGCACTGCATCCCCAGTGGTGCCAGTGCACTCACTGGACTCACTGCACTGCGTCCCCAGTGGTGCCAGTGCACTCTCTGGACTCACTGCACTGCATCCCCACTGGTGCCAGTGCACTCTCTGGAGTCACTGCACTGCATCCCCAGTGGTGCCAGTGCACTCTCTGGACTCACTGCACTGCATCCCCACTGGTGCCAGTGCACTCTCTGGAGTCACTGCACTGCATCCGCACTGGTGCCAGTGCACTCTCTGGAGTCAGTGCACTGCATCCCCAGTGGTGCCAGTGCACTCTCTGGACTCAGTGCACTGCATCCCCAGTGGTGCCACTGCACTCTCTGGACTCACTGCACTGCATCCCCACTGGTGCCAGTGCACTCTCTGGACTCACTGCACTTCATCCCCACTGTTGCCAGTGCACTCTCTGGAGTCACTGCACTGCATCCCCACTGGTGCCAGTGCACTCTCTGGACTCAATGCACTGCATCCCCACTGGTGCCAGTGCACTCTCTGGAGTCACTGCAGTGCATCCCCACTGGTGCCAGCGCACTCTCTGGACTCACTGCACTGCATCCCCACTGGTGCCAGTGCACTCTCTGGACTCACTGCACTGCATCCCCACTGGTGCCAGTGCACTCTCTGGACTCACTGCAGTGCATCCACAGTGGTGCCAGTGCACTCTCTGGACTCACTGCACTGCATCCCCAGCAGTACCATTGCACTCTCTGGACTCACTGCACTTCAACCCCAGTGGAGCCAGTGCACTCTCTGGAGTCACTGCAGTGCATCCCCACTGGTGCCAGTGCACTCTCTGCACTCACTGCACTGCATCCCCACTGGTGCCAGTGCACTCTCTGGACTCACTGCACTGCATCTCCACTGCTGCCAGTGCACTCTCTGGATTCACTGCACTGCGTCCCCACTGGTGCCAGTGCACTCTCTGGAGTCACTGCAGTGCATCCCCACTGGTGCCAGTGCACTCTCCGGACTCACTGCACTGCATCCCCAGTGGTGCCAGTGCACTCTCTGGACTCACTGCACTGCATCCCCAGTGGTGCCAGTGCACTCTATGGACTAACTGCAGTGCATCCCGACTGGTGCCTGTGCACTCTCTGGACTCACTGCACTGCATCCCCACTGGTGCCATTGCACTCTCTGGACTCACTGACTGCATCCCCAGTGGTGCCAGTGCACTCTCTGGAGTCACTGCAGTGCATCCCCACTGGTGCCAGTGCACTCTCTGGACTCACTGCACTGCATCCCCACTGGTGCCAGCGCACTCTCTGGACTCACTGCACTGCATCCCCACTTGTGCCAGTGCACTCTCTGGACTCACTGCACTGCATCCCCACAGGTGCCAGTGCACTCTCTGGACTCACTGCACTGCATCCCCAGTGGTGCCAGTGCACTCTCTGGACTCACTGCACTGCATCCCCACTGGTGCCAGTGCACTCCCTGGACTCACTGCACTGCATCCCCACTGGTGCCAGTGCACTCTCTGGACTCACTGCACTGCATCCCCACTGGTGCCAGTGCACTCTCTGGAGTCACTGCAATGCATCCCCACTGGTGCCAGTGCACTCTCTGGACTCACTGCACTGCATCCCCACTGTTGCCAGTGCACTCTCTGGACTCACTGCACTGCATCCCCACTGGTGCCAGCGCACTCTCTGCACTCACTGCACTGCATCCCCAGTGGTGCCAGTGCACTCTCTGGACTCACTGCAGTGCATCCCCAGTAGTGCCAGTGCACTCTCTGGACTCACTGCACTGCATCCCCACTGCTGCCAGTGCACTCTCTGGAGTCACTGCACTGCATCCCCACTGGTGCTAGTGCACCCTCTGGAGTCACTGCACTGCATCCCCGCTGCTGCCAGTGCACTCTCTGGAGTCACTGCACTGCATCCCCAGTGGTGCCAGTGCACTCTCTGCACTCACTGCACTGCATCCCCACTGGTGCCAGCGCACTCTCTGGACTCACTGCACTGCATCCCCACTGGTGCCAGTGCACTCTCTGGAGTCACTGCAGTGCATCCCCAGTGGTGCCAGTGCACTCTCTGGAGTCAGTGCACTGCATCCCCTGTGGTGCCAGTGCACTCTCTGGACTCAGTGCACTGCATCCCCAGTGGTGCCAGTGCACTCTCTGGACTCACTGCACTGCATCCCCACTGGTGCCAGTGCACTCTCTGGAGTCACTGCACTTCATCCCCACTGTTGCCAGTGCACTCTCTGGAGTCACTGCACTGCATCCCCACTGGTTCCAGCGCACTCTCTGGACTCACTGCACTGCATCCCCACTGGTGCCAGTGCACTCTCTGGACTCACTGCACTGCATCCCCACTGGTGCCAGTGCACTCTCTGGACTCACTGCAGTTCATCCCCACTGGTGCCAGTGCACTCTCTGGAGTCACTGCACTGCATCCCCACTGGTGCCAGCGCACTCTCTGGACTCACTGCACTGCATCCCCACTGGTGCCAGTGCACTCTCTGGACTCACTGCACTGCATCCCCAGTGGTGCCAGTGCACTCTCCGGACTCACTGCACTGCATCCCCACTGGTGCCAGTGCACTCACTTGACTCACTGCACTGCATCCCCGCTGGTGCCAGTGCACTCTCTGGACTCACTGCACTGCATCCCCAGTGGTGCCAGTGCACTCTCTGGACTCACTGCACTGCATCCCCCCTGTTGCCAGTGCACTCTCTGGACTCACTGCAGTGCATCCCCAGTGGTGCCAGCGCACTCTCTGGAGTCACTGCACTGCATCCCCAGTGGTGCCAGTGCACTCTCTGGACTCACTGCAGTGCATCCCCACTGGTGCCAGTGCACTCTCTGGAGTCACTGCACTGCATCCCCAGTGGTGCCAGTGCACTCTCTGGACTCACTGCACTGCATCCCCACTGGTGCCAGTGCACTCTCTGCAGTCACTGCACTGCATCCCCACTGGTGCCAGTGCACTCTCTGGAGTCACTGCAGTGCATCCCCACTGGTGCCAGTGCACTCTCTGGAGTCACTGCACTTCAACCCCAGTGGTGCCAGTGCACTCTCTGGAGTCACTGCAGTGCATCCCCACTGGTGCCAGTGCACTCTCTGGACTCACTGCACTGCATCCCCACTGGTGCCAGTGCACTCTCTGCACTCACTGCACTGCATCCCCAGTGGTGCCAGTGCACTCTCTGGACTCACTGCACTGCATCTCCACTGCTGCCAGTGCACTCTCTGGATTCACTGCACTGCGTCCCCACTGGTGCCAGTGCACTCTCTGGAGTCACTGCAGTGCATCCCCACTGGTGCCAGTGCACTCGCCGGACTCACTGCACTGCATCCCCAGTGGTGCCAGTGCACTCTCTGGACTCACTGCACTGCATCCCCAGTGGTGCCAGTGCACTCTCTGGACTCACTGCAGTGCATCCCCACTGGTGCCAGTGCACTCTCTGGACTCACTGCACTGCATCCCCACTGGTGCCAGTGCACTCTCTGGACTCACTGACTGCATCCCCAGTGGTGCCACTGCACTCTCTGGACTCACTGCAGTGCATCCCCACTAGTGCCAGTGCACTCTCTGGAGTCACTGCACTGCATCCCCACTGGTGCCAGCGCACTCTCTGGACTCACTGCACTGCATCCCCACTGGTGCCAGCGCACTCTCTGGACTCACTGCACTGCATCCCCACTTGTGCCAGTGCACTCTCTGGACTCACTGCACTGCATCCCCACTGGTGCCAGTGCACTCTCTGGGCTCACTGCACTGCATCCCCAGTGGTGCCAGTGCACTCTCTGGACTCACTGCAGTGCATCCCCACTGGTGCCAGTGCACTCTCTGGACTCACTGCAGTGCATCCCCAGTGGTGCCAGTGCACTCTCTGGACTCACTGTACTGCATCCCCAGTGGTGCCACTGCACTCTCTGGAGTCACTGCACTGCATCACCAGTGGTGCCAGTGCACTCTCTGGACTCACTGCACTGCATCCCCACTGGTGCCAGTGCACTCTCTGGACTCACTGCACTGCATCCCCAGTGGTGCCAGTGCACTCTCTGGACTCACTGCTCTGCATCCCCTCTGGTGCCAGTGCACTCTCTGGAGTCACTGCACTGCATCCCCACTGGTGCCAGTGCACTCTCTGGACTCACTGCACTGCATCCCCACTGGTGCCAGTGCACTCTCTGAACTCACTGCAGTGCATCCCCAGTGGTGCCAGTGCACTCTCTGGACTCACTGCAGTGCATCCCCAGTGGTGCATTCCCCTTCTTCTTGGAAGACCCAAGCACCTCTCTATGGAAGAGTAGCATCAACCATGGGCACCCAAGCATCTCCATGGGGCACACAAGAAAATCTTTGCAGGACCCAAGCATCTCCACACAGCAATGAAGTATCTCCTTGGAGAAACCACACAAGCGTCTCCCTGGGGAACGCAAACACCTTCCTGGAGGACCCAAGGATCTCCGTGGAATCCCCAAGCATTTTTCCAGGGCACGCTAGCATCTCCTCGCTTGATCCACGCAACCTTCCTGGAGCACACAAGCATCTTTCTGGAGCACCCAAGCACCACCCCAGCCCATCCATGCACTTTTGTGAGACACCCAGGCTCCTCCCATTGAAGACAAATGTCCCAGGGCTCACAAGCACTACTTTGGGCACCCAAGTAATTCCCGGATAACACAAGCATCTCCCAGAGGCACCCAAGTACATTCTGAAAACACCCAAGCATCTATTTGGAGCAATAAAGCACTCACTGGGTCACCCAGGTATGTCCCTGGAGCACCCAGACGTGCCCCTGGGGCACCCAGGCATCTCCTTTGAGCATTTTAACATCTCCGCAGGGTACCCAAGTGCCTCCTGGTACAAACAAAGATTGCCCTGGACACAGAAGCCTTGACATGGAACTCAGAAGCATCTCCCCAGGGTACACAAGCACCTCCAGGGACAGCCAAGATCCCCCATGGGGACCTCCAACCCCTCCCCATGGTTCACAAATACCTCCCTGGGGTACACAGACATGTCTCTGGAAACCCAGTGCATCTCCATAGAGCATCCAAGGTTCTCTCTGGATCACTAGGAACCTCCCTGGGGTATAAAAGCATTACAGGGGCACCCAAGAACCTCCCTAAGGTACATCCGTCCCCAGGCAGAGCTCCAGGCACTCCAGCTGCTCACTGACAGGGAGGGCGTTGCCCCCTCCTTGTGTCCCCAGCCTGTCCTTCCTAAAGAGCCCGTGTCCTTCCATTCCAACACACCAGTCATGGGAGGCATCCCCCCGCATCTCCTCAGTGCCAAAGAGGTCATTTCATAGCAGCAGGCACAGATGGGGCTGAGGGACTCAGTGCCTTCTTTTTGCTGTAGTCTTTGCCAAAAATCTGCCTCTTCTCTGTGTTCAGGGATATGGGAAAGAATCAGAAAATGGAAAAAAATGTGGGTTGAGGTAAAAACAGTTGAAGAGGACAGAAAAGGATGGGAGCATAATAACAAAAGAATTGTAACAAGCAAGGACAGCCAGCAGCATCCTGAGCTGTGTGAGCTGGAAATGGCCAGGGGATGCAGGGAAGAGATGATCCAGAAGATGGCATCCAGATTTCAGGTCCCCAGGACAGGAGGGATGTCAGCAAGCTGCAGTGGGTTTAGCACAGGGCCCCCAAGATGCTCTGGAGCAGTCTGCCTGTGAGGAGAGGCTGAGGGTGCTGGGCTTGTCCAGCCTGGAGAAGGGCAGGATGAGGGGGACCTCCTCTGGCTGTATCTCTGAGGGGGTTGTGGAGGATGCAGAGTCAGGATCTTCAGCTGGCTTCAGAGTGGGAGGACAAAAGACAACAGCTGTGAGGGTGAAAGAGGAGAGCTTCAGGCTGGAGAGAAGGCAAAAAGCCTTTTAATCATGAGCTCAACCAGGTGTCACCCAGAGGCTGTGCAGTCTCTGTCTTGCCGGTTTTGCAAAATGCAACAGGATCAAGCCTTGAACAGCCTGTTCTGACCCTGTGCTTGTGACAATGTGGGCTGGAGACCTCCTGAGGTCTCTGCCAACATGCCTTATGGTCCTTTGACCTCAGGCCCAATTTCTGGTGGCGAACGAGGACATGCTATGGGGTCTGAATCTTCCTGTGCTGTAGGGGACCATCTAAAGCCAGGCAGGTGAACTCCTTCTCTTCTCCCTTGGCTATAATTGAAGCCTGGCAGGCACTGCCTCAGCCACCTCTGCATTACACCTCAAGCTCCTATCTTCCAGCTGTAAGCACCTGAAAGTCCATTGTCTGGATGTGCTCTGAGGTGTGGGAAGAAATCTGAACTTTTCTGGGGTGTTAATTCTCTCCTTCTTCATTCTGCTTCTCTTGTAGATTGCTTCGTTTTTCACTTTCTTTCCTACCTGAAGGGAAATGCATACTCTGTGCTGGCCATAAAGCTGAGCAAGTTTTCTACTTTTGCTACATTTCCACATCTCCTGGACTTTTCACCTGGAAAAGTGAACATTGCATAGATTTTCGTGGCCCTGCTTTCCTCCATCTCTGCAGAGAGATCAACATTTCAGTGTGATTTGCTTTATGCAAAGACTGTGAATTGCCATGGACATTCCTGGGCAGATAAGGTTTTTAGGGGGGCACAGGGCTTTGTACAAGACACAGAATAATCTTATTTAATGTTGTTGGCCTAACAGTACTAGAAATGTTTAGAAAAATGTCAATAAAAATGAAAACAAAACAAAACAACAAAACAAAAAAGACAAAGCCAAAGTTCTAAAATATTGATACATTGCTCTCCATGGGAAGCCTGTCCCTCTCCATTGCTCTCAGTGTCTGTGTGCAGACAGTTCTGTGGGGAAAAGGGATGGGAGCTGGTGCAAAGGAGATGTAACATGCAGCTGCAGACCTGAGTGGAGAAGTCTGATGGGAGGAGAAGTGCTGCAAGTCCCAGGTGGCTCCTGAGAGAAATGGTGGGGCTGGGGAGGTGAGCAGCAAGGTTGCCCACAGAGTGCCTAGCCTCAAAGGACTGCTTTTCCAAGCTGACCAGGCCTCCTTAGGAGACCCTCTGGATCAATAGCAATGGGAGAGGGCAGGGAATTGAAATAAATCAATAAAGAATCCAACTTGAAGGGAAAACTCCCTTATTATCAACTGCTCATTGAAATCTGCCTCATTCACTATCCTCCTGAAATCTCCCCAATTAGATGTACAAGCCCTGAAGCCCTGAAGGAACTGCTGGGCAGAAAGAGGGCACAGGAGGGCTCTCTGCATTATAATGAGCCCCAGGGTGTATTTGGTGCTGAGTCCATGGGCCTCTGATGCTGAGAGGAGAAGCACAGGCTGTTCAAGAGGTTAAGGCCAGAAGAAACACCGAAGTTTCCTGTAGTGTTAATGGATCCCACTGGGGCCCATTACCACCACAGCTCCCCTATGGACTTGTTAGTGAAGAAAATGGGAGGCAGTGATGTTAGACAGGCAAAGGCAAAGTAAAGGTGGCCCTGACGCCAAGGAAAACTTGATGTGTTTTATCAAAGCAAACACCAAGGCCTGACACCCAGCCTCTGGGAAGAGAGCTTCTGTCCCTCACACTGCTCTTCAAGAGGCAGTGGGATATGGGGTGTGTGATGACAACTAAAGGACAACAGTACAACACTACTGGACGGGGCTGCAAGGAGGCCACATGGTTCCAGTGCCAGGAGCACAATGTGTCATCTCATAGGCCCCAGCGGCAGAGACAACAGCCATAGCCAAGGGGATAAAGACCTCTGCTCTGTCAGGGTCTTCCAGCCCTGTCAGTGCCCTTGGCCATCTCCCCACAGGTTGTCCTATCCTGTACCACGTCTGAATCATTTTCCCTTCATCCTGGAGACATCCAACCTGCTTCCCCACCACAGCACCTCCCTACCCGTACCAGGGACTCCTTGTCCTCACTGCCTTTGACTTGAAACACAAAGCCATGGGCTGAACCAGACTCCCTCTGACTCACCACAGCACTGACTTTGGAGTGGCATTTCCTTCTCCTCATCACCACACTGGACATCCAAAACAGCAGATTATGGTGGCTTTCCTTTCTCATGCTCTTTCTCCCTCCCCAAAATGTGCCATCATCTCTGAAAACAGATTTCCAGCTCTCGGGAGCTCCTACAAGTCTGCCCTGAACCTGTGCTTCACCAGGCCTAAGAAACACAGGTCTCTCAGCCTCCACACACATGACTCCTAGCCCTGTCTTGGCGCACCTTCTCTGAAACCTCTCCTTTCCTCCCTATTCCTTCAGAATAGGAGCCCCACACTGGGAAGCTCTCTACCAGTTAGGGCCACACCAGTGTGGTGTCATGGAAGATGATAAGTTCCTTGCCCGGGTGGTCACACTCCTCCTAGTGCAGCCCAGTGTGGACATGACGATATCTGTGTTTAGCACTGCCGGCTCATATGGCATCCCTGGTTGTGCCCAGGCTCTTTTCCTCCAAGTTGCTCTTCCTGCAGTCCAGTCCAAGCCTGCTGTGATGTATGGAGCTGTTCTGACTCTGATGCAGAGCATCAGAAGATGGGAAAGAGAGGCTCTCTTCTCCTTGGAAGACAGAATGACATTAATTCACCAAATCCCAGTGTTTCACAAGGTCCTCTGCAAGGAAGACTTACCCTTGATGGACGAGTCTCAGGTTAGGAACCATGTAAAGAAACTGGGAACCGTGAGCACGGCAGCCACAAGCCCTGCCTGCCCTCCTCCTGCCACGCTCCGTCAGGCGGCTGCAGCAGAGGGGACCCACATCCAGCCCCTGTCTGGGCTCTGCCACCCACCTCGCCAGTGCCATCACTGCTGCCTTGCAGTGCTCTGTGATGCACTGGGTGACCTCACAAGGCCTGCTGGCCAGCACATCTCCTGGGGGGCAACCAGGCCACACAGCGGCAGGGACCTCACCACCAGGGCCCTTCCAGCCCCCTCCCCTCCCCTCGGCCCCGGCCTTGTCTCTACTGTCAGGAGCGACCTTGGGAGGTGCTTCCTGGCCTCCCCTCAATACTGAGCTGAAAGGACAAATGGTCTCTCCCTTGACAGAACAATGGAGTCAAATTTGAAAAGCTTCATTAGCAGATAGGTGAAACCTTTACTAGGTTTTGTTAGATAGAAGGAAGTTTAGAAATTTTGTATCCCTGATGTTACTTTAGTCACTAATTAGTCAGCTTTATCTATAAGAGCCTACAGACTTGTATCTCAGAATGAGGGCAAGGTGACCCAGGCTTGGAGGATGTGTCAGAAGAAGATTAGGTGAGGAACTCATGCCATGCATATATTCTTGGATGTGTAACTGACTAAACTTTGTATGCATGCCCAATATGAAAGAATAAGAGAAGAAAGATTTAGACGGTTTGAGCCTGGACAAGAACTGGGTTCAACTAGCGAACATAGTGAGGAAAACTACCGATGACCACCAGGGACCCCTGAAAGACAATGAAAACAAATGTGCATGTGTCAGAGACATTTACTTATTTTAATGACTTACAGGAAATAGTATGAATATGTCAACCTTTTTTGGGAAATCTGATTAAAATGTATGTTTTGATAGTATATAACCCCTATAGCTTGAACAGTTCTGTACGCACACTAGGTGGAGTGATCCCCTGTGTATCCAGCACTGCAACAGAAGAATGCATGCTTTCTAAAACTCCAAATTGAGTCTTAGAGAGTTACTTTGACTGGCTTTTACAGTATTACCCTTGCCTGCTGCCAGCTGCTGCCCACTCAGGCTCCTGGCACAAACATGGCCCTGCACTAACACCACCACTTGTACTGCCTTTGCTGCCTTACCCTGACCTCTGCCTCAACTCCTTGTCTCTACTGGGCCCCCCTTTCCACACCCAAACGCATCCCTTTGCTGTCACCACCCTCTCTCCTGTCCCACAGGATGGCATAGCCAGGGCAGGACATGGTACAGTTAGGCCCTGTAGTGTCCATGCAGAACGCTTGTGGTAAAGTGGGAGCTGAGATTGGGCTCTGTGGTGCAGAGGAGGCCCCATGCAGAAAATATGAGGTTAAACAGCAGCTTTGCAGAAGGGGTCTCCATCTCGGTTTGGCACAGGAGGTTTCTGGCCACGAAGGGGCAAGGGATGGGTGAGCCACAACTTCTCTGGGCAACCTGTTCCAGTGACCACCACCCCCAAAGGAAAGAATTTC
This sequence comes from Anser anser, assembly GCF_964211835.1. Taxonomy (NCBI): domain Eukaryota; kingdom Metazoa; phylum Chordata; class Aves; order Anseriformes; family Anatidae; genus Anser; species Anser anser. The sequence continues at coordinate 2,110,424 of NW_028154189.1, forward strand.
TTCCTTATATCTAATTTTAAAGTACCCTCTTTTAGTTTTAAGACATTATGTAAAGGCCCCCTTTAGGTACTGGAAGGCTGCTATAGGGTCTCTCCAGGCTGAAGAGAACCAGCTTTCTCAGCCTGTCTTCATTGAAAAGGTGCCCCAGCCTCTCTATCATGTTCTCAGCATCTTCTAGACTCCTTCTAATTCTTCCATGTCCTTCTTGAGTTTAGGGCCCTAGAGTTGAACACAGTACTCCAGAAGGTGTCTCGCGAGAACAGAGTTGAGGGAGAAAATCACCTCCCTCAACCTTTGGGCCAAACTTTGATGCAGCCCAGAATACGGTTGGCTTTCTGGGCTGCAAACTCACATTGCCGGCACAGGTTGAGCTTCTCATCCACCAACACCCCAGGTCCTTTTCCTCAGAGCTGCTCTCTAGCCATTCTCCACCCAGCCAGTATTTGTGCTTGGGGTTGCCCCAGTCCAGTTGCAGGACCTTGCACTTGGCCTTTGTGAACCTCATGAGGTTCTCACAGGAAAATCTCTCAAGCCTGTCCAGGTCCATCTGCATATCATCTCTTCCCTCCAGTGTATTGACTGCACCACCCAGCTTGGTGTCATCAGCATACTCACTGTGACTGCACTCAATCACACTGTCCATGTCACTGACAAAGTGTTAAACAGTGCTGGTCCCAATACTGACCCCTGAGGAACACTACTCTTTACTGATCTCCACTTGGACATTGAGCTGTAGACTCCAGCTCCTTGAGGGTGACCATCTAGCCAATTCCTTACCCACCAGGTGATCCATCCATCACATCCATGTATCTCCAATTTAGAGACAAGGATATCGTGTGGGACAGTGTCAAATGATTTGCACAAGTCAAGATTCATGACACTGAGTTGTTCTTCCCCTCTCCACCAATGTCATAAGCCCATCGTAGAAGGCCACCAGATTTGTCAGGCACGATATGCCCTTAGTGAAGCCATGTTGGCTGTCACCAACAGCCACCAGTTTGCTGTCACCACCAGACCAGAAGGCAAGGTAGCGTGATGTATCAGAGAGAGGCATTTGCAATGAACCTGTGCAAGGAGGGTGACAGAAATGTCATGTGAACACTGGGGATAATTACTGAGTTCCGCACAGAGAAATGTCAGGGCTCTGTGAGGTGCCCACATCTGAGCTGGCCTTGTGCACTGCTCATCCACACTGGGCTGTTCAGAGACATGAGTCCCTGCCTTGCACACACGCAGGCAGTGCACTGCAGCACTTGCAGGGTCCGTCTGGCTCCTGCAGCCACTGCCAGAGGCTGGGAGGCACCTCAGCCCTGCGGTGCCTCACCCTGCTCTGCCTTCCTCTGAGATGCCCCACGGCATGAAGAATGGGCACAGGGGCCTTGGGGGTTCAAGGAAGCACATCCCAGAGCTGCAATCAGGTCTTGCACTTCGGACTAGATGGTCTCTGAAGATGCCTTCCACCTGAACTATTCTGTGCTATTCAGGCAGTTGCCCAGTGGTTGTTTCTCTCAGGATGAAGGGACCTGGAGACGATGTCTGCCCCACTGGCCTTCATGACTCCCCCAGGAATAGCTGATGGTCTTTGTGCCCAGTCATCTTCCTCTCTGTGCCTGCTGGCAGCAGCAGCAAAGTGTTTCTGTTCCCATGTCTTCTCTGCACATGGACAGGGCCCTTCTCTTCTCCCGAGACATCCCATCGCCCAGGGAGCCTTTCCCAGGTGAGCACGTCTGTGCTGGCCTGGCCGGCCACTGCTGCAGCCCCTCACCACTCTCCCCACAGCCCCAGCTGGTGGTGCTGCTCTGCAGAGTGAGGGGGCTGTGGTGACTGGGGCACTCTGCAGGACCATGGTGGGCAGGCTGGGGGGCAGAGCCAGTTGGTGGGGGCCCTGCCACTGACCAGCTCCCACAGCTCTTCTGTGGCCATGGGGTGCTCAGAGGTGCCTGGCCTAGCAGAGCGAGGAGCCTCTTTGGACTTTCTTCCTTCAGCATGTTCTGAGACGTCAGCAGCTCTGAAAGCAGATGTGAGCCTTCAGGCACGGTCCTTTCAGGAGGGAAATGCTGTTCTGGAGGCCAGCTGTGTCACCCAAGTGCCCACTGCCTGTCCCTGCCTGCAGTCCAAGCGTAGCCACACAGCAGCTCTGGCATCAAGCTACAGGAGCAGCCAGGCCTTACACCACCAGCAGGGCTCAGAAGGAGAGGGTGGCAGTGGCAAGAGAGCAGCTCTGCATGGACCCAGCGCTGGTGCTCCCTGGCTGTGCTGCTGGGCTGGGACTATTTTTCTCTCCACCTCCACACACGGGCATTGCCCATGCAGAAAAGGTCTCCCAGGAAAGATATACCAAAAAAAAAAAAAAAATCACTTTAATTGGATAAAATACACAGGCAAAATGCAGAATTATATTTCTTTCTGGACAACTTTTGTAAGAATAAAATTGGGGGGGAAATAATCAGCACAAGAACATAAGACAAGCTTTGCTTGTCATGAGTACTTTTAAGAGTGATTTGCAGAACAGGGCAGGCAATTTATTGCTTACGAAATATTGCCAGTCATCAATTTCTGCACAGCATCCTTGAGATGCTGGTTCCTCATGCTGTAGATGAGGGGGTTCACTGCTGGAGGCACCAGCAAGTACAGAACTGCCACCACCAGGTTCAGGGAAGGGGAAGAGATGGAGGGGGGCTTCAGGTGGGCAAACATGACTGTGCTGAAATTCAGAGAGACCACAGTCAAGTGAGGGATGCACGTGGAAAAGGCTTTGTGCCGTCCCTGCTGCGAGGGGATCCTCAGCACAGCCCTGAAGATCTGCACATAGGACAGAACAATCAAAACAAAACACCCACAGAGTAGAAAAGCACTAGCCATAGTAATTCGAACTTCCCTTAGGTACAAGTCTGAGCAAGAGAGCTTGAGGATCTGGGGAATTTGACAGAAGAACTGGTCCAGGGCATTGCCACAGCTGAGAGGTAATGAAAATGTATTGGCAGTGTGCAGCACAGCGTGGAGAAAGCCACTGCCCCAGGCAGCTGCTGCCATCTGGGCACAAGCTCTGCTGCCCAGGAGGGTCCCATAGTGCAGGGGCTTGCAGATGGCAACATAGCGGTCATAGGCCATGACAGTGAGAAGAGAAAATTCTGCTGAAAAGAACAAGATTAGCAAAAAGACCTGTGCAGCACATCCCGCATAGGAAATGGTCTTCATGTTCCAGAGGGAGTTGGCCATGGCTTTGGGGAGAGTGGTGGAAATGAAGCCCAGGTCGAGGAGGGCGAGGTTGAGGAGGAAGAAGTACATGGGGGTGTGGAGGCGGTGGTCGCAGGTTACGGCTGTGATGATGAGGCCATTGCCCAGGAGGGCAGCCAGGTAGATGCCCAGAAAGAGCCCGAAGTGCAGGAGCTGTAGCTCTCGCGTGTCTGTGAATGCCAGGAGGAGGAACTCATTGTTGGAACTGCTGTTACACATTTACACTGAGCAAGGGAGCCTGACAAAATGAAGAAATGACAGTGCAAAATTTAATTACTTCTCTGACCAAAAGCCATCACATGTCTCAAAGAACACCTTCCCACGCAATAATCTGTGCCTCATTCCTTTCAGGAAGAGCTTTCTGCAGCTCCTTGACTTACCTGTGGTTGGTGCTCTGAGGGTGCCACAACAAAGCAGGGGGCTGTGCTGTGTGCTCTGCAGCAGTCAGTCCTGGTCTACAGCATCATGTAAAAGGGAACCCAGAGTGATCTGAGAAGTCCACTGGCCAGGGACATCTCCCTGTTTGCAGGACATGAGGAGAAAGTCAAATAATTCCTCAAGAAACAACAAAGGTGATGTTGGTACTGTCTGTAGGGTGAGGTTTGTGAAGGGATTTTCTGAGGTGCCTCACGGACGTGTAGCAATGCTCAAGGAGCCTTAGTATCCAATATGGATGTTACTACTCCATTACCATCCCTCTGCCTCAGCACATGGGCGGGAAACTGAAGCAGATTCTAAAAAGTGCATTGCCTTCTGGTAGACCTTGCCTTGCAGTTCTGCTTCAGCTTGGGGATGTGTGGAGCTGTGAGTGGCCTGTCTCAGGCAGCAGGCTCTGGGCAGCAGCAGGACCCTGCCCTGCCCTGCCGGGGGGCTCCTTCCACCCGCAGCTTCTCCCCACTGCCCCTGGGCAGCTCCCCAGGCAGGCTGAATGCTGAGCCTGCAGGCGGCAGGGGCCCTGCCCTGGCACACAGCCCCTGGGGTACATTAGGGACCCTGCTCTGCACCACAGCCCTGGGCACCCCAGCCTGCACCCCCAGCTGCACAGCCTGCAGCTGGCCCCAAGAGAAGCGAGCCCTCAGGCCCTGTATGCTGACCCTGCAGCACACAGGCCCTGCGTACCCTTCAACTCCAACACCGAGCATCCTCCTGACAGCTCCCATCGGCTGAGGGATGTGCCAGCTCCAGGAGAGCCTGGCAGGGTACGCAGCGGCACTGCCCTGCACCCAGAAACTTACCGTGGGGAGGTGGCTGGGAAGATTTCTCCCCAGCGAGCTCTCCTCTGCCTTCCCCTTCCCCGCCCAGGCTGCCCTGAACTTCTCTCCCCCTTCTCTCCTCTCCCCATGCCAGCTGCAGGCAGTGCCCCCAGCCCTGCTGCGCCCTGCAGAGGAGCTGCTCCTGGGCAGAGCTGTCTCTCTGCAGCGCTGCCTGCTTCCCAGGAGCTCCCTCCCTCCATCCCACGAGCCATCCCAGCTCAGCAGCACAGGCCCAGCCCAAGGCATTTACTGACCTCCCCTGGTGGGTTTGGGCAGAGCCCAGGAGCCTCAGACACTGAGAGGAAATGGAAGACATTTCTCAAGTAGAGAACGCAGATGCAAACACCAAAGCCTCTCACAGCATCAATGAGTCCCACTGAGGGACATTACTGACAAAGTCTCCCCATGGACTTGTTAGAACAGAAAAGTGCAGGCAGTGATGATGGGGAGACCTAGGCCAAGTAAAGGTGGCCCTGATGCTGAGGAAACCTTCACAGTATCACAGATTTCTAGGTTGGAAGAGACCTCAAGATCATCGAGTCCAACCTTCGACCTAACACTAAGTACTCCACTAAACCATATCGCTGAGCTCTACATCTAAACGTCTTTTAAAGACCTCCAGGGATGGTGACTCCACCACCTCCCTGGGCAGCCCGTTCCAATGCTTAATAACCCTTTCGGTAAAGAAGTACTTCCTAACATCCAACCTAAAACTCCCCTGTCGCAACTTTCGCCCATTCCCCCTCGTCCTGTCACCAGGCACGCAGGAGAACAGACCAACCCCCACCTCTCTACAGCCTCCTTTAAGGTAACTGTAGAGAGCAATAAGGTCGCCCCTGAGCCTCCTCTTCTCCAGGCTGAACAAGCCCAGCTCCCTCAGCCGCTCCTCGTAAGACTTGTTCTCCAGACCCCTCACCAGCTTGGTCGCCCTTCTCTGGACTCGCTCGAGCACGTCCATGTCCTTCCTGTAGCGAGGGGCCCAAAACTGAACACAGTACTCAAGGTGCGGCCTCACCAGAGCCGAGTACAGGGGCACAATCACTTCCCTAGACCTGCTGGCCACACTGCTCCTTATGCAGGCCAGGATGCCGTTGGCCTTCTTGGCCACCTGGGCACACTGCTGGCTCATATTCAGCCGACTATCAACCAATACTCCCAGGTCCTTCTCGGCCAGGCAGCTTTCCAGCCACTCATCTCCCAGCCTGTAGCTCTGCTTGGGGTTGTTGCACCCCAGGTGCAGGACCCGGCACTTGGCCTTGTTAACCTTGATGTGTCCCATGAAGTCCAAGAGTTGGGCCCTGACCCCAGCCTCTGGGAAGGGAGATCCTGTCCCTCCATCGGGGTTTAGGGCTCTTCCTGGGTCAGTGCAATGTGGGTAAGGGCAATGCCAAGTACAAGGCTACAGGAGGACAGCTCCTGGAGGGGGATGAGGAGGCATTGAGACCCTATTGCTGTAAGGATGATTTGTTTCCTCATAGGCATCATTGACAAAGACGAGAGTCAGAGATCAGCAGACAAAGGTGTTCCCTCTGTTGGGGACCTTCAGCTGTGCAAAAAAAACTTGACCATAACCACCACACGCTGTCCTATGCTGTCCCATGTCTGCAACCGTTTCCCTGCAGGACTTTGGTATCCACACTGCTTCCCCACGTTGTTCTCACCTGAGCACCTTCCTGCCTTGACTGATGTCTTTCCATCTGCCCTCAGTAATACCTGAAACACAAAGCCAGGGCTCTGGGTGACCTCCATCCTTCAATAAACCTTTCTCTTCCACCTCAGTCTCAGTGCCTGCAGCTGCATTTTGTGATATTCATTCTTTCTCATGCTCTTTTCTACTGGGAGGAAAAGCACCTACATATCTGAAACCACCCCTCAAACAGTCTCTGCGTACTTCTCTACTGCCTGGAGCCTCCATACCCCAGGGCCGAAGGAGCCTAGGTCTCTCAAACTGTCCATCTCATGTGCTTCTCGGCCTTTTGGCTAAGATCAAGTGCAGTATCTATTCTTATCAGTTTAATATCTGATACGTCCTCGATGAGAGGACTTCATATTAAAGGGATTTTTGGACTCAGGAGTTGGATCTGGAGCTTGCTCTTTATCTTCATCTTTTTCCACAAGGAAATGGTTGGCGACCTGCTACAGCACTTAGATGTACGCAAGTCAATGGGACCGGATAGGATCCACCCGAGGGTACTGAGAGAACTGGCAGAAGAGCTGGCCAAGCCACTTTCCATTATTTATCATAAGTCTTGGCTATCAGGGGAGGTCCCAGTAGACTGGCAGCTAGAAAACGTGATGTCCGTCTACAAGAAGTGCCGGAGGGTAGACCCAGGAAACTATTGGCCTCTTAGTTTGACTTCAGTGCCAGGAAAGCTCATGGAGCAGATTATCTTGAGTGTCATCACGCGGCACTTGCAGGGCAACCAGGCGATCAGGCTCAGTCAGCATGGGTTTATGAAAGGCAGGTCCTGCTTGACGAACCTGATCTCCTTCTATGACAAAGTGACATGCTCGGTGGATGAGGGAAAGGCTGTGGATGTGGTCTACCTTGACTTCAGTAAGGCTTTTGACACTGTTTCCCACAGCATTCTCCTCAAAAAACTGGCTGCTCATGGCTTGGACTGGCGTACGCTTCGTTGGGTTAAAAACTGGCTGGATGGCCGGGCCCAGAGAGTTGTGGTGAATGGAGTCAAATCCAGTTGGAGGCCGGTCACTAGTGGAGTCCCCCAGGGCTCAGTACTGGGGCCAGTCCTCTTCAATATCTTTATCGATGATCTGGATGAGGGGATCGAGTGCACCCTCAGTAAGTTTGCAGATGACACCAATTTCACAGAGAGTGTTGATCTGCTTGAGGGTAGGAAGGCTCTGCAGGAGGATCTGGATAGGCTGGAGCGATGGGCTGAGGTCAACTGCATGAAGTTCAACAAGGCCAAGTGCCGGGTCCTGCACCTGGGGCGTAACGACCCCAAGCAGAGCTACAGGCTGGGAGATGAGTGGTTAGAAAGCTGCCTGGCAGAGAAGGACCTGGGAGTATTGGTGGATAGTCGGCTGAATATGAGCCAGCAGTGTGCTCAGGTGGCCAAGAAGGCCAACAGCATCCTGGCTTGCATAAGAAACAGTGTGGCCAGCAGGGCTAGGGAAGTGATTGTCCCCCTGTACTCTGCTCTGGTGAGGCCAAACCTCGAGTACTGTGTTCAGCTTTGGGACCCTGTGGTGCAATTGCCTAAAGTAACTAGGAAAATAAAACTAACATTCACATTTTAAAGAAAATGTACAGCATTGAAGAGGCTTTCAGGGTAGGGCGTAGCTGCATTACCTGAGCATTCCCTAGGCTTCCAAGCTTAGATGCTGTCGCACTGGGGGAACCTGGTGTGCTGGCTTTAAGGAACAGTACGGAGCGTAGAGTGGAGTGGAGACACCATGGCTAGGCTCTGTGACCAGGTGGGGACTCAACTGTTCTTGTGCACACCGAGACCGATAAGCCGCACTTTTTGCTACCCTGAGCCAATGACCTGTCATGTTTTGACAAACGCTGTACTCTAGTGTACTTTTGCTCATTATAGTATCATTATAATATCAAAACACACCTCCATCCCAAAAGCTACCCACCTCCAAGGTGCGACTACCCCTCACTGAGCACGCGCTCTGAATTTCTCGGAGCCTATACCTTTAACAGAGACAGGAAAAATTTTCACCAATAATAGCTAAGATATGCTTGACTAGAGTCACTCAAGCTCCACCTAAAAGATAGAAAATAGTATAAATTGGCCTAAGAGAGAGGGGATGTCAAGGGAAGATCCCACCATCAGGGGAGATACCATCATGAGGGAATACACCATCCAGAGGACCTCCTGACTCCTGGGATCAGTCGACAGGCTGAGCCTCTCTTCCCCCCTACTGGAACGCCTTTGGGTGAGATTTGAACACTCGGTTATACAGTGTGTCTCCGCGGAAACTTAGAAATCTCTATAGAGTCTTTGTGCCTTTTAACACGTTAATTTCCAGGCTGCGCACCTGTGTATTTCATGCATGCTAGCTTGCTTTTGCAGACAGTAACTATTGCTGGCAATCTAAAGAACCTGTGTACCTGTTGCTGTAATAAATTGCACTTAACTTCATTGTTCCTAGCTGTGATAGTTCTCACTGAACACGGCTACAGTAAGGGCGGTTATACGTTATTGCTGAATCCATGACCATGGCAGTTCAGTGCTCTGAATGCGACCAGACCCATATCGGTTAATGCCTTATTGGTGAATCTGTGATTGTGATAGTTCAGTATCCTGAATCCGACCGGACCCGTAACGGTTAATCGGCTACACCCCTTAACGCAACAGACCCTCACTACAAGAAGGATATGGAGGTGCTTGAGTGTGTCCAGAGAAGGGTAACAAAGCTGGTGAGGGGTCTGGAGAGCAAGTCTTCTGAGGAGCGGCTGAGGGAGCTGGGATTGTTCAGTCTGGAGAAGAGGAGGCTCAGGGGTGGCCTTGTCACACTCTACAGTTACCTTAAAGGAGGCTGTAGCGAGGTGGGGGTTGGTCTGTTCTCCCATGTGCCTGGTGACAGGACGAGGGGGAATGGGCTAAAGTTGCAACAGGGGAGGTTTAGGTTAGATATTAGGAAGAATTTCTTTACCGAAAGGGTTGTTAGGCATTGGAACGGGCTGACCAGGGAAGTGGTTGAGTCACCATCCCTGGAGGTCTTTAAAAGACATTTAGATGTAGAGCTTAGTGATATGGTTTAGTGGAGGACTTGTTAGTGTTAGGTCAGAGTTTGGACTAGGTGATCTTAGAGGTCTCTTCCAAACTAGATGATTCTGTGATTCTGTGCCCACCTTGGCAGACCTCCCCTCCACATTCTCCAGTTTCTCTGTACTCCTCCAAAACCAGGAGATGCACCCTAGGACACACTGCTCCACAGGTAGCCACAGCAGCACTGAGTCGAGGGGGATGATAACCCAAGTGGTCTAGGTGGCCCCTGCTGCCTCTAGTGCAGCCCTGTAAGGTGCTGCTTCCTGTCAGCATGTCCCACTGGCTCCTACGGTGTCCTCGTAGCACCCAGCCCCTTCTCCTCAGGGTCCCCCCTCAGCTGCTCAGGTCCCACCCTGTCCTGATGGATGCAGGTATTCTGCCCCACGTGCAGCACTGGCCACTTCTCCTTGGCACCTTCAGGGGGTTTCTGTTGGCTGAAGGCTGGAGATTCTCAATGCTCTGAAGCTCCATTTTGTCACCTGTTCATGGATGGGTGCAGATGGCTCACCCTGATGGTGGTGACTCTCACAAGATAACAGCGTGAGGAGTGTCACGAGTCTACAGGCACTAAGGGACGTAATTTAGAGGAATTTCTGACCCAGGCAAGAATTACCATGAGAACCGTCTCTGAAAAAAACAATGACACTATAAAGCAAGCAAAGCCAGGACCAACTGAATGGATGTTGGGCTTGTTCTCTTCTAGGGTATTTTCTGGGAAAACATATACCTCTACAGACACACATGCAATATGGATCCATCCAACAGCTGGACTTGGACCCTCTGTCTAGCCAGGAGCTTGCCCCACGTCCCCTCCCATTCCCTAAACACACAAACCATGATGAGTCTCCCCTGTACAGAATCACCGAACCTTTGATGCTGGGAGGCAGCAAGCTCCAAGCATTATCTGCCTCCTTCTCCCGTTGATTTTGGTCAGGAGTTCTTTTTTCATATGTGTCAGCCTCCTGCCACTTTGCTTACTTCCTGTGTGTCAGGTTGGATCGTTCATGAGCTTGACGAGGACATGGTAGAAAAAGGAGCGACAGTTTGGATCCCAAAGAAGGGTAGATTTAGATTAGATATGAGGAAGAAATTATTTTCTTATCAGGGTGGTGTGCCCTAGGAAGAGGTTGCCCAGAGAAACTGTGGATGCCCCATCCCAGAAAGCGTTCAAGACCAGGTTGGATGGGGCTTTGAGCAAGCAGGTCTAGAGGAAGGTGTCCCTGCCCATGGCAGGGGGGTTGGAATTAGATGACCTTGACGATCCCTTCCAACCCAGTCCATTCTATCAGTCAATGCTCAAACATCAGCCACCTCCCTGCAGCCCTCCTCTCTACAGGGCAATATCCCAAAGGAATCCTCCAAGCAGGTCCCTCAGCAGGCCCAACTCTGCTCACCTCAAGTTCTCTCCTTTGCCTTGTTCCCCTCTCTCAGCATCCTCAACTCTACGTTCTCACCTCTTTCAAATCCCTGAGCAATTCATGTTGAGTTCTAAGGATGAGGTCCTGCAAGGTGCCAGTTGATAAGGAAAGGGACAGAATGTGGGGATGCTGACTCACACAAGGCTGTCTGATTGAGGGGTTCTAAACTGAGATAACAGCAAGAAGTAGCATCAAAAGGGGTAACAAATACAGGACAAAAAAAAAAAGAACAATATGAGTATGAGACGTGAGTGTGCTCAGGTGGCCAACAAGGCCACCAGCATCTTGTCTGGGATCAGAAACAGTGCAGCCATCAGGGCGAGGAAAGTGACCGTCTCCTGTAGTCAGCTCTGGTGAGGCCGCACCTCGAATACTGTGTTCAGTTTGGGGCCCCTCACTGCAAGAAGGACATCGAGGTGTTGCAGCATGTGGAAAGGAGGGCAATAGAGCTGGTAAATGCTCTAGAGAACAAGTTTGATGGGAGAGGCTGAGGGAGCTGGGGTTGTTTAGCCTGGAGAAAAGGAGGCTCGGGGAGACCTTTCCGCTCTCACAACTCCCTCCTAAGGGGTTGTAGCAGGATGAGGGTCAGTCTTTCTCCCAAGTAGCAAGCAATAGGAGAAGAGGAAATGGCTTCAAGTTTCACCAGGGGAGGTACGGGATGGGTATGAGGAACAATTTCTTCCCTGAAAGGGTTGTGAGGCCTTGAAAGAGGCTGCCTAGGGAAGGAGTTGAGTCACTGTCCCTGCAGCTATGCAAAAGACGTGTAGATGCGGTGCTTGGGGATGTGGTTTAGTGGTAGACTTGGCAGGGCTGGGTTAGCGCTTGGACTTGATGACCTCAGAGCTCTTTTCCAGTCTAAATGATTCTACGATTCTGTGATAATAAGCAGAAGTGCTGAGACACAGACCTGACCAAGCAAACACAGAGACAAGGACAAGACACAGACCATGAGGATTCTTCTTAACAGAAGAGTAGAGAAAGCAGCTAGATATAGAAGGTATCTTTGTAAGAGAACTTTCCAAGCTAGAGAAAGAGAAAAGCATATGCATGTAACTTTAATAAGAAAAGGACAAGAAACACACAAAGAAATAAAAACACCAACACTTTTAATTAGAACTTCAAGAATTATTTGGTATTCATTACCGGTGAGCTTTACAGAAGTTGCCAGAAATATTTTTTTCTGGGGGTGAATCTGACAAATTCTTTTAAATTTTATTTTCACTGACAAACCTGTGAGTGTAAAAAAAGAGATATTGAGTGGTGTCCCAGTAGGTGGGATGGCAGCTGTGGCTGTGTAATCGAGGTGTCACATTGGGCGGGAGGGCAGAGGTGGCTGTGTCACCCAGGTGTTACCGTGGGCAGGAGGGCAGCGGTGGCTGTGTCACCCAGGTGTCACAGCGGGGCCGTGACATGGCAGCCCAGTCAGGATAAAAGGCCCCTGGTTGCAGGCAGGCCCCAGCTGGGACGGAAGACCCTGGTAGCAGGCAGCAGAGTGCAGAGCAGGGCAGGACAGGGAGGTGAGTGCGCGATGGAGCAGGGGCTGAAGCCGTGTCTGAGGCTGAGCAGGGCCAGAGTCCCGCTGCAGCCTGAGCAGGGGCTGGAGCTCAGCAGCTGCTCAAGCAGGGGCTGGCTTTGAGCAGCCCCCCCAGCAGAACGGGAACCAAGTGTCTGCTGCAGAAACGGTGTTGCAGACCTTCAGCCCAAGTTTTTGGGTGTCCTGGGAAGATGCTTGGGTATCTTAGGGAGATCCTTGGGTGCTCCACGAAGAGGCATGGGTGCTCCAGGTATAGGTTTTGGTGTCAAGGGAAGTGCTTGCTTGCCCTGAGCAAGACAGTTGGGTGTTCCAGGAAGGTGCTGGATTCCTTGGGGAGATGTCTGCAGGTCCACAAAGATGGGTGGTGTCCCCAGGGAGGTGCTTGTGTGTTCCACCAAGATGTTTTAGGATCTCCAGGGAGATGCCTGAGTGACCAGGGGAGAACCTTGGGTGCAGCAGGGATATGCTTATGTGCTCTGAGGAGGGAGGTGCTTGTGTGCCCTGGGAATGTCCTTGGGCTCTCTAGGAAGATGCTCCTATTAACCTGGGAGATACGTGGGTGCCCCAGGAGGTGCTTGAGTACTGCAGAGAGCAGTTTGTCTCCTCCAGGAAGGGGCCTGATTACTACAAGTGTCGTTGCGTTCCCTGGGCAAGTGCTTGTTTGCCCCGTTAACATGCCTGGGTGCTCCGAGATTGCTGAGTGCTTGAGAACAATACTTGGGTGCTTCAGGGAGATGTATGTGTCCTCAGGTAAGATGCGCTGCTTTTCTGGAAACAAGCTTGTTGTTCTAGGAGGGCAGCGGTGGCTGTGTCACCCAGGTGTCACAGTGGGCAGTATGAAGAATTTCCTCCAAAAATCTAATGGAAATGAATCCTCTGTTAGTTTAAGACCACATCCAAGAAGAAGCTTGGGTGCTCCAGAATGGTGATTGAATGCACCGGGAAGATGCTTTGGTGCTCAAACACGGAACTTGTGTTCTCTGGTTATGTGCTTGGGTACCCTGGGATGATGGTTTTTTCTTATTTTTCACTGCCTTGAAACTTGGGTGCCTTGGAGAGTAGAAATCATGTTGAAGATCCCACTACTTGAAATACTGGAAGACTGCGATTCCTTTCTTAATCTCCTAATAAGAAAAACAAAGACAAATTAGCAGCAAGCACAAATGAAAGCTTTAGAACACTTTCTATTACTATAAAAATAAAGACTCTGTCATACAGAGTCAGTAATATTTAGCAAAATAGTGTGCTACCACCATCACAATGACCTATTACCCCTTCTAGCTTCAGATGCATCCTTATGCATCCAAAATAGAGGGTAGGATATAAACTGTATGGACCTGTATCAGCAGTGGTTTCACAACAATTAGGAAGAGTTAGAAACAGTTCCTGAAAAGCCACAACAAGCTCAAGAAGTTAATTTCTAGACTTTGAATAATTACCCGTTAAGTTCTCTCTCTTCCTACAGCAGAGCACGCTCCTGACTAACTTGTACAGTGCCCTCTGAATAGGAGAGATTTGTTTGTTAAAGCTAAAGGAAGAAATAGAAAACCAAGAAAGCTAATTACTTTTAATTTAAGTATTACAAGTTAAGTTACAAAAGTTCACAGGCCCTGAGATAACAGAAGGGAAGCCCTTCTCAAGCTAAAAGATCTCATTTTTTCAGGAGCGGCCTCCCTGAATCCAAAGAATCCTCTCTCTTTCACAGGCGGAACAGAGCGTCCGTTCTAACTCCTTCTCAGATGTGGAAGAAGAGATCGAGATGACCAGTGCCTGAAAAAAGAGGCACTCTCTTTTTAGGGCAGACAGATAGGCATAACAACTTTTATCTGTTCTCAAGCACAAGCGACCCCAAGACAAATGGGTTCAAGGATCTTGAATCAGAAGACTGAATAGCCAACGTACACTGGGAACACCTGACTTGGACCACGGATGCCTCATGCAGATTTCTGCTGAGTTCTGACAACTCGGAAAGCATCTTTTACAGGAAGAGACCAGAGAATTTGACTCATTAGTGTAAAACTGGCACAGGCAGAAATCTCCCAAATTACAGATGGTCAAGCATATTAGTTAAAAAGAGATTAGAGTGTGACTAGAGAGAAGTCTCAAACTCTTGTTATATACTTCAATTTCTCTCCAAGGATGGAACGACTACGAAGTATTACCATGCCTGACTGGCCGTAGAGGGAGAGAGAGGAAGCGAAAGACTTAGAAAAGCACCTTCCCTTCATGGCCCTCCCGCCCCCAAGAAAAACTACTGACAGACTAAGGTTAACTGCTTTGAAAGGGCTGTGTGGGTGAACCCACTGTCTTCGAGTTCCACCTTTCTCCTGCTGAAACTGCCAACAATTATGCCAAGTACAACAATGGTTTTGCAATACGGATAAACGTCTTCCAGACTGAAACGAAAAAGTCTGACTTGTGTTTTTGTCTGTGCACAGACAACTAAGCAGTAAAGAGCAATGCTAAATTACCGTGATAGCCAGAATGCACAAATACTGCAGAACGGTGACAGAAAGTGCTATAACACAAACCAAAAATTACCTCCACCAAATCGGTTTTGTCATAGTCTTCCCGATGTTTGTAAATACATTGATTAATCGTGCCATATACTTTTTCCAAGTGAAATACGTCAAATCCCTTAGTTAGCTCAATGACAGTGTGCAACAGTTTCTGAAGAAAACAATGGGGAAAAAAACAAATAACCTTACAAGAGCACGAGATCCTTTGAATACGCTCTTTATGTTTCCAGAGGTTCAACAGTAACAAGTGACATCCTACTTTTCTTACGCTCTTAAATAAAATGTGATGCTTCAGAGAACAGAGTAAATATCCCATGTGATTTCAGTGGAGAAAATGAGTTCATTTTTCATACTTCAGAGAAAGGAAAGGCTTACATTTCAGACAATCTTTTATTACTAATCAATCTATCACATCTATGGTCATAATTGCAAGTCAGCTGCTTCCAAAGCAGCAGGGAATGACACGATCCTCTTTGTAGGATAGTTGCTGCCACAGCAAAGCCACTGTTGCATTTCACTAGAGAAGCCGTTGCAGCAGCACAGGGCGCTGTAAAAAGCATGTTTTGAAGCTGGGCTACAGATCTTGTAGATACAGCTGTGCCAGCTGGAGAAGGAAGCATCCTTAGGCGATTCCCTTTACCCTTTAGCCAAATGTGTACCATGCCTACAACTCTGCTGGCAGAACAGATTGCTCAAGCACCCAAAGCAAAGTTAGACTAGTTAGTTCAATCCTACCTTTCAATTCAGGGCTGGATAAATAGTAGAGACTGCTTGTAGCAATTACCAATCTCTCACACAGTCGTTTCTATTACCAAAGATGCAGAGATGATAATCTCTGGCACAGCCACAGTGACAAGCTAGTGGCAGCACCTTCTTCCACCGCCACAGCTGTTCACTATCGCTGTGAGACTGTGAGTATGTAGCTTTAGAGAGCAGCCATGCCAAACGGAAACACTACTGCGCCCTGGAAATACTGCTGCTCATCATCTTACCATCAAACTCTGCCTCTGCCTGCCTCAGACCACCTAGCACAAAACCTGAGTATTCCCCTCAACTTCATTCTATACAACATGGAGATAAAACACACGGAAAACACCCAGAGCGCTTTCAGCTGCAGTAAACAGAAAAGGAAAATCTGAGAAAGGTCGAGGTCCCATGTGAAACTGTACCTAACTGCTGCCATGTAGATGGCTGCACGCTGATCAAGAAGTTCATCAAGTTCGAGGCCAAAGGAGCAAACAACAACAACAAAAATCCAGCTACTTCTTGAGGTTTACCTAGCTGACTCTGTGAAAAACCTCTATGGCTTTTCCATATATATTGGCAGACACGAACAACAGAGAAACCTGGAATCTGCTTCCTTAGGAACACACCTTTAAAAAGTTAGTATCGCCTCTACAAATTAGGTCACAGCTTAAGGATGTGACAAAAATTGTGTTGACAAGCCCCTTTACCAAAGAGGATTCTTATCTGCTCATAATCTCCCCACACAGGATTCATACAGCACAGAAACAGCAGTCCTAATCTGTTTTGGGCCAACCTCCATGACTCCTAGCAATTTTCCTAAATTCTAATTTCCTCGTTCTAATTTCTAATTTCCCTCATTCTGCTCTCCACTCAAGATGGTCCTTACTCATGCCCTCTCCAACTCATGCAAAGGAACCTTTTTCCTCACGTACCTAGGGCCACTCTTACCCATTTCCCCCACTGGAGCCTAGGATAACCACCTTCCTCCCGTGAGGGATTGGCAAACCCTTATTACACTGCAATTGTATGGATGGGAAATATTAATACTGCATTTTGAAGGAATTTCAGAAAAGTAGTCGCTTATCCATGACTAGCTAGTTTATGTCAACCTGCTATCTTCAGGTTTAAAATCATCACTGCAAGAAATAAAGATCCTTTTCAGGTTCCTAATACATCAAAGCATGCAAAAAAAAAATTAAATACATAATAAACATCCCCAAAGAAAAGCCCTCAAACCCATCATAAAAATTGTTAAAACAACAATCATAACCAATAGTACTAGCAGCTCATCAGTGCGGTATTTTAAAATTCAACGAGGCCTTTTACCTTAAAAATTAGGCAAAGAAACTGTCTCCTCAGCTACAGTTGACCAAAAGCAAACGGTAGCCTACAGAAATCTACACGAGGTGTGGAAACTAAACAGTCACGGTGCATTATAGGTTGAATTACTTCACAATCTATATGTCCTTCCAATTGTTTTAACTGGCATTGCTTAACAACTGACTTAATTTGCAGTTGTACTGGTCGCAAGAATATGTCCTATTTGAGTATTACAAAAAGTTGGAATTAGACATACTTTGAGCTCATAGTGATCCACAATAACTACATTGTCTGGCTCTGTGGAAGCTTCCACAGTGTTCTCAACACTCATCTGTTGCTGTCCTACCTGAGAATGTCCAGTAGGAGTCAGTTGAAGTGTCTAAGAATCTGGAATGACACAAATGTCTTCAGTCAGGTTTTCTGTTTATGTAGAATACAGTCTCAATGAAGTATTCTGTACCTGCAAAACAATCTCTTTCTACAAATACAGAGACAGAATTGTTATCATCTTCACTGAGAAATACTTGGCTTCTCCCTTCTTTCCAGCTAACGTCACTGCTCCATACAAATTTGAAACTGAGACAGAAAACAAACACCCCCCAATCAAACAAAAAGCAGATGTTCCTTGTGAACACTTAGATCCCAATTCCATGCCCAAGTAGCAAAATGCTAAAATATTTACAACCCGGTAAGAAATGTTCTCTGTGGATATCCAAAATCATCTAATCCATCCAAAGGCTACTGTCCACACACAGCATTTATCCATCTATACATCTGACAGATTTTTTAAACTAGGCATAAAAAGCACATCCTCACCTGCAGGTCTTTGATCTGGGTTGTATTCTAAGGCATTGTTACAGATTAGATCAATATCCTTCAGAAAGTCTCCTGCACTTAGGTATTGGGGCGAGTCAATTTTACTGAGAACTGGTGAAAGGTCCATTGCCTCTTTAATGACTGTTGCATAACCACGTACCTGCCAGGTACCTGCCAATCAAATAGATGTGTTCAGAGGTTTTCTTACACTTGCACGCTGTCTACCAAAATCATTTGGACTTTCAATAAATGTCTTCTTAAAACCCTGAATACTTGTGACGCATCAGAAGATGCTGAAATTAACCACTTCGCTTCTCAAAAACGGAAGGGCTCTTTCAACTGGCGTTACAGCTGCTACGAGAAGAAAAAATGAAGTAGGGAGGTCAGAAGCATGGTAGAGAAGGAACACCGAGGGTGGGAGAGTCATTTCACTTTGCTTCAGAAAAATCACAGCAATGAAATCTGAGTAAGCCATCCGACATTCTCTTTGTTGTTGACATTGAGAAAAAGGCGCACAAATTGCACCTCTGAGGCGTCTATTCCAGGCATCTGCTTTAGAATGAGATAACTGGGCTCAGGGGTGCTCATTTCTTTACTCAGACCGTAAGAGGCGCCTAATGACTAGTTTGCATGAGGACATATGTATTTGTCTAGATGTTTCACACCTCAAGAACCTAGGAGGAAAGGGGAAGAAAAGTCAGCGCATGCCTACGTGAACAGGACTTTGCTGATACGCGGGCATATTCCAGTTACATCTGTCTTTGAAGTATATGCCCCTAGTTTAGACTTTTTGATTACATGAAAGGAGAAAAAGGGACCTAAGCAGCAAATGGGAGGAAAAAGAAAACACACAGCACTTCAGGCTGATCTCATATTGAGGAGTTCCAGATGAAACAGAGAACAGAATCTCAAAACTTCTTTTACAAACTGCTGCTTCTACTCCTGTTCCCACAGAAACTGACAGTCCAATAAAGAGCTTCAGACTTCACTAACATAGTCCTGTAAATACTGTTTGTAATTATAAAGAAAGATCTCTGTGCTTTTCAGTGCTCCAACATGCCTACATATCAAAGCCTTTTCATGAGCAAGCCGTGGTGCCATTTGGTCTGACGGTTTAGAATGAAACCAGGGCTTTCAGCGAATAATCCAATCACAGATATTGGAGAGTCAGCAGAAGTAAAAGCCCTGCCTGCTTCTTGCAAAATCACAACAGTGCACTAGAGCAGTCCTAAAAACAAAGTTAAACCTTCCTTCCCCAAAATGCTGAGAAATACAAACACTGAGAAATTACAAATACACACAGATAAGATGCTACGCACAGATCAACGCTCGTTTACCTTCTGTGGGTCAACGGGCTTTGTAAATTCCACGAAACGTCTGTCAGTGGCAAGTCTCTGAGTAAGCTCCCTTAAGAAAACTCTAAGTTCACGCAACGTATCCTCCAATTTCTCCTCCAGCAGTCCTACTTCTTCCTCTGTCGGCTCTTGAGGCTCAGCTGGTGATGCTACAGGCAGGACTTCCAATGTCCGGCGAACTTCAATTAACCAGGAAAAATTAGCCAATTCACAGTACTCAAATACAAGCAGATGAAAAATTACCGATAGAAAATGACCAGCAAAGAAAATACCAAAGAGCTAGTAACTTTCAGTTAGGAGGGTTTTAGATGTACTTCTTAGATCCTCACCTGCTTTCTTTACCGGAGGCTTAGCAGTTCCATTTAGAGTTAGGTCCTCAAAAAATTTTGTTCTGTCTTCCTTACTCGTAAACTTCTCCAAATTCCTTAATAAATAATTTTTGGATCGAAAGCAGAAGGAGAAAAAACATTTCAGATTTAAGGCCACAAAGAAATCGTACTCTATTCCAAAAAGATGAGTACCTGTTAAAATTACTAATAACCTGAAGAAGACAAACTGAAGTTATCTTCTTGGCCTTAAAAGGCTACATTTTCACAGCTTAGCATGGCAAGTTCAAATATCACCTTTAAGAAACACCTGCAGAATTACATTTCAATGAAAGGATTGTGCAATGATAAAGTAATGGCATTCACCACATCCAAGATCGCTTACTTTGTATTTACTTGCCTTGCTGCCCTTTAGTTAGAACCTTTATGGCTATAGAGGGAAGAGAAAGGCTTCAGGAGACAAGTGAGGGCTTTTTGCTGAGTTTTTATTTCTGTACCAAAAGAAGGTGTCTGAAGTAGCTAGCACTTCTTGGGTTTCCTCCATTATTCAATTTCTAGTATCAAAAGGGAGGTAAGGAATTTCAAGACTTATTTTAGAAGGAATTTAGAACCAGCACACAAACTGCTGCAGAAACTTAAGCACTTTCAAAGCAGTTGACAATAAACACACCTACGTAAGACCCATTCTCTCCCCCAATAACTGAGACAAAATAATCAGGAGAACAGCTTGTTCCTGTTTTGAACACCTTCCTTTAATGTAAACGCTCAGAAGTCATCCAAGTTATGCATGTACTTTTACTACAGTTTGTTTAGGAATACAACTATAAATTGATTTCAAAGTTACTTAAGCAGAAACTGGATCTCGGCTTTCCAGCTTAGAAAGCTTTGGCTCATATGAAGAAAGAAGCTGATTTTTTTATTAAAGCGTTTCAATTCTCTACTAAATTGCATTATTAGCAGTTTACCCAGTACAGCATGAAATGACACACTGTCAGAAGAAATCTCTTCAGTAAAAATATCTTTTTGTCATTTACATTTCAAGCACTGCGTATTTTGCACAAATTATGCTGGTGCTGTCTTCTGAGCATTTTGGATCAGCTAGCGAAAAGGAAAGCTTGGAGAAGAAAACTAAAACACTAAAAAAACTAAAACACGTAGAGTAGCCTGTTAAGACACAACTATCCAGTCATGTAACGGGTCTGTCCTTACTTGTACGGCTCACAAATGTTTTTACTAAAGGTGATGTCAAACAACAAAAAGGATTTCCTGCCTAAATGTAAAAACACCAAATCTGCTTATGTTTATTTTTTCGAGTTAAAACCACATCAGTTTGTAAATGAAGCGTTTTGTGAATTTTAATGCTTTGATTGCACATACTGCAACAGCACAAGTTGTATATGTACATGTAAAAACAAAACAAACAGAAGCCCCAGACCTTAGCTGCCTTACAAACAGAATAAAAAACAAGGCTACAAAAAGTACACGACATGCAGTCTGATACAGAGCCATCTACTGAGAGCACACAGTCTTATGAGGCAAGGAAAACTACTTTCTGGATCCCACTGAGACCAGCATTTCTTTCCACAGACAGAGCTCTATTAACAGCACCTCCCAGCTTCCTGAGCTGCTAGCAACATCCTCACTGTAAAATTCGGTATGGAAAATGTGGATGTGTACAACATCCATAATGTTTATGCTTTTCTCTAAAAGAAAAGTGGATTTTCAGACAGAAGCAAACATAACAGCACATGAAAACAAGGCCACCTCCATTACCAATGAATTTTGCTTACCTTACTTGCAACTCAATTGATCCTTTACATACAGTCAATGAATCCTATGAGAAGAAAAAGAAAAAAACATACCACTCCGCATATTTCTTCTGGCGGTGCAATATTTGTAAACAGAATGGATAGGTCCAGGGTGTGAATGGGAAACTTCTCCAAAGCATGCAACACCGCAGATGCAAAATAAGAAACCTGGCCATATCCTGCTTTTCCTACTATTAGCAGATGAGGCTGACACGATGTCGGTTTGTAGTAAGCACTCCTAGAACAAGAGTCATAAGAAAACAAGTTTAGAAATGAGGTGCTGAATAGACACACAGATGTTCCAAGCACTTTTCCTGTATACTTCCCACCCCCAAATAATCTCCATTTTCCAGCAAGTAATAAGCTGTTCTGTGATCAGGAAGACTATCAAAGCCCATTTTCTTACAATCTTGTGCCATTACTCCCCCTCAGAAATCCCGCCCATCTCTATCGTGTCTGCTGTTCATTTGGCTGGGCTACGTAATGACTCCTCAAGTGTACACATGGACTGTCTAACCAAATACATAGACGACACCTGATCTGCTACCTGATATGGGGGAGCACAGCAACTTTCTCTCTCAGCACACACCAATCTGGATCTCATCACTTCCCATATACACCAGTCTTCAGAAGGTCTCAAGTTGAAGTACCCGAGAGATCTCTACATCTGTCAAGTTTAGCCGAAATGTGGCCCTAGTTACTGGAGAAGGTAGTAAGAAAGGAGCAGAACAGCTTTTCTAGAAAAAAATGGATGTGGGCGCTGAACCACATGGGCCGTATCTAAAGCAGCACACAACTGGATTGGTTAAATGACAGCGGTACATTAAACACATGTAAGATTTCCAGTTAATTTATTCAGTCATTCTAATTGTTTCATCTTCTTCCCTTCTGTTTCCTATTCGTTACTAAAGACGCAAGACTTAATTTTCAAGACTGCAAATTAATAGCCTGGCAATCTTGCTTTCCTACTAGGAAATATATTTGCGAGAAGCATTTGCTTTTTTTCCACTACAATAAGGCTGTACCTTTACTGGCTTAAATCAAAGATGCTAGAGAGTTAACTTTGCTCAAAAGGACAGAACATTTCCTGGACAGCACAGCAATAGAAAGTGAGAAAAATAACTGACGCGACTGTGACAACATAATCTAACTTTCCAACCGTGGGCTTACGTGACTTCCACATTAAAATACCAAAAGATAACACAATTTGGTGGCTTAATGGTAACAAATAAAAACACCGTTTGAATTTGTCTCAAGGTGTTTTAACAAGCCATTTCTCAGTTTTCCTTCTGCTACAGAATTCACTACTTGTTTAGCAGTCCTGCAAAACAGAAGGGCAAAAGGTGGCAACACAAATCCAGAAAGTTGCTTATTTTTAGCTAAAAGGACAGACAGCACGTTTATGTGGTCTGGAGTCTTTCAAAGAATGCCACGGATTAAGTAGACATGTTCTAGTAGTCTGCGGATCACTTTGGCTCGGGAAGAGAAGCCTGGGCTTTTCACTTTGATCATTTACAGCAACTTACTTCATTAGAACTTTAGTCCCTTCACACTTTCTTCTTGAGAATACCGAGCACCCCTTCAACACACAAACTTGATGTTCCCCCTTCCTCGACCAACCCTCACGCTTTTAACGGCTGAAACTGTTTACAAAGGCTCAGCAGTCCTAAGAATGTAAACATAATGGGGACCCATCTTTCTTTACCTGCAGAAACAGAGGAATTTTTCCGCTCGTCTGTCAGGCATTTTATCTGGTAGTTCATCTCCAGAGATTGAGGATGCGTCGTCATCACTGTCAAGTATATCATCTTGTAAAATAGGATTTAAATTGTCTGAAAGACAAAAGAGGTTTGTTAACTTTCCTGAATAGCCTGTGCCTCTTTCTCTTGCATTAATACAGCTTCTAAATCAGTGCCAAAACCATTGCTTCATTTGAGGGCACACACACAATGCTACTTCCTAGAGTTCATCCCACCACAGATCTAAGGAGATGGCACAAGTCTCAATAAAGCTGTCTTACGTCCCACTGATGTGTATGTATAAGGTACGCTACTCTCTTGGTGATTTTTTTCCCCCTTAGAATAAAGAAGATTAGGAACAATTTCTGTAGCTGCTAAATAGCTATAAAAACAAGACCCTTTCTTTCTGGAGGAGGTTCCCACAATGAAAGCACGGGGATTAAGGATGTGATGGTCACAGAATTCCATTCGTCTAGGACTACTGAGACCTGGCAGAGAGACCAATGCGTCTTCTACGTAAGGCTCCTTAAAGATCACTGAAGGAGAAGATAGAAGGCAGACAGCAGAGCAGGGGCGCAATTACCAATCCCCTAGCCTCTCTGCTTCCACAATCATTTAAATTAGGAGACTGGTGAAAAATCACGATAGCTAAAACAATATTTAGCTTAAACCAGTTATACTTGTATCCTGGTCCCGATGTTCTTCAGAAAGGAATTAAAAACACCAACCTAAAAATGCTTCCCCTCCACGTATCGGAGTTTTTATTTTTAAAGGAAAAGAGGCGCCTTATACTTCAAACCTTCAGTCAACCTCTACAAATGCTAATTGTCTTAGCTACTGTCAGAAGCAGGATGCTTTAGCAGAGAACGCATAGTCCTCTACCGGGTGTTGGGTCACTCAGAGCTTCCATTTGGCATTGCAGTTTAGAATCCAGAATAAAACCTATGCATTATATTCCAGATATTCCCAAAATAAACACACGCACATGCAAATAATAAAATTCTACCATCACTATGTCTGGAAGGTTTCTGTATGCTGATTGCACAAACCACAAGCTTTCGCTCTGGCAGAATTTTAAAGAAGTGGATGCTACGGTTATACCTTTCTGTTGGTCCTTCTTTAGCGCAAGCTCTGCATGCAGGAATGTCTTCTGCACGGCTTGTAAAATATTCGCTACTGAATTTTCAAAAAGCGGCTTAAAAATGGGTGACAGTGCTTGTCCAGGTGAAGCCACAATCCTGTTTGAAGCTGGAACAACCTTCTTCAGAGCCATAAAAAAAGCCTTTGCTTTTATTTTCATGGAATTAACGTCTAGTCGCAATTTCTCCCCACTTGCACAGATCGGAGGATAGCGTCGACACACAGAGCACAGCGCAGCTTCAGCACATAAGGATTTTATATCTGCACCACATTACCTTAATAAACAAAAACCAAATGTTACATTAGTCAAGGCCCAGGTTTACAATATGCAACATTTAAAGAATTTGTAATGCCAAAACTAAACAGGTTAACAGGGACTTGAAAGTGCTACCGCCCTGCAGGGAAGTTTTGTTATGTTGCTCACTGCCTGATATCCCGTGCTTATTAAGCAGAAGCAGGCCCCTCATCAAAACTGTACTCTTGAGGAAGATGCCCCAAAACCATTCAATGTTCTCAGACAACACGAAGAACGACAACAAAAATAAATAGATGAAAGCATCTGATTGCTACGAAGGCGTGCCAGCTGACTCATGGACTAGTTGTGCAGAAAGGCACAAGAGCTTGGGTACTGCCTGGCACAAGCTAAGATTCTTCAGAACTTAGTCACAAGCATTAATCCATTTTGTTTTCAGTCTTACCAATGCATTTCTCAGCTAGCTCATCAAGCAACAGGTGCGGTGGCTTAGGGATCCGGTCACGAGTATGAATCTTGAAAATTTCTTTTCTAGCATGGAAACAAAATCATCGCATTTTAGCTTGTCCTAAGTTTTCCTTAAAAACACCCACAAAAACAAACAAACCAAAAATCAAACAAACAAAAAACAGTCTTCCCTCAAAACCCCCCATATATTAATATACTTTTCTTGTTTGCTAAACTTTCAAGTATTGTACAGTTACGTAATATACACTCTGCATTTTCAACCAGGAAATCCACTATTTCTTAATTTGTTACACTGAACTTTTGATAGGAACCTGCAATGAAAGTAAAGGCATTTATACCTTCTATAATAAGTTTCCAAAATATGAGACCTAATGACCCAGAGGAAAACACTGGAATGAAAAATTTATCCAGAAACAGATCTTTTTTCTCCAAAAAACTTCTCTAAAATTGAGCAAACTTTCATTGTGACAGTCTCATTAGGTCATCAAATTTGCTTTTCAGTCAGTAAAGTCGCAGAAAGCACTTCTAGCGCTGTGTTTCAAGCTGCTACAATTACTATAAAGAAGAAAATAATTATGACTCAAACTACTACCACCGATCCGGGGAACCAGCAAATGCAAATACGTCCCCTATCCATTCATAAAGGAAGTATTGAGACCAAGAACACAATGTCAAGATGAAAGCGCCTACGTGGATTAAATAATTAAGCAAACGGGAACAACTTCGGGAATCAAAGATTTGATTACAGAACTAACTACTTGGTGGTATCATCCTGACCATATATACTCAGTACCACATTTGCCGACCACGGTATGACACGGTGTCTCCACATATCACTCTTTTGCTCACGTTGTAAATTTTTTTTCTATAAAGTTGGACTTTGCCACGTTAGCATTAACGTTGAATTTAAGTTCTCACCTCTTTATCTGGCAAGTTGAAGAGGAACTCTCTGTCAAAGCGTCCTGGTCTCCGTAAAGCAGGATCTATAGAATCTAGTCTGTTGGTGGCTCCGACTACCACAATCTCCCCTCTGTTGTCCATGTCATCCAGAAGTGTCAGAAGTGTTGAGATAATGGAACTAGTAGAAAAACATAATTTAGACTTACCAGTTCAGTAAATTTTGTTACATTCCACATGACTTTCTTCCATGAGTAGTCAAAAAGGACAAGCTTTTTAAGGACAAGATTCATTTTAAGACATAAAAAAATAGGTAAGTTAACACAGACCACGTGCTGATATCTGGCTTAGTGTACTGTTTTCAACTATCGTTTAAAATCACCTGAAGTTTAGTGGAAATGAGTTACGAGTTTTCAGGATAAATTAATGTGTTCACAGGAAATTAAGCAGGTCATCATCCTTTTTTTTATTCCCCAAAAATCAAGCAGATTTTAGGTAGGTGCAAAAATGTACTGCCTATGAATTTGGTCTTGTTTACTGGACTGCACAGGAGCGAGGCCATCTACCTCATCAAAGAAAATAACTGAAGGTCGCATCTGATAGGCCCAGAATGAAAACACAGAGTAAAACAGCAGTATTTGAAGAAAAAAATGCACAAAAACATTATGGTTGGAATGTCACCAAAACGCGATTTTTCACTTTAGCATCTGGGACCTCTACTGATAGAGCTAATGGACTATCTGGCATGACTAACAGAAGATGGCAGTCTGTGGCAACCCACTGTTACTGGGCGACACAAAACAAATCAGACCAGTACTTACTACAGCTTTTTGGCTACCATAAAAAAACAAACAAACAAACAAGAAAAAAAAAAAAAACACGAGTCAGAACTTAATTCAATTACAGGTTCGGGAAGCAAGCTTCCTTTATGAATTTAAATAACCATGCTTCCAGCCTGCATCTGTTTCCCTCTCATCCAAAGCCATCACCTCTTGCCTCCTGCAGACTTTTCAGTGGCTGTTTTGGTGGGAGGTAATTTCTTGCTTTGCAAAGATTTCTCGTTTTGTTCCTTCCCCACACAACTCAGTTTCAAGCCCCTGATCCAAAGTAACAAAAAAAAAAAAAGAGCAAGTTCTACTTAAAAATGTTGACCATAAAAATGATGGTTTCAACTCTGACAGAATACATTGCACATTTCAACCTTACCTGTCCAAATACCGAGCGAAGCTGACGTTCTGATTCCCCCACCCATTGTCCCAGGCACTCTGAAGCTTTTCTCGTAAAAAACGGTATTTTTCTGTCACCTCGGCTACATTCGTTAGCAAGAGCACGAACAACCAGCGTCTTTCCCGTTCCTGGGGAGCCATAGAACAAACGGCCTCTGCAAGAAAAAAGGTTTTCTTTTCAATCCCCCTTGCAGCTTCACCTCCAGCAACACAAACCGGGCCGGGAAGGTCTCCCCGGGGGCTTTAGCTCCGCTTCCAGCTCCCCCTTCCTGGCGCCTCCCTTCCCAGCAGCAGCCGCTTGGGCTCAGGCGGCCCGGGGCGGCCCCGCCGGGCCCGGGGGAGGTTGCCGTGAGGGGACGCGGCTGGGACGCCCTTTCCTCAATAAATAAATCAATAAATCTCCCAAATCAAATGAAAAAAAGACAAATAAATTTAGAAAACCGACCAAAGCCGCAGCATTCCCCCCCCCCCCCTTAAAGAGGGGCAGAGCACAAGGCTGAGGAGGGCCTAAGCCTCAGGGCGGGGAGCGGGGCGGCGGCGGGAGAGCCGAGGCACGGAGGGAGGGAGGGAGGGAGGGAGGAAAGGAGAGGGAGGGGAGGAGAAAGGTGATGAGAAGGAGGCGGGGGGAACCGCAGAGGTGCAGGGCTAAGAACCAGGGTTTAGAATCAGTGTTTAAGTAAAAGCGCTTCCTTGGGGGGCTTCATCTGGTTACGACTTTCCTTAAGGTTTTGATGGTTCGGGGGAAAACCCTGCTTTGTTCTTAGGGGCAACTTGCGCGGCTGCAGAGGCCGTCTAGTATTCCACACCGTTTCCAGCTCCGTCGTGCTGCTTCCATCCCCGATCAGCATCACTTGGAGGAGTTGGCTGCTTTAAGCGCAGCTCTCCGGAGCTAAAGCTCTGCTCTTCGCAAGGCAGGCTCCGTGCAGCGGGGCGTCCCGCATAGCCATGGCATGGCAAAGCAGAGCGGATCCGGCCCACAGCTCTTGGGGCGAGCCCTGCCTCCAAGGGGTGCTTTCAGTGCCCTGGGTCTCCGTGCAGCTGAGCTCAGGATTCTCCGTTGTTTGGATTCAGGTTGTGGTTTTGTTTTGTTTGTTTTGCTTTTCTCTTCCCCTCCTCTTTTCAAGACTACTGAGCTAAGAAGGAAGAAGTCCTTGGGGTGGCTTCTCTTTGCAAACAGGCACTGGAGGCTGCGTAAAGATCCCGACTTTGCTTTTGCAGTGTACCCGAGAAGTGGTTGTCAAAGCCTGCAAGGACTTGAGCTGCCTGTGGCACTTGAAGGAAGGCGATACAAAGTTAGGCAGAGAAAACAGCTGGCCCGCTTTCATTGTGGGAGCAGGAATGAGGAAGTTAAACGTCAAATTTTCCCTGAAGTGAAAGCAGAATCCTTATTATGAAATGGGTTGTAAGTTTTTGTTTCTTTGTTTTGGTTTCTTTCTTTGTGCTTTTCCCCTCGTTGCAGAACTTTCCCATGCTTCGAGGCACAGAGCCATTCTTGTTTCATTTGTAGGACTGCCAGGCTTTGCCGAAGCACTCAAATTGCGGAGACGTGTGGAAGTGCCCTAGACGACAGAGATGATGATCCTGCACCTAGCTGCGTGTTCAAGTCCTGATGTCTCTTCCCTTACTTTCTGATGCACAAAGACTTGGCAGTAGCAGCTTTTGCAGTTTCCCCGATATCAGCAAGCTGTTTATCTCCAGTTATTCAGCATATTTCCTCCATCTAGGTTAAGAAGCATGCAGCAGAAAGTCTAAGGTAAACTGGAATCTGATGGCTTTATCTTCTCCCAGATCTCCAGTCCCAAGGAGTCCCGTGGCAGACCGTAAGCGGCTGCTGTCCCTGTGGAGGCTGTGCCTCTCTAGCTTTGCAACCCCGGTGTAATTCCTCAGGCCAAACGAGGTGGTTTTATTGTGACCTGTACTTGACACCTGTGTGCTCCAGAGTTCCCTTTTGGTTTGGGCAAAGTGGAAAGTGGCCCTTTTCCGTGCTGAGCCTTCCTAAGTCACCTGTGTAGGGACTCGGCACCAGAGCTCCCAGCCTCGTAGCCTAAACACACTTATCTGTTTGGCTGGCACTTGAGCATCCGCTTACTTCCTTAGAGACACCCAACAGCTAACTTTTCAGAAGCAATTGTTGATCGCTTCTCATAGTAGCAGGAAAGTAAGTTTCAAAATACAAAATAGTTCACAGAATAGTTCACGGAATTCCTTCCTCCAGTTTCCTTGTTGTTCTGCTTTAGCCACTTGCTTCTACTGGATTTCACTTCTTGAGTGCATTTTTTCAACCTTGTACGGTTGATATGGGCTAGTTCTCCTGCTCTGCTGGCAGCTTGCTGCAGTTAACGTAGTGCTTCTCAGTGTCTGCTGTCTCGGTGAGTTGGGATGCCTTTGTAGGAGTGGAGGATGGTCAGAGTTAGCAATGTCCATTGTTCCTGCTTTGGCTGTGCCCTCGTTTGAGACAAGGTGAAGATAAAAGAAGAGCCGATAAAGAATAACACAAGTCCATGGCACTGTGCTTGTTGGAGAGATGTCAACGAACAAATGCATAACTATATGTACAAAGATTTCCCCAGTTACTGCACTTTTTTTCCCCCTACCATCAATACTGGCATTCCCTAAGGGTTTGTTCTTCTTTCAGTCTGGAGTTTAGCTTTCCTCAGATAAGCTCGGGGCCACTTTCAGGAATCACATCGGAGCTGGTTTCTTTCTCCGTTCCCCTCGTACTTTGTGGACTGGAGTCGCACTCCATTTGTGTCAGGGAATGGCGTTTTGTCTGGGGGCTTGCTTCCAGAACTGGGCTGCGTGTGCGGGGCTGCCCAGGCAGCCCACCCTGCGCACCGCCTGAACTGTCCCGGTCCCCGCGGGCCTTTGGCCAGAGCTCAAACCGAAGCAGTCAGAGCTGACCGATGTGCTCGGGTCAGCTGGCAGCTCCTTGCGTTGCATTTCAGCCTGGGGAGCATGGTGTGCAAATAAATGCATTTGAAAATCCTAAGAGGCAGTAAAGTTTTATTAAGTTTAGGCGACGACCGCTGTCATATAAAACAATAAGTTGTAAGGCTTTCTATTCTGATTTCTTTCTTAAGCCTCCCAGAGGAAAAACATCACTGTGACAGACCAGGCTGGCTCTCGTCACGCTTTAGATCTTGTTACATCTCTGCTGGATCTGGGAAACAAAAAATGTCTTCAAGAGTTGTTTCAGGTGCTTGGATTCAAACACGTGCTAGGGCAAGCATCACGTGAGGCCCCTTTCCATCAGCACGGAGAACAGGAGGAAGAAAGGTGCTCTTCCACATGCCCTTGCCAGTGGCCTCTTCTAACAGTCTTCTTCATGCCTTTGCCATTATCTTGAGCAAGCACTAACTAAGCTCTTAGTAAAGTGGGTGCCGAGGAGTAGAAGAATCTTGTCTATTTTCTGACTTTAGACCAAAATTTAGTTTGATATACTCTCAATGAAACTTCATTTTTTAAGCAGAACGAGCGCCCCCCAGGTTTTCACAACTTCCCTCCTGTAGTAAAAATGATAGTAGTCATCCTTGTAGGAGCAGCGATATGACGAAGGTCAACAGCAATAAGAAAGGTTCTAAGCTTTGATATAATGACCCTTGCTCTTTTCTGGAGAGAGCTCCTAATAAACATATTTGGCAAGGTATGGAGATATGGAGATTTTAATTCTAGGATGTATAATGTCAAGCTTGACTGTTCCTCTGACCAATTGAAATTTAAGTGTTTTTTTGTTTGTTTGTTTTTTTCATGAAACACTAAGTTTTTGTGAAAGGTTTTGCTTATCCAAAGAATATATTTTTATCCACAAGAAAACGGTTAGTTTTAAAAGCTGTTTTTTTTCTTTCTTTTTTTTCTCTTCTGTGTTTTTCTTGGGCACAGCAGTGGTTCCATGGTTCAGTGGTTCTACCTGCCATTAGTTGCCCCACTACCAAATCACGAGAGCTAACTAAACCTGCGCGAGGCAGAATTTCTTTATCTGAATCTACGTGGTTCACATAAATAAATCCATATTTCCTTCTTTTCATGGGATTATTCTACTGGCAGTATTGAATGTTTCAATGGACACTGTTTAAGATCAATGAGAAAAAGCATCCTGCCACATTCAGACTCTAGCTTTGAGGAAAGTATGACAATATTGAGTGAAAATGTCACTAGAGGACACTTTTCAAGGTATTGTATTTCTCTAGGTTCAGTCTCTGTTCAATGTATAGATTGAAAAGCAAGAGTGAAAGCACGTCCAGTGAGTCGTGTCTTGATAAACCTCCAGCTAAAAGCAGCACTGGTTACTGAAGAGGATGGCACTTGGTCACTCCATCTATTTCATTTGGCCCCAGAACCTTCTTAACTCGTCAGCTCGTTCACTCATCAGTGACTTTTCTGTGAAGAGAGGTAGGTGCAAATAGGAGGCTATTTTATGAATTCCTTGAAGGCTTGGGGAGAGAGCAGTGTGAATTCCAGCTTGTTCGTAGGCACAAAGGAATCTGTTCCTTACCTCAGGTTTGTCTATTACGTGGATTTTCTGAAGTCTGCAGGACACAAAATAATTGAAAATTGCTCTTGCAAATAGGAGGGAATACTACAGTGTTACAGTATGCGTAAGTTAACGAGTAATTCAGTGAGGAGATGCACAGAGCCACTGATGTTTGGAAGCTTTCACTGAAGTTGAGCAGTTTGACTTGAAACCAAAGTGCAATGCTAAGTTAACAGGCACGCTTGGTGCGGTGAGGCCACTTGCTGATGGCTGGAAAAATCCCTTAGTTGCAGGCAGTGTCCTAGCAGCTGTGGGCCAAAGGGGGACAAGGGGCCTGAAATACAGCATTTCACGTGCTGTAATTCAAATTCTCATTGTGCAAAGTAAATTGTTATTTAGTAAGCTCAAACTTAGTTTTATAGTTGGCAATCAGCAAATTAAATCTTAGCTGTGATGCTACTACCACAGTGGTGTAGCTCTTACCTTCCCCTTGTGCTCTTGGCTATTTTAATGAGAGTGCAAGCAACAAACCTGTGCCAAAGGATGCTGTATGGTAAACAGTGGGCAGAGTTTTTTTCTGAAAAGCAATGGGTTGGGGTTATCTGGTATTTGGGTATCTCTCTTGAAACGGTTCTTATCTCCTTGAGCTGTTAGATCATAATGCAGGAAATGAAAGTGCTGCATGCTTAAACAGGGTAATAAAACATATACACCTTAGGAAGAGACTTACAATGTAATAGCTTCTTTGAACAGTTAGATAGAGTTTTACATAAACGGACTGAAAACACCTTGGAGAAAGGTGTTGATTGTTTTCGCTTTTCCAAAAAAGAAGTAACTGTGGTAAACTTCCCTCCTGCGTGGAACAAAAGTTGCACATTTGTTTTTGCCAGACTAGCTTTCAGTCTATGAAAAAGTTTCTCTACAGGTCACGCTTTTAAGTGGATAGTTTAAATGTGCAGAACGATAAATAAGAGGAATGCAGTGGTCATGACAAGGACTTCTAATTTGGTATTTAAAGAAAAATCAGTCCGCTTCAGGGCGTCTTTTTTTTTTTATTTGTTTGTTTACATTTTACAAGAGCAACGGTGAAATCAAGATAATCCCATCTTTACTGTCTCAAAATATTTTATATGTTTCTGCATTTCAGTCACCAGAACGCTGAGGACCAGAGCTGACGCAAAAGCTGCAAGGCGAGCCCATGGAGCAAATGGGAATTTGGAGCCGAAGCTGCAGACTTCGACGAAGTCGTTACCTTACTACAAATCCATCCCTTCTGTTTGACAAACTTATAACAAAGTAAGTCGTCTTTTCTTGAAAACCTACTAAAATGATCCTTCTTAGCAAGCCTTTGTGCTATGGCACGGTATTGGCCTCTTTATTGTGACAACAGAGAGGTATTGTCACTCCTGGCATTGAGAGTTCAGTATATTCGGGTGTAGGCTGAGACTTCCTTACGTGCCCCCGTGTATGCGATGCGTTGCTACTGGTAACTACTGGCCACCAGTGACCGTTACTGGTCAGGTATCACAGGCTTTTGGAATGTTTGGTCCGAGCATTCCACTGCTTAGCAGTTTTCCTAGCTGGTGAGCGTAGGTGGTGCTCTCTTCATTGCTCTACTGATGGTCACCTCTTTCCTTGGCCTACACTGGTAGCTCATTGCCAAGCTGTTTAACCTGACTTTTTTGGAATTGGGTAGTCATGGCTCGTTAAGTCTGCCTGGACTGAGAGGGTGTGGGAGAGGATGAGCTTGGAAGGTGCTTCATGTCTAAAGAATTTGGGCCCAATTGGTTTAATTTGCCGCTGAGGTTGTAGTTGTGGGACTGCCGTTTGATGAGAGATCTTCATCCTGAGCATCTTTTGTATATGGGCCTAGTGGGTTTCTGGGTTGTCTTCTGAACCAAAACGATTACTTTACCTGTGACTTTCATTAGATTTAACTTTCCCCACGCAGCAGTTTTCTTAGTATCAGAAGTGCCTTCATTTTCAATGAACTTTTTGTTCCATACTTACAAAAGGGAATGTAACGTTTGCTTAAGAAACTGAGGACGGTTTGATACAGTCAAAGCAAAGTAGTCCTAGCGATTCCGCGTTTCTGTCTGTGGTTTATTTCTGTTTCTGAAGCCACAATTGTTTTCTGCTTCAGAATTCCCTTTCCTTTCGTTTCATTGTTTTCTACAACATGAAACTTAGATTACTATTAAGAGAAGAGCAAACAGCCTTTCCTCGGTTAACAAAAAATGACTTAATGCTACTGTGCAGAGCAACTTAAGTAGTATTAAAAGCTGACATAAATTCTTTCTAATGTCTTACTATGTTATTCAGAATTCTTATTTTCCTCCTGCATTTAAATATATGTATTTTTTAATGTGCTCAGTAAGAGGGAAAACAAACCTGAAAACAGTGTATGTTTGCAAATCCTCAAACGTTTGTTCTTAAATCTCCCTCAAAAATAAAGATTTGACCTAATTTTT
The DNA here is from genome assembly GCF_964211835.1 of Anser anser. Classification (NCBI taxonomy): domain Eukaryota; kingdom Metazoa; phylum Chordata; class Aves; order Anseriformes; family Anatidae; genus Anser; species Anser anser. The sequence continues at coordinate 2,144,170 of NW_028154189.1, forward strand.
TGGTAGCGTCTAAAATCTTGGCTAAGTATCAATGATTTTGCTTTGTGTGTACTATATTAAAATGTCCTATTGATGATGTGTAGTATTTTAATTTTTTTCATCCATGCCTAACTTTGCTCTTCTATGTCAACTTTTTAATCTTCGTACTGCAGAAGTTGTGTTGCCAAAAATGGATGAAATGGAGAAGGTCCATAGATGCCAAATCTTGAATTTGGAAGATGTTGAGGTGCGCAGCAACCCAGAAGCAAATACTCCTTTATTTTGCCATTTTTGTTTAAGTAGAGTATTTCACCTAGGGAAGTAATGTAGTTGTAATTTTAATTGAACTGAAATGGCTTCCTTCCAAAGAATAGTGTGGTCTAAAGTAACATACAGTCTTGCTCTCTAATTCTAACTTCATGTCTTGTTGTCCAGATATCTTTTAAGAGTGGAGGAAGTATCTTCTGCAGAAGACGTGAGATAACAGGGAGATGCTGGAATGCATGTCTTCTATTCCAGTTTCTGAATTGCCTTCTGCTTTTTGAATGGACACTGTTTACAAACAGCTGTTTTGGACTTGGGTTTTTACTCCAAATCTTACTAAAAGCTCTGACTGGGGGACTGAATATGCCAAAAGACTGGTGCTTTCCATCACCTTGACAGTTTAAGCTGTTTATCTTTTTATCCTTAGCTCCTAAATCATATTTCTCATCCTGCTCAGGAACACATTTCCTTGGAAAGCTTAATAAAAGTTAGTGCATAGCTGCCTGTGTTTGTCACTCACTCAAATTTTCATTCCTGTTAACATGTTTTTTTTCTTGATAGCTCACAAAGAATCTCCAGTATCATTGGTGAGCAATTGGCTGACAGGCAGGGCTCAAAGGGTTATGGTAAATGGGGCCACATCAGGCTGGCAGACGGTCACCAGTGGGGTCCCCCAAGGCGCCATTTTAGGGCCAGTCCTCTTCATTGCTTTTATAAACGATTTGGATGTAGGACTAGAAGGTGTTTTGAGCAAATTTGCCAATGACATTAAACTCGGAGGAGTTGTGGACTCTGTTGAGGGTGGAAAGGCCTTGCAGAGAGATCTGGACAGATTGGAGAGCTGGGCGATCACCAACCGCATGAAGTTTAACAAGAGCAAGTGCCGGGTCCTGCACCTGGGACGGGGCAACCCTGGCTATACGTACAGACTGGGCGACAAAACAGTGGAGAGCAGCCCCGCAGAGAGGGATCTGGGGGTTGTGGTTGATAGCAAGTTGAATATGAGCCAGCAGTGTGCCCTGGCAGCCAGGAGGGCCAACCGTATCCTGGGGTGCATCAAGCACGGCATCTCTAGTCGGTCGAGGAAAGTGATTGTCCCGCTCTACTCTGCGCTGGTGCGGCCTCACCTCGAGTACTGTGTGCAGTTCTGGGCACCACAGTGAAAAAACGACGTAAAACTGTTGGAGTGTCCAGAGAAGGGCTACAAAGATGGTGAATGGCCTAGAAGGGAAGACGTATGAGGAGCAGGTGAGGTCACTTTGCCTGTTCAGCCTGGAAAAGAGGAGGCTGAGGGGAGACCTCATCATGGCCTGCAGCTTCCTCACAAGGGGGAGTGGAGAGGCAGGCGCCGATCTGTTCTCCTTAATCACCAACGATAGGACCCGCAGGAATGGTGTCAAGCTGAGGCTGGGGAGGTTTAGGCTAGACACCAGGAAGAGGTTCTTCACTGAGAGGGTGGTTGCGCACTGGAACAGGCTCCTCAGGGAAGTAGTCACTGCACCGAGCCTGTCTGAATTTAAGAAGCGTTTGGACTGTGCACTTAGTCACATGGTCTGATTTTCTGGGTAGACTTGTGTGGTGCCAGGAGTTGGACTCGATGATCCTTATGGGTCCCTTCCAACTTGGCATATTCTATGATTCTATGATTCTAAAAGGCTGGCAGAATGCTTGAAAAAGGTGTGGCATCACCCTGGCAATTCCAAAGAGACAAAAAACACTGCAATGTGCTGGAGCTTGGCCTGTGCTCACTGGGTCACAGTCAATGCCACTGCAACGCCTGTGACAGACCCTGCGGCAACTCCTACCCCTGTTACAGTCCCTGTGCCATACAACACAATTCTGAAAACAAACACAGGAAACCCAACATAAAAAAAAAAATCAACCTTTTGATCGGCAACTATTAAACTGATCTAATGCTTGTAAGAAATTCCTTATAACACACTCAACCTTTCAGGCTCCGCATTGGGTGCCAGAAAGGACTGTTGTGGTTTAACTTGGCAGGAAGCTCAGCACCACACAGCCGTTCGCTCACCCTCCTCCCAACCCTGTGGAATGGGGAAGAGAATCGGGAAAAGAAAGAAACAAAGAGGAAAAAACAAAACTTTTGGGCTGAAATAAAAACAGTGTAGTAGGCCAAAAAGGGAAGGAATAATGATGATGATGATGATGATGATGATAGTGAAGAAGAAAATGATAAGAATAAGAATAATCAAATGTACAAAGCACTGCTCTAGAAGCCTGCCCTTATCCTCCCACACTCCCTGCCACTCATAACTATCCTGCCTCAGGACAGATCTCTGGATGGCATTCTTAAGCAGTTGTTTAATTTTAAACGAAACACAAAGTGCATTCAGGAGACATAAGAATAAGAACACGCTGGTCTGAACATCCCAAGGATTGTCAAAGTTTTGAAGAGCCATCGTAACTAGCTCTTCAAGTAGAAGGGAAAGTGAAGGAGAAAGGCAGAGTGAAGAGGGAGGAAAAGTATTCCTCCCTTATACCCCCTCCCAGCCCCCCCATTGGCTCCTTGAGGAGAAAAGGTAAAAGTGTAATTATTAATAGTTTCTGAGATATGGTTTTGTAAGTATGGTGTTACTGTAAAAGTCAGTCAAAGAAACTCTCTAGTAATCAGTTTGGAATTTTAGAAACCAGGCATTCTGTAATTGCGGCGCCAGATGCACAGGGGATCACTCCACCCAGTGTGCGTGCTGACTTTTTCAAGCTACGAGGGTTATATACAATAAAAACATGCATATTCATCAGCTTGCTAAGAAATAGTTAACATATCCATACTATTTCCCATAACTCATTAAAATTTGAAAATGTCTCTGGCGCATGCACATTTGTTTCCACTGGTGGTGTTTTGGGGGTCTCTGGTGGTCATCGGTAGTCTTCCTCACTGTGTTCTGACACACGGAAAAGAAACTTTACAACTCAAGGAGAGTTATAAAGCAGGTATGTTTATTGCAGCGCTGGGTGCAAGGGGGATCGTTCCACCTAGCTTGTGCACCAAGGCTTACTACCAGGGTGCTTATACTGATAGGATATATACATATTCATTTCAGTTCCCCCGTAAGTCTCTTGCATATTCATTAGGTATCGGAAGAATCATTAACAGTGGTTCCCGCCCCTATTTGCATGTGCGCTGGAGTCCTCGGGTGGTCGTCCAGCATACTCTGTTGGTCTTTTGATGACGGCCAGAAGTCTTCCTTGCTGCTAAACTTTAGTTACCGGGGCAGCTGGTAAATCGCGCAGAGACGTCCTGCATGCAGCATAGTCCCCGTAAGGGAGGAGGGTACCCCACAGGCGTTGAGACAAAATATTGCTGTAAAGTGAGTTACTCCATGAGGAACACGGCCAGAGATGATACAAATAAGTTTGATTATTATTTTAAGTTATACATTCTTGTGGTACTTCAAATCTGGCTCTGTTATTGTGTCAACGAAGAGACCGTTTGTCCTCTCAGCTTGGTATCAACGGAGGTGATGGCAATGCTGAGTACAAATACCAAATGAGTCTCATGACCAGTAATTTTATCATATCAAAAGCCAGTGTTACACAGTACAGCAAAATGATAACCTTAAACCATCCCCCAGAAACAATAAATAGCACAACAGGGACCACGTACAGTAAGTAAAGTGCTGTATAACTCACTTGGGAAAACAAACACAGCAGACCTGAGATTAAAAAAATCAACATTGTGGTCAGCAACTGTCAAGCTGATCTTAGGCTGGTCTAAAACAGAAAATTAAGTCTATCCTAGCTGAAACCAAGACAACCTGGCTGGAAATGGCTGTGCAAACTACGCAAACAGGCAGGAGCTGGTGGATGCAGGAGTCAGGAAGCCACAGGTGACAGTGGCTGCGCAGTGATCTTGAGCCCTTCCTGGCCATTCTGTCTGCACTGTTGTTGCTCTTGCTGTGCCCCAGCAGTGCTGCCCCACCGAGTGGGGGCGTGAGGTCACAGAGAGGCCCTTTGTGACACAGGCCGGTGTCACCTGGCAATAGCTGGTGCTGGCACAGTGGCCCCGCACTGTCCGTCAGGACAGCGAGGGGACAGGGCAGGAGCGAGTGGGACTGGCGAGGAGCCCCCGAGTGCAGCCCACGTCTTTCCCCACTGCCCGTGGCAGTCCCGAGCCTGCCCCCTCCTGACCCTCACCCCTCATCACTCAATGGAGCAGAGACCCCCAAGCCGCCCCAGGGTGGCCTGGGAAGAGGATGAGAGCTCCCAGGAGAGCAGCTCTCTAATGGAGCCCATCGAGGTGTGCGAGGTGGAGCCGCTGCAGCCTGGTGAGCGAGGGTCTGCGCTGGGGTGGGCAGGGCTGGGGCCAGCCGCGCCCCCTGCTTGAAGCCAGGGCCCCCTTCCCTTGCTTCATCCTTAAGCCCCTCTCTACAGCAATGCTTGCTCTCCTTCTGTCTTAGACGCTATCTGGCTACCTGTGTATGAAGAGGAAGAGGAAGCTGTGGACTTCATCAAGGCCTACGTCAGAAACCCGGAAAGGGTAAGAGCAGCCCTTTCCATGGCAGCTGTGCCTGCATGTCCTGGCCGTGCCCCGGCTCTGCTGCCAGGCTGCTGGAGGGCTGCTGGCTGGGCAGAGCTGCTGCCCTCCAGGCGTCCCGCACAGCTCCGCACCCCGCAATGCTGTGGTCCTGCTGGCTGTGGCTCCCCCCCTCACGCTCCCTCTTGGTATCTCTGTGGCTGCCAGGATGAGGTGCAGAAGATGAAGTTCCTGAGGAACATCGTCACTGTGTGCACAACCGCCCAACAGAAGGGCTTGTTAGAGGGCCTGGACATCTTCTGCAGCAGAAATAAGCTGGCGGAGAACATCCAGGTGAGGGGACGTCTGGCGGGCTGGGGAAGGGAGCGAGGCTCCCTGGGCATTGGGCAGGGGTGATTGGGAGCAAACATACATGGACACCAAGCTTCCCCCAGTGGGATCTCGGGTGCTGCTGGGACCTCAGCATTGCGAGGTGCAGGGGGGCACTCTTGGCGGGGGATACCGGGACTCTGCCAACCCTGCCGACAGTGCTGGCTCTGCTGGCGCTGTGTGCCTGTGGCTGCCAGGTCCCATCCAATTTGTGCTCTCCAGGTGCTGCTGGACGAGGAGCCCAGGGACAAGCTGTGCACAGCGGTGCGGCAGCAAGCCATGCTTGCTATCTATGCCTTAAGGTACGGACCCTGTCCCTGGCTGATCTGGCACTTCCCCAGAGCATGGGCCTGGCAGATCTGGAAAGGAGGCATCCACCATCCAGGCAGGGCCTCTGCTCTGCCCTGCTCGGGGCTTGCCCAGAAGGTGTAGGGAGCACTGAAGCTCTCTGCTGGGAGGTGTCAGGACTGTCCTCTGGCCCAGGCCAGCCTCGCGGAGGAAGATGCTCCTCCCAGCAGGACTCCCCATCCCTTACAGGGAATCTTGCCCACGGGAGGTGCGTGTCCATTTCCCTTTGTCATTGGGGCACTGATCCCAGCACCATTGTCTCTCTTTCCAGCGTGGTGGAGATGGTGTTGGAGGACAAAATGATGTCTCTTGTAGCTGCGTGTTCCAGCAGTGTCTTCTTCCTTCCTCCGGAAGAGGAACTGGACATTCACCTCTACAATATGGTATGTGCTGGGTGAGCCACAGGAGCCCCCATCCCTCTGGCTCCGTGCAGTTTCCCTGTGTTTAGAGATGACTGAAGAGCCTTGCAGAGCAGGGTCTCAGCCTTGCTTTACCCCATTCCTTCCCTCTCACCCTTGTCATCCGCCTGGCAGCAGCCAGTGCTTGAGGCCTGGTCTGCACACAGCAGCTTTTCTGCCCTGTGGCGTCCCCTGGGCAGTGCATGGAGCTGCAGCTGTCCTTTCTTGGCAGCAAGGAGAAGTTCAGCACAGTTTCTTAGCAGCGTGAGGAACTGCTGAAAGCCTGTCACAACCTCTTGTTCTTCTTCCAGACCCTGAACAATCTGGACATCATGCTGAGAACATTGCTGATCAGCGCTCCTGCCTCCAGCCTCTGGGACAGGGTGAACATTATCTTTCAGGTCTGCAATTCGCACAGCGTGGGCTTCACAAGGGGCTGTTCCTCACCCTAGAGGGAGGTGACATATAATAGTGGAGAGTGCCCCCTGTGCCGTGCACAGAGACCATAGTGCCTGCCGGGAGTGTGCCCAGCACGCTCAGGGGAGCCAGGGGCTGCCCACCAAGCTCTTCTAGGGCCCCAGTGTCCCCTGGCTGCTGTCAACGTCCCTTGCCCTCCACAGGTCCTTCCTGTGTCACAGCACAGCTTCCCCCCAGCACTTCTGGGCCTCCTCTGCCCCCAGAGCTCTCCTTGCAGCAAAGCAGTGGCAGAATTTGAGCCCTGTCCTTGTGCACCGCACTGGCAGCATCTGGAGCTGCCATCGCCCTGCTTTCCTGGTGCCCCGTGCTTTCCTTGCCAGGTGTGAATGGGGCAGAGTTCTCCTCGGACCTGCCCGTCCTGCACAGGAGCCCAGCCCCGAAACTCTGTTCTCCTGGCCTCCCACTGGCAATATCTCCACCCCACTGCAGACCCCTGCAGGGCAGTTCATGCTCCAGAAGCCAGGCTTCATGGAGAGGGGACAGAGGGCCGTGTTCTGGGGGAGGGCACGGGAAGGGAAAGGAGCTGAGCCTCCACCAGGGGTGGAATGTACCTACTTGCCTGGCTGCAAGGTTGGCCACGGGATCTGTGTCAAGGGACCCGGCGGCTTGGTGCCCCACTGAGGGCTTTGCCCCAGCTCTGGGGAATCCCTGATGAACAGTGCAAGTCCAGCCAGGAGTTCAGCAGCGCTGCTTCGGCTGGAGCAGTTGTCAGCTCCCAGAGCAGATCAGCAGCTTTGCTTCCTGCAGGTGCTGCTGCAATTCACCACCTCCGAGACTAAAATTGTAAAGGACAGAGCCATGGAGAGGATCTGGAAGGTTATTTTTTTCCTGTACGTTTTTTCCGGGAAGCAGGTAAGGAGCCAGACACCCTCCAGCCAGGGACTTTGTCCCTCCTTTTCCCCTGATCTTCCCTCCGCAGGCCTTGCTCTCTGACTCAGTGTGACATGTCTTCCTTTCCTTCCTTCCTTTCTCCAATAGATATTTGGAAACTACATCCAGCCTTCTCATAGAAAAGACATTGTCCGCATGACACTTGAGATCATTCGAGAATCCAGCATCGATAACAACAAGAAGCACTGGGCCAATTTCATGCTGGAAGTGGCCATCCAAGACCCTGAAGTCTGGCTGATGGAAGTAAGCAGCCCATGGCTGGATTGCCCTGCCCTCGAGCCCTTTCATCCCTCGCTTGTATCCTGCCTCGCATTCCCAGCACTTGGGCAGCAGTTTCAGTGGCCCCCGGGCAAGTGGCTGCAGTCCAGTGGTGGCTACATTCTCTCCTGTGTCCCCTCCAGGTGCCAAAGATTCTGAGGTTCCTCCATGAAAACCTAAATAGCAACAGCACATCTTTACCCCGGAACATCTTCACTTCAGTACTGCATGCGCTGACCGGCCAGTTTCCCAGACAAGCGGTCATAAGCGTGTTGACTGACCTTCCGTCACTTGACAGGTACCAGCTCTGACAGTCCTCGGGGCCTGTTCCATACTGGGAGAGGGTTCCAGAGACTCTCTGGCTGCCAGAGCCAAGGAAAGCTGCACGACATCCCTGAGATGTGGGCCCCTCCATCGCACGGTGCTCGCCAGCCCTGTTGGGGCAGCCAGGGCCTCAGCATCCGGACCGGACCAAGGCAGCCCAGAGAGCCCGTCACGCTCCCTCCTGCCCCTCCTGCTTGCCCAGCCTGGTCCCCCAGGGCTCCCTAAGCACATGGTGGGGAGGTCCAGGGCTGCAGGACAGCCTGGGGCCTGCGGGGTTGGTCTGGGTCACGGCGCTGTGACCAGGGCAGCCCTGCCAACAGCGTTTTCATCTTGCAGCACTACCCTGGACATGTGGGAAGAGATGATTTCCCAGGCTAAAATTTCAAGAACCGTCTTGAGGGAGCTGTGCACTGTGGTCCGTAGTCGAAGGAGCCGCAAGCTTTTCAGAGCCAACACAATCAACAGCAGCATCGTTCATATAATTGTGAGTTACCCTAGCAGGCCTAGCTCCCATCCATGGCCGTGCGTACCCCCCCAGGAAAACCATCACAGCTCTCTGCCTTTCCCATCTTCCTCAACCTGTCACCTCTTCCGGGGTTTATGGACACAGCCCGTTAGGGCCAGCACCAGCACCCCTCCACCAGCCATGTGGGGTCTGTGTGCTCAGACATGAAGCCTGCCCCTTTCCTGGCAGTGCTCTCTTTACCCCGGCTCCTGGCAATGGCTGGGGCAGAGTCAGGACAATGGCTGGGGCTGGGGCAGAGCCATGGCCTCTGCACGGGCTGAGCAAGCTGTGAGGCCAGGGACTAGTGGCACCTGTAGCCACCTGCTTCCAGCGCCTGCTTTGTGCCAGTTCATGCTGGTCTGTTGCTCCTCAGAGGCATGGCAGCAAGAGGCTGCGGACAGCCAGAGGGCAGGAGGAGCAGGCAAAGGAAGGATGCTCTGTGTTGCCAGGCGCAGGGCACGGAGGAGCCACACAGTCCTCTGCAGGCATGGCTGCTCCAGGACAGGCTGCGTGTCCCTCATGCCCTGCCCTGAGCTGCCAGGGGAGCCAGGAGCTGCAGGCTGCGGGGCTTGCTGCGGGTGTACCCACCTCTCCCATTTGTGTTCACTTCAGAGAGTGATCCGTGGGCGTCGAACACCAGAGGATTTCTATGAGTCAAAGTACCTCCAGAGGTGTCTGAGGCTTCAAAGCCTGCCGATGCTCTCTCTGGCGCTCAGAGCCCTTGTCATGGAGTCAGAGAGATGTGAAGCGGTGAGTAGTATTTGGCCAAGTGAAGACCTTTTGGCAGCCTGGTGCTGGGGCAGGAGGCAACGCCATGGCTTGGCTTGGCTGGGAGGCAGGAGGCGGGGTGATGGTGGTGATGGGGCCTGGTGTCTGCCTGTGGAGCTTTCCAGAAGCTTTCCAAGTGGGTTCCTGGGGGCTGTTTGCAAAGGGGCTGACTCGGGAGGGGACGCAGAGCCTTTGCTCTCCTGACCTCCTTTTCCCGTGCCCTGCTCTCCCCACATCCCCATCACTATGTCCATGGCCACTGCCTGCCAGGAGGCTGCTGGTGAGATTCCCATGGCAGCTGCCAGGAAGTGAGCAGGAGGCTGGTGCTCTGTAACCAGAGCGTCCTGGCCGGGGTGGCCATTCACCTCTTGACTAAAAACAAATGGTGTCTTTCTGCACAGGTGAGGGAAGTGCGGGTCCTGCTGCCAGAAGTCATGGAGACTCTGCAGTATGACAACACACACATCACTGTGAAGGCCCTGACTGTCTTCGAAAACGTGATCGGTCATCTGGAGAAGAGGGAGGCCAGCCCCATCGCTCTGGCACTGGCTGAGAGACTCCTGCCTCTTTTTAACAACGTAAGGCTGCTGTGGGTGACTGAGCCCTGCAGACGGGCACTCCGCAATGGCGTTGCCCTTCAGCCCAGGCCTGTGGGCAGCACTCGGGCAGGGCCTTCTTCTCTCTCTGCTCCTCTGGGCACTTGTGGGCTGTCTTCTGGGCTCTGCAGTCCAACAGGGCTTCTCCCTGTCAGGTTGATAGATATGGGTGGTTCGGGGCCCATGTGCTGAGGCCCAGCCCAGCCTCTCAGCAAACCATCTGCCCCCCAAGAGTTGCTTTCAGACCATCAAGTGCTGCCTCCACCACCAGTGCCAGGCAGGACCAGGTGACCTCCCCATGTGCTGAGGCAGAAAGGCAGAGGCTGAACTGGCGGAGCATGCACCAGAGGCCTTACCAAAGGCCAGCCATATATCTCTCCTCATTTGCCTATTCCCAGGAGAGTTGTGCTTTGGTATGACTGGTGCAGCTGGTAGTATATGTGGGCTTGCTGGGAGGCACAGGCACCCGATGCTGGAAACCTGGTGCTTTGCTTTGCATAGGCCCCCATCTCCTTTCTGTAGAAAAGGAGACACATCGCCTTTCACAACTGCCACCCTACGTCCCTTGCTCCCCACGGGCAGAGGGAGGCTGGCAGTTGCTGAAATCCTCCTTTTGTCCTCCCTAACAGGTGTCCAGCGAGGTGCGAGTGTTCTCCATGCTCCTCTTCCAAGACCTGATGGAGTCTGTGGTGTGGTGGAAAAAAGGAGCAATGAAAACAACCGTGCGCAGGGCCCTTATTCCACTGTTTTTCCGGATGAGTGACGAGACTCAGAGCGTGGCCAAGGTACAGATTTCACACCTGGCCGTTGATGTGGGCACTGGGTGTGCTGACACCAGAGGGGTATTCTGGGCATGGGGGGGGGGGCAGGGCAGCAGGCAATCAGACACTTTAGAGATGTGTGTGCGGTGCCACCTCCCTGCCTCTGCTTCTCCACAGGCCTCTGCAGTAGTCCTACTTGCCTGTGCAAAGTTCCTGAAGTGGAAACAGCTTGAGCAGCTGACTCAGACTCAGCAAGCAGAAACCTGTATTACTGGGGAGTACTTGGTAAGGAGAAACATACAGCAACAGCCCAACCCCAGGCCCCAAAGGGACAATACTGCAGCTGCATCGTGGCTCCCTTCCCTCCAGCACAGAGCCCCAAGGGCTCTTCTGCAGGCCCCCCTGCCTTCCCCACCCCCAGGATGCGGGAGGAGAGCCTAGCCCATCTGGGCCTTGGCAGCGGGACAGGAGGGTCTCCTAACTCTCTCCAAACCTCAGCCCCACAGAGCTCCTGGCTGGGAGCTGGGGATGGCCTGGGGGAAAGGGGGAGGGGGGTGCTGGCAGGAGGGACTAGTCCGGCTGGCTGGGGAGGGTATGTGAGCCCCGCGCCCTTGTGCTTTCTCCAGCTCAAGCAGAAGAGCAGCAGGGTGGACGGATACCTGCAGCAGAGCCTGCCATACCTGGAGGATGCTCAGGCCAACTTGCGAAAGAAGGCTGTCAAATTCATCGGTGAGTCCAGGCCCCGCTTCCCTGTCTGGGCCCTGCCCTGGCAGCAAGGCGCAGCCCTGTGGGCCCTGAAGCCCCTGATTGTAGCCCCAGGAGCCCTGTGCCTCCCTCAGCCCCCTGCCCATGCAGGTGGGCCTGGTGTGTGCCTTGCTCAAGCTCCCCCTTAGGCTCCGTCCTTGGCGGGGAGCTGGAGGGGACGCAGCCAGGCTGGCTGGACATGGGGCTGTGCTGGGAAGCAGGCTCTGACCGTAACACTGTGCCTAGGGCTTGCTGTCTACCATGCTGGCATCCAGAGTGAGGAGAAGCTGAATGAGCTCATCCAAGGTGAGTGCGGGCGGTGCTGGGGGTGCTGCGCCCAGTGGAGAGGGGGCAGAGCCCACGCAGTGTGCAGCCATGCCTTGCCCTGCTCCAGGGAAATGCTGCAGTGGCAGAGGGATGTGGGGGGACATGTGGGATGCTCCTGAGCAGCCGCTTCCAGCTGATCCCTTTATCCCACTTGCTCCCCGTGGCCAGGGAAGGAGACAGGTGGGGCTGGCATGGTCTGGAGGCATGCCGGGGGGGTCTCTGCCAGTCGATGGGTTTCATCTCTGCTCACTTTCTTACTGTCACAGCCCTCCAGCCTTTGGAAGATGATGCCCATGAGCGGATCCGTCACCTGGCAGCTGGGACCATCGAGATCCTGAGACATCATAGGCAGCAGCCAGCATCACAAAGGACTTGGCTCGCAGCACTGTGCTGCTGGCCCTGAAAAGCCAGGGGTCTGTCGAGCTCCCCTGCAAAAAATGTGTCTTTATAAAACTGTGTAGTGTGTTTACGTGGCAAGGTTTTGGTATCAGTGGACCATAGGGTTGGCTTCTGTGAGAAGAATCTAGATGCCCCATGTTAGATAAGGGCCCTGCTGCTGACCAGAGCCAAGCCAATAAACGATGTTGTTTGTGCCTCTGCAAGAGCATATTTAAGAAAGGGAAGAAAAAAAATGCTGCTACACAGCAGCTGGGAGAGTGAGAGGAGTGAGAAACAGCCTTGCAGGCGCCAAGGTCAGTGAAGAAGGAGGGGGAGAGTATACACTGCTGTGATCTGCACGTGTAGGTAGAAGAGCGTTGGTATCACACCAGTGTTGTGTTTACTGCTGAGCAATACTGGCACTGCATCAGGACTCCCTCTAATCCCCCAAGAGCCAGCAGGCTGGGGATGGGCAAGAGGTGAGGAAGGAACATCACCAGGGCAGCTGACCTAAACCAACCAAAGGGATATTCCATGCCATATGATGTCACACTCAGCAATAAAAGGTGGAAAAAGGAAGGAGAGGCGAGGGGTGGGCTCTCATTGTGGAAACGTCTGTCCTCCCGAATAACAGGAAATTCACCCCTGAACAAGTGCAAAATCCTAAAACGCTGGCAGAATGCTTGAAAAATGTGTGGCATCACCCTGGCACTTCCAAAGAGACAAAAAACACTGCAACGTGCTGGGGCTTGGCCTGTGCTCAATGGGCCACAGTCAATGCCACTGCAACCCCTGTGACAGACCCTGCGGCAACTCCAACCCCTGTTACAGTCCCTGTGGCCACTGCAACCCCTGTGACAGACCCTGCGGCCACTCCAACCCCTGCAATGGGCCCTGCGGCTGTTGCAACCGCTTTGATGGGCCCTGTGGCCACTGCGTTCCCTGTGACAGGCCCTGCAGCCACTCCAACCCCTGCAATGGGCCCTGCGGCCGTTGCAACCGCTGTGACGGGCCCTGCAGCCATTCCAACCCCTGTGACAGGCCCTGCGGCCACTCCAACCCCTGCAATGGGCCCTGCGGCCGTTGCAACCGCTGTGACGGGCCCTGCAGCCATTCCAACCCCTGTGACAGGCCCTGCGGCCACTGCCAGGAAAGAAAGAAGGGCGGTTGTGGCAGGCGACTCCCTTCTCAGAGGAACGGAGGGCCCCATTTGCAGACCAGATCCGAGCCGTAGGGAAAGTGTGCTGCCTAGCTGGGGCCCGGCTCAAGGACATAACTAGAAAACTCCTGGAGCTGGTTGACCCCACTGATTACTACCCATTGCTCATAGTTCAGGAGGGCAGTGATGAAATCGTTCAGAGAAGCCTGCGAACGATGAAGAGAGATTTCAGGGGTTTGAGAGGAGCTGAGCACAAGGGAGGGCCCCGAACCAGCCTCACCCAGCCGGGGACATGAGGTCATGGACGGATCCTTTGTGGCCCACACTGGTGACACCTTGCCGGTGCTGGCAGTGTCCGTCAGGACAGCGAGGGGACAGGGCAGGAGTGAGTGGGACTGGCGAGGAGCCCCCGAGTGCAGCCCACGTCTTTCCCCACTGCCCGTGGCAGTCCCGAGCCTGCCCCCTCCTGACCCTCACCCCTCATCACTCAATGGAGCAGAGACCCCCAAGCCGCCCCAGGGTGGCCTGGGAAGAGGATGAGAGCTCCCAGGAGAGCAGCTCTCTAATGGAGCCCATCGAGGTGTGCGAGGTGGAGCCGCTGCAGCCTGGTGAGCGAGGGTCTGCGCTGGGGTGGGCAGGGCTGGCTCCAACCCCTGCAATGGGCTCTGCGGCCGTTGCAACCGCTTTGATGGGCCCTGTGGCCACTGCGTTCCCTGTGACAGGCCCTGCAGCCACTCCAACCCCTGCAATGGGCCCTGCGGCCGTTGCAACCGCTTTGATGGGCCCTGTGGCCACTGCAACCCCTGTGACAGGCCCTGCAGCCACTCCAACCCCTGCAATGGGCCCTGCGGCCGTTGCAACCGCTGTGACGGGCCCTGCAGCCATTCCAACCCCTGTGACAGGCCCTGCGGCCACTCCAACCCATGTGGCAGTCTCCAAGGCTGGTCCAAGGAAACAAACTGTGCCGGTGTCAGTTGCCCCTGTATCCAAGATGAAACAATGGATGTCAGGTCGTTCAGAAAGCAGAGGAACTCCTACTCAGACGGGGGGGGGGGGGGGAAGACAAGACAGGATACTCCAAAGTGGCTGGGCCATCAGAGGAACAGGCATATGAAGAGCAAGACATCATAAGAGCATCAATGACTACCTGATGCCTATCCAATTGTGAGCTACGAGATATGCGAAAAGATTTCAGTCATCGTCCAAGTGAGTACCTTGTCACCTGGCTGCTCCGGTGCTCAGATAGCAGGGCCAATAGCCTGCAATTAGAGGTCAGGGAAGCCAGGCAGCTGGGATCCCTCACTAGGGAAGGGGGCATTGACAAAGCACAAATGAAAAAAGGAAAAGGAGCACAAATGTTCACCCTCTGGAGGCGACTCCTGTCAGGCATGAAGGAAAGGTATCCCTTCAAGAAAGGTCTTGCATGTCAACTAGGCAAGAGGACCACCGTGGAGAAGGGTTTCCAGCACGTGAGGGTATTAGCCATGCTGGATGTGATTTAGGATGACCTAGACAACGAACAGCTATCCAAAGATCCAGATGAAGTCAAGTGTACGCGACCCATGTGGCGGACGTTTTTACAGAGAGCACCATCATAATATGCCAGCTCATTGGCAGCAATGACCTAGAGAAAACGAGAGGAACCTGTGATGGACGAATTGACTAGACAATTCCAGCAGTACAAAGAAAGTCTCTCTTCTTCCTGCATCTTGGCTGGGGAGAAACTTTCCCAGGAGGTCGACCAATTTAAAGAGAATATATCTTCCTCCCCACCTATGTGAACCAGTGTCTCAGCTATCAGGAGCAAGCATCCCTCTGTTCAGGAAAGGAGATACAGGGAGTACACGCACCACGTGCTGTCCTGTGGTTTTACCTACGTGACCATGGAGAGGACATGAGAAAATGGGATGGAAAATCTGCCTCGACCCTAGAGGCATGGGTACGTGCAGCCCCCTCATTTGCCAGGGACTGCTCCAGACCGCACTGGAACAGGGGGAGTCTCCTGAACACCTGCAATACATCGATGAGATCATCATGTGGGGTGACACAGCAGAAGTTTCTGAGAAAGGGAAGAAAGTAGCCCAAATCCTTCTGAAAGCTGGCTTTGCCATAGAACAAAATAAAGTCAAGGGACCAGAACAGGAAATCCAGTTTTTAGGAATTAAATGGCAAGGGGAACTTATTTGGATCCCAATGGATGTGATCAACAAAGTAACAGCTATGTCTCCTCTAAGTAGAAAAAAGGAAACTCAATCTTTCTGAAGCATTGATGTTTTTTGGAGAATGGACGTTACAAGTTACAGTCTGATTGTAAGCCCGCTCTATCAGGTGACACAGAAGAAGAATGATTTCAAATTGGGGCCGGAGTAACAGCAAGCCTTTGAACAAAGTAAACGGGAGAGAGTTTATGCAGCGGCCTTTGCGCCAGTCCAAGCAGGACAAGAAAAGAAAGTGAAGAAGTGAGGAAAGGATCCCCTCTTTTCTCCCCAGCAGATTTGCTCCCTGAGGAGATAAGATAAAGCGTATAATTCTTAACAGTTTCTGAGAGATGGTTCCGGGAGTATGGAGGTGATGGCCTGATTTGTCTCATGACCAGTAATTGTATCGTATCAGAAGCCAGTGTTACACAGCACAGCAAAATGATAACCTTACAACAGCCCCCCAAAATGATAAACAGCACAACAGGGAACACATAGAGCAAGTAATGTGCCATACAACACAATTCTGAAAACAAACACAGCAAACCCAACATAAAAAAAGAAAAAGTCAACCTCGTGATCGGCAACTATTAAACTGATCTAATGCTTGTAAGAAATTCCTTTTAACACACTCAACCTTTCAGGCTCCGCATTGGGTGCCAGAAAGGACTGTTGTGGTTTAACTTGGCAGGAAGCTCAGCACCACACAGCCGTTCGCTCACCCTCCTCCCAACCCTGTGGAATGGGGAAGAGAATCGGGAAAAGAAAGAAACAAAGAGGAAAAAACAAAACTTTTGGGCTGAAATAAAAACAGTGTAGTAGGCCAAAAAGGGAAGGAATAATGATGATGATGATGATGATGATGATAGTGAAGAAGAAAATGATAAGAATAAGAATAATCAAATGTACAAAGCACTGCTCTAGAAGCCTGCCCTTATCCTCCCACACTCCCTGCCACTCATAACTATCCTGCCTCAGGACAGATCTCTGGATGGCATTCTTAAGCAGTTGTTTAATTTTAAACGAAACACAAAGTGCATTCAGGAGACATAAGAATAAGAACACGCTGGTCTGAACATCCCAAGGATTGTCAAAGTTTTGAAGAGCCATCGTAACTAGCTCTTCAAGTAGAAGGGAAAGTGAAGGAGAAAGGCAGAGTGAAGAGGGAGGAAAAGTATTCCTCCCTTGTACCCCCTCCCAGCCCCCCCATTGGCTCCTTGAGGAGAAAAGGTAAAAGTGTAATTATTAATAGTTTCTGAGATATGGTTTTGTAAGTATGGTGTTACTGTAAAAGTCAGTCAAAGAAACTCTCTAGTAATCAGTTTGGAATTTTAGAAACCAGGCATTCTGTAATTGCGGCGCCAGATGCACAGGGGATCACTCCACCCAGTGTGCGTGCTGACTTTTTCAAGCTACGAGGGTTATATACAATAAAAACATGCATATTCATCAGCTTGCTAAGAAATAGTTAACATATCCATACTATTTCCCATAACTCATTAAAATTTGAAAATGTCTCTGGCGCATGCACATTTGTTTCCACTGGTGGTGTTTTGGGGGTCTCTGGTGGTCATCGGTAGTCTTCCTCACTGTGTTCTGACACACGGAAAAGAAACTTTACAACTCAAGGAGAGTTATAAAGCAGGTATGTTTATTGCAGCGCTGGGTGCAAGGGGGATCGTTCCACCTAGCTTGTGCACCAAGGCTTACTACCAGGGTGCTTATACTGATAGGATATATACATATTCATTTCAGTTCCCCCGTAAGTCTCTTGCATATTCATTAGGTATCGGAAGAATCATTAACAGTGGTTCCCGCCCCTATTTGCATGTGCGCTGGAGTCCTCGGGTGGTCGTCCAGCGTACTCTGTTGGTCTTTTGATGAAGGCCAGAAGTCTTCCTTGCTGCTAAACTTTAGTTACCGGGGCAGCTGGTAAATCGCGCAGAGATCAGCTGTCAAGCTGATCTTAAGCTGGTCTAAAACAGAAAATTAAGTCTATCCTAGCTGAAACCAAGACAACCTGGCTGGAAATGGCTGTGCAAACTACGCAAACAGGCAGGAGCTGGTGGATGCAGGAGTCAGGAAGCCACAGGTGACAGTGGCTGCGCAGTGATCTTGAGCCCTTCCTGGCCATTCTGTCTGCACTGTTGTTGCTCTTGCTGTGCCCCAGCAGTGCTGCCCCACCGAGTGGGGGCGTGAGGTCACAGAGAGGCCCTTTGTGACACAGGCCGGTGTCACCTGGCAATAGCTGGTGCTGGCACAGTGGCCCCGCACTGTCCGTCAGGACAGCGAGGGGACAGGGCAGGAGCGAGTGGGACTGGCGAGGAGCCCCCGAGTGCAGCCCACGTCTTTCCCCACTGCCCGTGGCAGTCCCGAGCCTGCCCCCTCCTGACCCTCACCCCTCATCACTCAATGGAGCAGAGACCCCCAAGCCGCCCCAGGGTGGCCTGGGAAGAGGATGAGAGCTCCCAGGAGAGCAGCTCTCTAATGGAGCCCATCGAGGTGTGCGAGGTGGAGCCGCTGCAGCCTGGTGAGCGAGGGTCTGCGCTGGGGTGGGCAGGGCTGGGGCCAGCCACGCCCCCTGCTTGAAGCCAGGGCCCCCTTCCCTTGCTTCATCCTTAAGCCCCTCTCTACAGCAATGCTCGCTCTCCTTCTGTCTTAGACGCTATCTGGCTACCTGTGTATGAAGAGGAAGAGGAAGCTGTGGACTTCATCGAGGCCTACGTCAGAAACCCGGAAAGGGTAAGAGCAGCCCTTTCCATGGCGGCTGTGCCTGCATGTCCTGGCCGTGCCCCGGCTCTGCTGCCAGGCTGCTGGAGGGCTGCTGGCTGGGCAGAGCTGCTGCCCTCCAGGCGTCCCGCACAGCTCCGCACCCCGCAATGCTGCGGTCCTGCTGGCTGTGGCTCCCCCCCTCACGCTCCCTCTTGGTATCTCTGTGGCTGCCAGGATGAGGTGCAGAAGATGAAGTTCCTGAGCAACGTCGTCACTGTGTGCACAACCGCCCAACAGAAGGGCTTGTTAGAGGGCCTGGACATCTTCTGCAGCAGAAATAAGCTGGCACAGAACATCCAGGTGAGGGGACGTCTGGCGGGCTGGGGAAGGGAGCGAGGCTCCCTGGGCATTGGGCAGGGGTGACTGGGGGCCAAATGCATGGACGCCAAGCTGCTCCCAGTGAGACTGTGGATGCTGCTGGGACCTCAGTGTTGGAAGGTGCAGGGGGCACTCTGGGTGCCGGTGCTGGGCTGGGGCCACCAGGGCTCCTCTGGTCCTGCCCAGCAGTGCTGGCTCTGCTGGTGCTGAGTATCAGCGGCTGCCAGGTCCTATCCCGGTTGTGCTCTGCAGGTGCTGCTGGACGAGGAGCCCAAGGACAAGCTGTTCACAGCGGTGCGGCAGCAAGCCATGCTTGCTGTCTCTGCCTTGAGGTACGTGCCCTGTCCTTGGCTCAGCTGGCATATCCCTAGGGCATGGTCCTGGCAGATCTGACCCTGGCAAGGAGGCATTCACCATCCAGGCAGGGCCTCTGCTCTCCCCTGCTCGGGGCTTGTCCAGAGGACAAAGGGAGCACTGAAGCTTTCTGCTGGGAGGTGTCAGGACCGTCCTCTGGCCCAGGCCAGCCTCATGGAGAAGGACACTGATCCCAGCAGGGCTCCCCAGCCCTCCCTTCGAGTTCTGCCTATGGGAGGTCTGTGTCCACCTCCCTTTGTCATGGAGGCACTGCTGCCAGCACCAGTGTCTCTCTCTTTGCAGCACAGTGGAGATGGCGGTGGAGGATGAAATGACGTTTCTGTTACTTGCATCCTTCAAGAGCATCTTCTTCCTTCCTCCGGAAGAGGAACTCAACATTCGCCTCTACAGTATGGTATGTGCTGGGTGAGCAACAGGAGCGCCCATATCTCTTTGAGCTACCTCCTGGCTTGCCTGTATTTACAGATGACTGAAGATCCTTGCTGGGCAGGGTCTCAGCCTTGCTTCACCCCATCACGTCCCTCTCACCCTTTCCATCTGCCTGGCTGTATCCAATGCTTGAGGCCTGGTCTGCACACAGCACCTTTTCTGCCCTGAGGCCTCCCGTGGGCAGCGCACAGAGCTGCAGCTGTCCTTCCTTGGCAGTAAGGGATGTGGTGGTTTTGCCCTGCAGGACATCTGAGTTCCACCACAACTGCTCTCTCACTTTCCCTCCCCAAAGGGAAAGGTGGAGAAAATATGATGGAAAGGGCTCAAGGGTTGAGCTAAGGACAGGGAGATCCCTCAACAACTATCATCAAGGGCAAAACAGGCTCAGAGCAGGGAGATTAGTAACATTTATTACCTATTTCTAACAAGCTAGAGCAGTGAGTAACTCAAAAAAAAAAAAAGGAAACACCTTCCCCCATCCACCCTATTTGACGTCCTCCCCTCCAGGGGAACGGGGGAATGGGTTTGCAGTCAGTCTATAACACTTTGTCTCCACCGCTCCTTCACGGTCCCTCTCTGCCCCTGCTCCGGTGTGGGGTCCCTCCCATGGGATGCCGTCCTTCACAAAGTGATCCTGTGTGGGCTTCCCACAGGCAGCAGCTCTTCAAAAACTGCTCCAACATGGGTCCATACCATGGGGTCCATCTGTCAGGAGCAAACTGTTCCAACATATGTCTCCCATAGGTAGCAGATGCCCCCACATCAACTGCTCCTGCGTGGGCTCCTCTCCACAGGCTGCAGCTCCGGCCCAGGGCCTGCTCCTGCGGGGGCTCTCCATGGGCCGCAGCCTCCTCCAGGCCACATCCACCTGCTCCACCGCGGGCTCCTCCACGGGCTGCAGCGTGGAGATCTGCTCCGTGTGGGTCCCGTGGGCTGCAGGGGGACAGCCTGCTCCACCAGGGGCCTCTCCACAGGCCGTGGGGAACTTCAGTTCTTGCACCTGGAGCACCTCCTGCCCTCCTGCTGCACTGACCTTGGTGTCTGCAGGGCCGCTTCTCACTCCTTGCTCTCCCAGCTGCTGTTGTGCAGCTATATGTATATATATATATATTTAATCCACCCTGTCTTAAGAATGCTCTCACAGAGGCATTTCAACATTGCTTATTAGCCTGGCTCTGGGCAGCGAGGGGGTCCCCTTGGAGCTGGTTGAAACAGGCCCTTATCTAACAAGGGGCTGCTTCTGGATTCTACTCACAGAGGCCCACCCTGCAGCCCCCCAAAACCTTGCTATGTAAACCCAGTACAAGGGGGAGTTCAGCACAGTCTCAAAGTTAGAGCTTTGAAGGACCACTGAAAGCCTGCCACCACAACAATTTGTCCTTCTTGCAGACCCTGAAAAGTATGGACAACATGCTGCAGATGTTGCTGATCAGCCCTCCTGCCTCCAGCTTCGAGGAGAATTTGCATAAGATCTTGCAGGTTTGTCATTTTCACAGTGTGGGCTTCACAGTGGCTGTTCCTCACCCTAGAGCAAGGTGACGTGTAATAGTGGAGAGTGCCTCCTGTGCCGTGCACAGAGACCATAGTGCCTGCCGGGAGTGTGCCCAGCACGCTCAGGGGAGCCAGGGGCTGCCCACCAAGCTCTTCTAGGGCCCCAGTGTCCCCTGGCTGCTGTCAACGTCCCTTGCCCTCCACAGGTCCTTCCTGTGTCACAGCACAGCTTCCCCCCAGCACTTCTGGGCCTCCTCTGCCCCCAGAGCTCTCCTTGCAGCAAAGCAGTGGCAGAATTTGAGCCCTGTCCTTGTGCACCGCACTGGCAGCATCTGGAGCTGCCATCGCCCTGCTTTCCTGGTGCCCCGTGCTTTCCTTGCCAGGTGTGAATGGGGCAGAGTTCTCCTGGGACCTGCCCGTCCTGCACAGGAGCCCAGCCCCGAAACTCTGTTCTCCTGGCCTCCTGGAAGACATATCACTGTGGCACTGCATAAACCCAGGCCATTTCTGCCTGTTGTGGTTTAACCCAGCCGGCAGCCCAGCACCACATAGCAGTTCACTCACCCTCCCCACGCCTTCTTTGGGATGAGGGAGAGAATCAGAAAAAATGAAGCCTGCGGGTTGAGATAAAGCCAGTTTATCAGGACAGAAAAGAAAGGAAGATAATAATAATAATGATTATAGTACTACTAATAATACACAATGCAATTGCTCACCACCTGCTGACCGATGCCCAGCCTATCCCCGAGCACCCGGTCCCCCCAGCCCAGCCAGCCCCCCCATATAATTGTTCAGCATGACATCAGATGGCATGGAATCCCCCTTTGGCCAGTTTGGGTCAGCTGTCCTGGGTCTGTCTCCTCCCAGCTCCTGCTGCACCCCCAGCCTGCCCGCTGGCAGGACAGAGCGAGAAGCCGAAAAGTCCTTGGCCTGGTGTAAGCACTGCTCTGCGACAATTAAAACATCAGTGTGTTACCAACATTATTCTCACCCTAACTGCAAAACACAGCACCACACCAGCTACCAGGAGGAAAATTAACTCTATCCCAGCTGAAACCAGGACATTGCTCCAAAAGCCAGCCTTCATGGAGAGGGGACAGGGAACTGTGTTCTGGGGGCGGGAATGGGAAGGAGCTAGGGCTTCCCTGGGATGGCATCTGCCTACTTGCCTGGCTACAGGGTTGGCCTTGGGATTTGTGTGAAGGGACCCCATGGCTCAGTGACCCACTGAGGGCTTTGCTCCAGCTCTGGGAATCCCTAATGAACATCGTGACTCCAGCCAGGAGTTCAGCAGTGCTGCTTCTGCTGGAGCAGTTGTCAGCTCCCAGAGCAGACCAGCAGCTTTGCTTCCTGCAGGTGCTGCTACGCTTTGCGAACTCTCAGAACAAACTTGCAAAGGAGAGAGCCATGGAAAGGATCTGGAGGCTGACTGGTTTCATTTCTAGCTGTTCTGATCAGGAGGTAAGGACGCAGGCACCCTCCAGCCAGGCCATCTCCCCTTCCCTGTGTTCCAGAGCAGCCTGCAGCTCAGGGGTGCCTGCGAGGCAAAGCTGGGCACAGGTGGGGGCTGTCAGCACAGCTCTGCCCTGAAGGGAGGGTCTTTCTTCCTCCTTTCCCCTGATCTTCCCTCCCCAGGCGCTGCTCTCTGACTCAATGTGTCATGTCTTCCTTCCTTCCTTCCTTCCTTCCGTAGCCATTTGGAAAATACCTCCAGCCTCCTCAGAGGACAGCCATCGTCCTCAGGACACTTGAGACCATGAGAGACTGCTGCATCGATAACAAGAAGAACCAGTGGGCCAAGTTCATGCTGGAAGTGGCCGTGAGAGACTCTGCCTCTTGGCTGATGGAAGTAAGCAGCCCGTGGCTGGATTGCCCTGCCCCTGAGCCCTTTCAAGCCTTGCTCACATCCTGCCTCGCACACCCAGCAGCAATTTCAGCGGCAGCTGGGCAACTGGCTGCAGTCCAGTGGCAGCTACATTCTCTTCTGTGTCCCCTCCAGGTGCAAAAGATTCTGAGATTCCTCCATGAAAACCTAAAAAAGAGCAACAGCACATCTTTACTCCGGCAGAGCTTCTTCTTAGTACTGAAGGCACTGACTAACCAGTTTCCCAGGGAAGCTCTCAGAAGTGTGCTGACCAGCCTTCCGTCACTTGACAGGTACCAGCCCCAACAGTTCCCTAAGCACGGGGTGGGTCAGGGCCAGGGCTGCAGGACAGCCTGGGACCTGCGGGGCTTGTCTGGGTCACAGCTCTGCGGGCGGGGCAGCCCTGCCAACAGAGTGTTCTGGGCTTGCAGCACTACGCTGGACATCTGGAAGGCGATGCTTTCCCTTCCAATGACTTCAGGGAAGATCTTGCGAGAGCTACAGAACGTTCTCCAGGACGAACGGGTGTGCTGGTCTTTGCACGTCCAGACAGAGCACACCAGCCTTCTTAACTTGGCTGTGAGTAACCAGAGGACACACCTTGCTCCTCTTCAGGGCTGTGTGCTCTCCTCCAGGAAAGAGGCACAGGCCTTTCCCCGCCCCATCTTCCCCAAACTGTCACTTCTTCCAGGACTCATAGACACAGCCCCTTAGGGCCAGCACCAGCCCCCCTACATCAACCGTATGGGGTCCCTGTGCACGAAGACGAAGCCTACCCCTTTATACGCAGTGCTCACTTTTCGCCATCTTCGGCACCCCCCTACCTTGCCCTTCAGACTGGAAACCTGTGGCAGTGGCAGGGCCAGGGGTATTGTCACAGCAACGGCTGGGGCTGGGGCGGAGCCATGGTCTTTGCACAGTCTGGGCAGGCTGTGAGACCGGGCACAAGTAGCACCTGTAGCCACCTGCTTCCAGTGCCTGCTTTGTGCCAGTTCATGCTGGTCTGTTGCTCCTCAGAGGCATGGCAGCAAGAGGCTGCGGACAGCCAGAGGGCAGGAGGAGCAGGCAAAGAAAAGGTGCTGCGTGGTGCCACGCACAGGGCACAGAAGGGCCCTGTTTTCTTCTGCAGGCACAGCTGCCCCAGGACGGGCACCTGGACGGGCACCAGGGTTTGTGTCCCCTGCACCCTGCCCTGAGCTGCCAGGGGAGCCAGGAGCTGCAGGGTGACGGGCATGCTGCAGGCTCTGCCCATCTCTCACGGCTGTGTTCATTTCAGATGATGTGTCCAACTGAACGTGTACTAGCGGATTTATGTGACACAGAAAAGCTCCTGCTGCTTCTGAGTCTTGACAACCTGCCGATTCTCTGGCTGGTGCTCAGAGCCCTCGTCATGTTGTCAGAGAGATCTGAGATGGTGAGTCGCACTTTGCCAAGCAAAGCCCTGTTGGCAGCCTGGTGCTGGGACAGGAGGCACCGCCATGGCTTGTCATTAGCTGGGAGTCAGGAGGTGGGGTGATGGTGGTGGTGGGGCCTGGTGTCTGCCTGTGGAGGATCCCAGGAGCTTTCCAGATGGCTTCCCTGGGGGACATTTGCAAAGGGGGCGACTCGGTGGGGGAAACGGAGCCCTTGCTCTCATCACCTCCCTTCCCCGTGCCCTGCTCTCCCAGCTACTTAATCACCACACTCATGGCCATTGCCTGACGGAAGGTTGTTGGTGAGATTCCCATGGCAGCTGCCAGGAAGCGAGCAGGATGATGGTGCTCTGTAACCAGAGCATCTTGGCTAAGGTGGCCGTTTTCTTCACTAAAAGCAATGGTGTCTTTCTGTACAGGTGAGGGTAGTGCAGCTCCTGCTGCCAGAAGTCATGGAGACTCTGCAGTATGACAACACACACATCACTGAGAAGGCCCTGACTGTCTTCGAAAACGTGATCGGTCATCTGGAGAAGAGGGAGGCCAGCCCCATCGCTCTGGCACTGGCTGAGAGACTCCTGCCTCTTTTTAACAACGTAAGGCTGCTGTGGGTGACTGAGCCCTGCAGACGGGCACTCCGCAATGGCGTTGCCCTTCAGCCCAGGCCTGTGGGCAGCACTCGGGCAGGGCCTTCTTCTCTCTCTGCTCCTCTGGGCACTTGTGGGCTGTCTTCTGGGCTCTGCAGTCCAACAGGGCTTCTCCCTGTCAGGTTGACAACTCAGCACAGTCAAAAGTTCCCTGTGCTGAGGCAGAAAGGCAGAAGCTGAGGAGACAGAGTGTGCCCCAGAAGCCTTATCGAAGGCCAGCCATATATCCTCCTCAGCCCTTTCCTTGGGTGAGCTGTACTTTGACATGGCTGGTGCAGCTAGTAGTAAAAGTGGGCTGGCTTGGAGCACACTCTACGGTACAGGCACCCCGTGCAGGAAACCTGTCAGTTTGCCTTGTGTGGGCCTCCAGCTCCTTTGTTCGCAATACAAGGCTTCACCCTTCACATCAGCCACCCTACGGCCCTTGCTCCCCACGGGCAGGGGAGGCTGGCAGTTGCTGAAATCCTCCTTTTGTCCTCCTTAGCAGGTGTCCAGTGAGGTGCGGGAGCGCTCCATGCTCCTCTTCAAAGACCTGATGGAGTCTGTGGTGTGGTGGAAAAAAGGAGCAATGAAAACGACCGTGCGCAGGGCCCTTATTCCACTGTTGTTCCGGATGAGTGACGAGACTCAGAGCGTGGCCAAGGTACAGATTTCACACCTGGCCGTTGATGTGGGCACTGGGTGTGCTGACACCAGAGGGGTATTTTGGGCATGGGGGAGCCAGGGCAGCAGGCAATCAGACACTTTAGAGATGTGTGTGCGGTGCCACCTCCCTGCCTCTGCTTCTCCACAGGCCTCTGCAGTAGTCCTACTTGCCTGTGCAAAGTTCCTGAAGTGGAAACAGCTTGAGCAGCTGACTCAGACTGAGGACATCTGGAGGATTTGGGAGTACTTGGTAAGGAGAACCGCCCAGCCCCAACCCCAAATGGACAAGCCTGCCCGACATGCCCAGGCTGCTGCAGCCCAGAGCCCACCACTTGCAGCTGCATTGTGGCTCCCTTCCCTCCAGCACAGAGCCCCGGGGGGGCTCTTCTGCAGGCCCCTTGACCCTCCCCTCCCCCGATGCTGGAGGAGACCCTAGCTCATCTGGGCCTTGGCAGCGGGACAGAAGGGTCTCCTAACTCTCTCCAAACCTCGGCCCCACAGAGCTCCTGGCTGGGAGCTGGGGATGGCCTGGGGTAAAGGGGGAGGGGGGTGCTGGCAGGAGGGACTGGTCCGGCTGGCTGGGGAGGGTATGTGAGCCCCGCGCCCTTGTGCTTTCTCCAGCTCAAGCAGAAGATCAGCAGGGTGGAAGGATGCCTGCCATATCTGGAGGATGCTCAGGCCAACTTGCGACAGGAGGCTGTCAAATTCATCGGTGAGCCCAGGCCCCACTTCCCTGTCTGGGCCCTGCCCTGGCAGCAAGGCGCAGCCCTGTGGGCCCTGAAGCCCCTGATTGTAGCCCCAGGAGCCCTGTGCCTCCCTCAGCCCCCTGCCCATGCAGGTGGGCCTGGTGTGTGCCTTGCTCAGGTTCCTCCTTGGGCACCGTGCTTGCAGGGGTGCTGGGGGCAGGGGGGGAGGGCACAGCCCTGTCTATACCAGGGGCTGTAATGGGGAGCAGGATCTGACTGGTGCTCTTTTCCTAGCGTTTGCTGCATTGCACTCCGGGGACCTAGACAAAGAGAAGCTGCGTATGATCATCACCTGTGAGTGAGGGCAGTGCTGGGGGTACTGGGACCAAGTGACAGGGGGCACAGCCCCTGCAGTCTGCAGCTCCATGCCTTGACCTGCTCCAAGGAGATGCTGCAGGGGCAAAGGGACATGCTAGTCTGACCTGTTCCTGCTGGCCCTAGAAGTATATGATGGGGTTGGCGTGGTCCAGAGTGATGCTGGATGGTCTCTGTAGGTCAACGGGTTTCATCTCTGCTCTGTGTCTTTCTGTCGCAGACCTCCAAATTCATTCGGAATACGACATCCATCCATCGATCCGTCACCTGGCAGCTGGGACCATAGAGATCCTGCAACGTCAAGTACAGCAGCAACCCGCATCAAGATGGGCTAGGCTGGCAGCACTGCGCTGCTGGCCCTGAACAGCCAGGGAGCCACAGAGCTTCCCTGGGGAAGATCTCTCTGAATAAAACTCGAACTACAAGACCAGTCCCCTTGGTGTCCTTCTGGATGTCTTATGTGGCAAGGTTTTGATAGGGGGGTTCTGCAGGGGCAGCTTGTGTGAGAAGAGCCCAGGAGATGCCGCAAGGCAAGCAAGAACCATCCCCAGATGGCTCCAAAAAGGACCCGCCGCCAGAGGAGCCCATGGAGGAGCAGGTGGATCTGGCCTGAAGGAGGCTGCCGTCCATGGAGAGGCCCCAGAGAAGCAGACTCTGGAGTGGAGCTGCTGCCTGTGGAGAGCAGCCCACAGTGGAGCAGGAGGCCCGGGCCCCCCTTCCCCATTCTCCTGTGCTGCTTGCGGGAAGGAGGTAGAAGAGTGCGTAAGGGAGGAAGGTGTTTCTAGTTTGCTTTTGATTCTCACTGCTGTAGTTTGTTATTGACAGGAATAAAGAGAACGATGTTTGGGTGCTTCGGGGAGATGTATGTTTCCTCAGATGAGAAGCACTGGTTTACTGGAAACAAGCTCGTGTCCCCCTGGGAGGTGCTTGTGGACCGCTGATGGTCCCCAGGAAGATGTCTGGATGCCCCTGGAGGTGCTTGTGTACCTTGAGGAGATGCTACATTGCACAAAGGAGATGCTTGCGTGCTCCAGAGACATGCCTGGGTGCCCCTGTGTTGTGCTTTCTTGCTCCAAATCTATGCTTGGGTGCTCTGGGCACGTTCTTGTGTGCCTCCAGGAGAAGATGTTGTGCTCCTGGAAGGTGCTCGGATGCCCTGAGGAGATGCCAGCATGCCCTGGGAAAATGCTTGGGTACACCAGGGAGATCCTTGGTCTTCAAGGGAGGTGATTGCGTTCCCCAGCGAGGTGTTTGGCTGTCCCGTGCTGGTTTGCCTTAGGGAGATGCTTGGGTGCTACAAGGATGTTCTTGGGTGCCCCTTTTACACAGCTGGGTGCCCACAGTTGATGCTACTCTTTCCCAGGGAGGTGCTTGGGTCCTCCAAGGAGATGCTTCTTTTCTAAGGGGAGATGCTTTTGGGTAATGCAAAGAGGGGTTGGGATGCAACAGGAGAGATGCCTGAAGGATGTACTTGGGTGCCCAAGGGAGATGATTCGGTGCCTTAGGTAGAATCCTAACTTCTCCAAGGAGATGTTTTTGTGGTGTGGGAGAATTTTTCAGTGCATCCATAGTGAGATGCTTGAGTGCTAATAGGAGATGCATGGGTCCACCAGGAAAATGCTTACGTGCTTGGGTGCCCTGTGGACGTACTTGAATGACCCAGGGAGGGGCTCCTGCACCCCACAGAAGCTCTGGGGTTCCAAGGGAGGTGCTTCCCATCTCCAATCAGATACCTGTGTGCCCCAGGTGGTATTTTGGAGCCTTGGGGAGACGGTTGGATTCTCCAGTCAGATGCAGGAGTATCTTGGAGTATGTGACATGCAGGAGATGCTTGCGTGTCCCTGTGAGATATTTGAGTGCTCCTGGGAGGAGCTTGTGACCCAGAGGCACGTGGTGGCAGCCTCCAGGGAGGTGCTTAGGTGCCACTTGCGGTGCTTGGGGGCCATGGGGAAATGCTTGCATACCCCGAGAAGCTCCTTGGGTCCTCCAGGAAGGTGCTTGGATTCCCCAGGGAGATGCTTGTGTACCTAGGGAGATGTTTGACTGACCCAGGGCGATGTATGGTTTCTCCAGAGAGGTGTTCCATTGCTGGAGGGAAATTCCTGGGTGCTCCCGAGAGATGATTATGTGCCCCAGGCCATTCTGTGCCCATAGGAGATTCCTGTGTGCCCTTGGAAATGCTTTTCTGCTTCTGTGGACTGCTTGGGTCCTGCAAATATTCATGTTTGGGTGCCCAGCAGTAATGCTTGGGTGGTCCAGGGAGATTCCTGGGGCCTTCAGGGACACGCAAAGTGCCTTAGAATGTTCCTTGGGTGGTCCAGAAACATGCTGGGGACACTGTGGGAGATTTTAGGATCCCCCGGTGACATCCTTACGTGTCCCAAAAAGTTATTTGAGTGTTCCAGGAAGGTGCGTGGATGCTCTGGGGAGATGTTTGGGTTCTGCAGGAATGTGCTTGTATGTCCTGACGGAGATGCTTCTGTCGCCTGGGGAGATACTTGATTGCTGCAGTGGGATTTCTGAATGTTGTGCAGAGACGCTTGCTGCCTCAAGAGAGGTGCTTGTTTCCCTTGGGAAGATGATTGGGTGCCCTGTGGAAATGCCTGGCTACCCCAGGGAGGTCCTTGGCTCCTCAAGGAAGATGCTTGTCTACCCTTTGGATATGCTTTGTTGCTCCAAAGAGATGCCTGAGTGCCCCAGAGACATGCGGTGTGCCAGACCAAGGGGCTCCAGGAGTCCACGGAGGTTTGTGGGTGACCCAGGAAGATCCTTGGGCATCCCAGGGAGATGTGTGTCTTCTCCTGGGAGGTGCTCGATGGCTGTAGGGAGGTGCTTGGGAGCTCCAAGGATGTTCTTGCATGCCCTATGGAGATGCTGGGATAGCTATGAGCAATGCTTTTGTGCCCCGAGGAGGTGCTTGGTTGCCGCAGGCTCTAGCAATTCCCTGTATGCCACAGTCATCTCACTCAGGCAGGCAGGAGTTTCCCAGGGAACTCAAGCATCTCCACATTTCTCTGATTCTCTCATCCATGGAGTTGCTTGTTGGCCCCACAGCCATTCTTGGTTTCTCCAGTGTGGACCTTGGGTGTTCCAGGGAGATGCTTGGTGAGTCAGCAAGATTCTAAGCACCCCTGGGGAGGTGTCTGAGTACATCAGGAGGTGCTTGGTTTTCCTGGGGATATGCTTAGGTGCCCAAAGAGGTGCTTGTGTTCCCCTGGAGGAGCTTGGGCGCTCCAGGGCAGGAGCCTGGTTCTTAACGATTGAGTGCTCCAGGAAGATACTTATGTGTGTCCAGGCAGAGAGAGAGTCAGGTGCTGCAGGGAGCTGCTTGGGTGCTCCAGGGTGGTGCCTTCTTTTCCCTGGAGGTGCTGGGGTGCCCTGGACTGATACACGAGTGCTCCGCTGAGTGCTTTGTGTGATCCATAAAGCTGCTTGCTTTCTCTGGGGAGATGCTTGAGTGCCCCAGGAAGTTGCTTGGCTGCTCCAGGAAGGTACTTGGATGAGCTTTGAGTGCTCAAACGGGGAGCTTGTGTTCTCTGGTTATGTGCTTGGGTACCCTGGGATGATGGTTTTTTCTTATTTTTCACTGCCTTGAAACTTGGGTGCCTTGGAGAGTAGAAATCAAGTATGTTGAAGACCCCTTTACTTGAAATACTGGAAGACTGCGATTCCTTTCTTAATCTCCTAATAAGAAAAACAAAGACAAATTAGCAGCAAGCACAAATGAAAGCTTAAGAACACTTTCTATTACTATAAAAATAAAGACTCTGTCATACAGAGTCAGTAATATTTAGCAAAATAGTGTGCTACCACCATCACAATGACCTATTACCCCTTCTAGCTTCAGATGCATCCTTATGCATCCAAAATAGAGGGTAGGATATAAACTGTATGGACCTGTATCAGCAGTGGTTTCACAACAATTAGGAAGAGTTAGAAACAGTTCCTGAAAAGCCACAACAAGCTCAAGAAGTTAATTTCTAGACTTTGAATAATTACCCGTTAAGTTCTCTCTCTTCCTACAGCAGAGCACGCTCCTGACTAACTTGTACAGTGCCCTCTGAATAGGAGAGATTTGTTTGTTAAAGCTAAAGGAAGAAATAGAAAACCAAGAAAGCTAATTACTTTTAATTTAAGTATTAAAAGTTAAGTTACAAAAGTTCACAGGCCCTGAGATAACAGAAGGGAAGCCCTTCTCAAGCTAAAAGATCTCATTTTTTCAGGAGCGGCCTCCCTGAATCCAAAGAATCCTCTCTCTTTCACAGGCGGAACAGAGCGTCCGTTCTAACTCCTTCTCAGATGTGGAAGAAGAGATCAAGATGACCAGTGCCTGAAAAAAGAGGCACTCTCTTTTTAGGGCAGACAGATAGGCATAACAACTTTTATCTGTTCTCAAGCACAAGCGACCCCAAGACAAATGGGTTCAAGGATCTTGAATCAGAAGACTGAATAGCCAACGTACACTGGGAACACCTGACTTGGACCACGGATGCCTCATGCAGATTTCTGCTGAGTTCTGACAACTCGGAAAGCATCTTTTACAGGAAGAGACCAGAGAATTTGACTCATTAGTGTAAAACTGGCACAGGCAGAAATCTCCCAAATTACAGATGGTCAAGCATATTAGTTAAAAAGAGATTAGAGTGTGACTAGAGAGAAGTCTCAAACTCTTGTTATATACTTCAATTTCTCTCCAAGGATGGAACGACTACGAAGTATTACCATGCCTGACTGGCCGTAGAGGGAGAGAGAGGAAGCGAAAGACTTAGAAAAGCACCTTCCCTTCATGGCCCTCCCGCCCCCAAGAAAAACTACTGACAGACTAAGGTTAACTGCTTTGAAAGGGCTGTGTGGGTGAACCCACTGTCTTCGAGTTCAAGCTTTCTCCTGCTGAAACTGCCAACAATTATGCCAAGTACAACAATGGTTTTGCAATACGGATAAACGTCTTCCAGACTGAAACGAAAAAGTCTGACTTGTGTTTTTGTCTGTGCACAGACAACTAAGCAGTAAAGAGCAATGCTAAATTACCGTGATAGCCAGAATGCACAAATACTGCAGAACGGTGACAGAAAGTGCTATAACACAAACCAAAAATTACCTCCACCAAATCGGTTTTGTCATAGTCTTCCCGATGTTTGTAAATACATTGATTAATCGTGCCATATACTTTTTCCAAGTGAAATACGTCAAATCCCTTAGTTAGCTCAATGACAGTGTGCAACAGTTTCTGAAGAAAACAATGGGGAAAAAAACAAATAACCTTACAAGAGCACGAGATCCTTTGAATACGCTCTTTATGTTTCCAGAGGTTCAACAGTAACAAGTGACATCCTACTTTTCTTACGCTCTTAAATAAAATGTGACGCTTCAGAGAACAGATTAAATATCCCATGTGATTTCAGTGGAGAAAATGAGTTCATTTTTCATACTTCAGAGAAAGGAAAGGCTTACATTTCAGACAATCTTTTATTACTAATCAATCTATCACATCTATGGTCATAATTGCAAGTCAGCTGCTTCCAAAGCAGCAGGGAATGACACGATCCTCTTTGTAGGATAGTTGCTGCCACAGCAAAGCCACTGTTGCATTTCACTAGAGAAGCCGTTGCAGCAGCACAGGGCGCTGTAAAAAGCATGTTTTGAAGCTGGGCTACAGATCTTGTAGATACAGCTGTGCCAGCTGGAGAAGGAAGCATCCTTAGGCGATTCCCTTTACCCTTTAGCCAAATGTGTACCATGCCTACAACTCTGCTGGCAGAACAGATTGCTCAAGCACCCAAAGCAAAGTTAGACTAGTTAGTTCAATCCTACCTTTCAATTCAGGGCTGGATAAATAGTAGAGACTGCTTGTAGCAATTACCAATCTCTCACACAGTCGTTTCTATTACCAAAGATGCAGAGATGATAATCTCTGGCACAGCCACAGTGACAAGCTAGTGGCAGCACCTTCTTCCACCGCCACAGCTGTTCACTATTGCTGTGAGACTGTGAGTATGTAGCTTTAGAGAGCAGCCATGCCAAACGGAAATACTACTGCGCCCTGGAAATACTGCTGCTCATCATCTTACCATCAAACTCTGCCTCTGCCTGCCTCAGACCACCTAGCACAAAACCTGAGTATTCCCCTCAACTTCATTCTATACAACATGGAGATAAAACACACGGAAAACACCCAGAGCGCTTTCAGCTGCAGTAAACAGAAAAGGAAAATCTGAGAAAGGTCGAGGTCCCATGTGAAACTGTACCTAACTGCTGCCATGTAGATGGCTGCACGCTGATCAAGAAGTTCACAGTATCACAGTATCACAGATTTCTAGGTTGGAAGAGACATCAAGATCATCGAGTCCAACCTTCGACCTAACACTAAGTACTCCACTAAACCATATCGCTAAGCTCTACATCTAAACGTCTTTTAAAGACCTCCAGGGATGCTGACTCCACCACCTCCCTGGGCAGCCCGTTCCAATGCTTAATAACCCTTTCGGTAAAGAAGTACTTCCTAACATCCAACCTAAAACTCCCCTGTCGCAACTTTCGCCCATCCCCCCTCGTCCTGTCACCAGGCACGCAGGAGAACAGACCAACCCCCACCTCTCTACAGCCTCCTTTAAGGTAACTGTAGAGAGCGATAAGGTCGCCCCTGAGCCTCCTCTTCTCCAGGCTGAACAAGCCCAGCTCCCTCAGCCGCTCCTCGTAAGACTTGTTCTCCAGACCCCTCACCAGCTTGGTCGCCCTTCTCTGGACTCGCTCGAGCACGTCCATGTCCTTCCTGTAGCGAGGGGCCCAAAACTGAACACAGTACTCGAGGTGCGGCCTCACCAGAGCCGAGTACAGGGGCACAATCACTTCCCTCGACCTGCTGGCCACACTGCTTCTTATGCAGGCCAGGATGCCGTTGGCCTTCTTGGCCACCTGAGCACACTGCTGGCTCATATTCAGCCGACTATCAACCAATACTCCCAGGTCCTTCTCGGCCAGGCAGCTTTCCAGCCACTCATCTCCCAGCCTGTAGCTCTGCTTGGGGTTGTTGCGCCCCAGGTGCAGGACCCGGCACTTGGCCTTGTTGAACTTCATGCAGTTGACCTCAGCCCATCGCTCCAGCCTATCCAGATCCTCCTGCAGAGCCTTCCTGCCCTCGAGCAGATCGACACACGCACTTAGCTTGGTGTCATCTGCAAACTTACTGAGGGTGCACTGGACGCCCTCATCCAGATCATCGATAAAGATATTAAAGAGAGCCGGCCCCAGTACCGAGCCCTGGGGGACACCACTAGTGAGCGGCCTCCAACCAGATTTGACTCCATTCACCACAACTCTCTGGGCCCGGCCACCCAGCCAGTTTCTAACCCAGCGAAGCGTACGCCAGTCCAAGCCCCGAGCAGCCAGTTTCTTGAGGAGAATGTTGTGGGGAACTGTGTCAAAAGCCTTACTGAGGTCAAGGTAGACCACGTCCACAGCCTTTCCCTCATCCACCAAGCGCGTCACTTGGTCATAGAAGGAGATCAGGTTCGTCAAGCAGGACCTGCCTTTCATAAACCCATGCTGACTGGGCCTGATCGCCTGCTTGCCCTGCAAGTGCCGCGTGATGACCCTCAAGATAATCTGCTCCATGAGCTTTCCTGGCACTGAGGTCAAACTGACAGGCCTATAGTTCCCCGGGTCTGCCCTGCAGCCCTTCTTATAGATGGGCGTCACATTGGCTAGCCGCCAGTCAACTGGGACCTCCCCTGATAGCCAGGACTGCCGATAAATGATGGAAAGCGGCTCGGCCAGCTCCTCCGCCAGTTCTTTCAGTACCCTCGGGTGCATCCCATCCGGTCCCATCGACTTGCGCACATCCAAGCTCCGTAGCAGGTCGCCAACCATTTCCTCATGGATAGCGAAGGCCACATCCTGCTCCCCATCCCCTTCCACCAGCTCAAGGCACTGGGTGTCCGGAGAACAACCGGTATTGCCGCTAAAGACTGAGGCAAAGGCGGCATTAAGCACCTCAGCCTTTTCCTCATCCTTAGTAACTAGGTTTCCCCTCGCATCCAGTAAAGGATGGAGATTCTCCTTAGTCCTCCGTTTCGCGTTGATATATTTGTAGAAGGATTTTTTGTTGTCTTTAACGGCAGTAGCCAGGTTGAGCTCCAGATGAGCTTTGGCCTTTCTAATTTTCTCCCTGCACAGCCTCGCTACATCCTTGTAGTCCTCCTCAGTGGCCCGCCCTTTTTTCCAAAGATTATAAACCCTCTTTTTTCTGCTAAGCACAAGCCGCAACTCTCTGTTGAGCCAGGCCGGTCTTCTTCCACGCCGGCTCGTCTTTGGGCACGTGGGGACGGACCGCTCCTGTGCCATCACGATTTCCTTCTTGAGGAGCGCCCAGCCTTCCTGGACTCCTCTGCCCTTCAGAACCGCCTCCCAAGGGACTCGGCCAACCAGCGTCCTGAGCAGCTCAAAGTCAGCCCTCCGGAAGTCCAATACAGCAGTTTTACTGGTCCCCTTCCTGGCCTCGCCAAGAATAGAGAACTCTACCATTTCGTGGTCACTCTGCCCAAGACAGTTTCCAACCACCACATCTCCCACCAGTCCTTCTCTGTTTGTGAAGAGAAGGTCTAGCGGGGCACCACCCCTGGTAGGTTCACTGACCAGCTGCGTCAGGAAGCTATCTCCCACGCTCTCCAGAAACCTCCTAGACTTCTTTCTCTGTGCCGTGTTGTGTTTCCAGGATATGTCCGGGAAGTTGAAGTCCCCCACGAGGACAAGCGCCGACGATTTTGCAACTTCTGTCAGTTGCCTATAAAACTCCTCATCCGTCTCCTCATCCTGGTTCGGCGGTCTGTAACAGACCCCGACCAGGATGCTAGCCTTGCCGGCCTTCCCGCGGATCCTAACCCACAGGGATTCAACCTTATCATTTCCAGCCTGGAGTTCCACAACATCGAAAGATTCTCTAATGTAGAGAGCCACGCCACCACCCCCTCTGTGCTGCCTGTCCCTCCTGAAGAGCCGATAGCCAGGCATTGCAGCACTCCAGTCGTGGGAGCGGTCCCACCACGTCTCCGTGATGGCAACCAAGTCGTAGCCTGCCTGCTGCACGATGGCTTCCAGCTCCTCCTGTTTGTTACCCATGCTGCGTGCATTAGTGTAGATGCACTTCAGCTGGGCCATCGCCTTCTTCCCCGGCCTAGCCATTGTTTCCCCTGGCACAGCTCCAACAAGCCTTGTTTGAGCCCCGTCCCCCTTCTTCCCTAGTTTAAAGCGCTCTCTATGAGCCCCGCCAGCTCCTGGCCTAGGATCCGTTTTCCCCTTGGAGATAGGGACCCATCTGGGGCCATCAGGCCAGGTGCCGAGTAAAGCTCCCCATGGTGAAAAAAAACAAAATTTCTGTGCTGGCACCAGCCTCTGAGCCACCTATTAACCACGCGAGCTTTCCGTGTCCTCTCCGTGCCTCTCCCTTCCCCCGTAGGGATAGACGAAAACACCACCTGCACTCCCGCTCCCTCCACCAATCGTCCCAGCCCCCTATAGTCCTGTTTGATAGCCTTGAGGCTTCTCTTTTCAACATCGTCACTGCCAGCCTGGACTATCAAAAGCGGGTAATAGTCAGAGGGGCGAACCAGGTTTGGAAGCTTCCTGGTAACGTCTCTGACCCTGGCCCCAGGGAGGCAGCAGACTTCCCTACGTGTGGGGTCAGGCCGACAAATAGGGCCCTCCGTTCCCCTGAGGAGGGAGTCGCCCACAACAATCACCCTTCTTTCTTTCTTGGTGGAGGCAGTCCTGAGGCGTGGAGTCAACTTCCTCACCTCAGGCATCCTCCCGGGTAGGCTTCCTACCTCATCCTCACCCACCGGTCTCTCCAGCTCCAGGGCCTCAAACCTATTGTTCAAGGGCACCTGGGAAGGCGGCACCGGAAGGGGAGGGCATCTCCTGCGAGGTTGAGCAGGGACCTGCCTCCATTCCTCCTCAACTCGCAGGTCCCCTCCCTCTGCCCGATGGCAACAGGGCAGGGGGTCCACCCCCCTTTGGAGCATCTCACCCTGGTCCCTCTCCCTCCGGTCCTGCAGGGAGTCGCTCCACCAGTCTATCTCCAGCTCGCACTCCCTGATATCCCTCAACCTCTGCACCTCCTCCTTGAGTTCCGCCACCATGCGGACCAGGTCGTCCACCTGCTCGCACCTCACGCAAGCAGTCTCTCTGCCCCCCGCCGATGGCAGCAAGAGGCTCAGACACTCCCCGCATCCGGAGACCTGAACTGCCGCGTGTTTGGACGGGCAGTCGGTCTGGGTGTGTACTGACTTCCTAGAGAAAGCACCGTGCCTGGTGGAGACCATCGCAGCCCAGCTGACGGGAGAGTGCCGTTGGAGGAGTTGTCCCTATGGGCGGGTGTGAGCGCTCCGCCCTGCCTGCCCGCCCTGCCTGCGCTCACTGCCTCGCTAACTGCCGCGTCACTCCCCCCGTGTCACTCCCTGTTCGCCGCGCTCCTGGTCGCTCGCGCTCCCTAAGGGCTGCCTTTGAACGGCCGGGGGGAGGAGCTGTCGCTGACGCTGCTGGCTCCGCCTACGCCTCGTCAGCCTCCCTCACGAGGGCTGCCGGTGCCTGGCGGCTCCCTCACGTAGGCTCGATGCCCGAAAAATAGCCCTGCCTGTCCCGATCCCGCGCTCCGCTGCAGCACGCGTCTGCCCCGGAGCCGGTCGCCTCGGCAAGTTCATCAGGTTCGAGGACAAAGGAGCAAACAACAACAACAAAAATCCAGCTACTTCTTGAGGTTTACCTAGCTGACTCTGTGAAAAACCTCTATGGCTTTTCCATATATATTGGCAGACACGAACAACAGAGAAACCTGGAATCTGCTTCCTTAGGAACACGCCTTTAAAAAGTTAGTATCGCCTCTACAAATTAGGTCACAGCTTAAGGATGTGACAAAAATTGTGTTGACAAGCCCCTTTACCAAAGAGGATTCTTATCTGCTCATAATCTCCCCACACAGGATTCATGCAGCACAGAAACAGCAGTCCTAATCTGTTTTGGGCCAACCTCCATGACTCCTAGCAATTTTCCTAAATTCTAATTTCCTCGTTC
Source organism: Anser anser (assembly GCF_964211835.1). Taxonomy (NCBI): domain Eukaryota; kingdom Metazoa; phylum Chordata; class Aves; order Anseriformes; family Anatidae; genus Anser; species Anser anser. The sequence continues at coordinate 2,181,493 of NW_028154189.1, forward strand.
TAATTTCTAATTTCCCTCATTCTGCTCTCCACTCAAGATGGTCCTTACTCATGCCCTCTCCAACTCATGCAAAGGAACCTTTTTCCTCACGTACCTAGGGCCACTCTTACCCATTTCCCCCACTGGAGCCTAGGATAACCACCTTCCTCCCGTGAGGGATTGGCAAACCCTTATTACACTGCAATAGTATGGATGGGTGTCCTGGTTTCAGTTAGGACAGAGTTAATTTTCCTCCTAGTAGCTGGTAGGGTGCTATGTTTTGGATTAGGATGAGAAGAGCACTGATAACATGCTGATGTTTTAATTGTCGCAGAGCAGTGCTTACACCAAGCCAAGGACTTTTCAGCTTCTCGCTCTGTCCTGCCAGCGAGCAGGCTGGGGGTGCAGCGGGAGCTGGGAGGGGACAGACCCAGGACAGCTGACCCAAACCGGCCAAAGGGGTATTCCATACCATCTGACGTCATGCTAAACAATATATAGGGGTGGCTGGCCGGGGTGGGGGCCGGCTGCTCGGGGCTGGGCTGGGCATCGGTCAGCAGGTGGTGAGCAATTGCATTGTGCATCACTTGTTTCGTACACATTATTATTAGTAATACTATTATCATCATTATTATTATTGTTATTCTTATTTTCCTGTCTTAATAAACTGTCTTTATCTCAGCTCGCAGGCTTCACTTTCCCGTTTCTCCCCCCAGCCCTGAGAGGGAGGGGGGAGGGTGAGCGAATGGCTGTGTGGTGTTTAGCTGCCGGCTGGGTTAAACCACAACAATGGGAAATCCTAATACTGCATTTTGAAGGAATTTCAGAAAAGTAGTCGCTTATCCATGACTAGCTAGTTTATGTCAACCTGCTATCTTCAGGTTTAAAATCATCACTGCAAGAAATAAAGATCCTTTTCAGGTTCCTAATACATCAAAGCATGCAAAAAAAATTAAATACATAATAAACATCCCCAAAGAAAAGCCCTCAAACCCATCATAAAAATTGTTAAAACAACAATCATAACCAATAGTACTAAGCAGGTCATCAGTGCGGTATTTTAAAATTCAACGAGGCCTTTTACCTTAAAAATTAGGCAAAGAAACTGTCTCCTCAGCTACAGTTGACCAAAAGCAAACGGTAGCCTACAGAAATCTACACGAGGTGTGGAAACTAAACAGTCACGGTGCATTATAGGTTGAATTACTTCACAATCTAAATGTCCTTCCAATTAACTGTTTTAACTGGCATTGCTTAACAAATGACTTAATTTGCAGTTGTACAGGTCGCAAGAATATGTCCTATTTGAGTATTACAAAAACTTGGAATTAGACATACTTTGAGCTCATAGTGATCCACAATAACTACATTGTCTGGCTCTGTGGAAGCTTCCACAGTGTTCTCATCTGTTGCTGTCCTACCTGAGAATGTCCAGTAGGAGTCAGTTGAAGTGTCTAAGAATCTGGAATGACACAAATGTCTTCAGTCAGGTTTTCTGTTTATGTAGAATACAGTCTCAATGAAGTATCCTGTACCTGCAAAACAATCTCTTTCTACAAATACAGAGACAGAATTGTTATCATCTTCACTGAGAAATACTTGGCTTCTCCCTTCTTTCCAGCTAACGTCACTGCTCCATACAAATTTGAAACTGAGACAGAAAACAAACACCCCCCAATCAAACAAAAAGCAGATGTTCCTTGTGAACACTTAGATCCCAATTCCATGCCCAAGTAGCAAAATGCTGAAATATTTACAACCCGGTAAGAAATGTTCTCTGTGGATATCCAAAATCATCTAATCCATCCAAAGGCTACTGTCCACACACAGCATTTATCCATCTATACATCTGACAGATTTTTTAAACTAGGCATAAAAAGCACATCCTCACCTGCAGGTCTTTGATCTGGGTTGTATTCTAAGGCATTGTTACAGATTAGATCAATATCCTTCAGAAAGTCTCCTGCACTTAGGTATTGGGGCGAGTCAATTTTACTGAGAACTGGTGAAAGGTCCATTGCCTCTTTAATGACTGTTGCATAACCAGGTACCTGCCAATCAAATAGATGTGTTCAGAGGTTTTCTTACACTTGCACGCTGTCTACCAAAATCATTTGGAAAACTTTCAATAAATGTCTTCTTAAAACCCTGAATACTTGTGACGCATCAGAAGATGCTGAAATTAACCACTTCGCTTCTCAAAAACGGAAGGGCTCTTTCAACTGGCGTTACAGCTGCTACGAGAAGAAAAAATGAAGTAGGGAGGTCAGAAGCATGGTAGAGAAGGAACACCGAGGGTGGGAGAGTCATTTCACTTTGCTTCAGAAAAATCACAGCAATGAAATCTGAGTAAGCCATCCGACATTCTCTTTGTTGTTGACATTGAGAAAAAGGCGCACAAATTGCACCTCTGAGGCGTCTATTCCAGGCATCTGCTTTAGAATGAGATAACTGGGCTCAGGGGTGCTCATTTCTTTACTCAGACCGTAAGAGGCGCCTAATGACTAGTTTGCATGAGGACATATGTATTTGTCTAGATGTTTCACACCTCAAGAACCTAGGAGGAAAGGGGAAGAAAAGTCAGCGCATGCCTACGTGAACAGGACTTTGCTGATACGCGGGCATATTCCAGTTACATCTGTCTTTGAAGTATATGCCCCTAGTTTAGACTTTTTGAATACATGAAAGGAGAAAAAGGGACCTAAGCAGCAAATGGGAGGAAAAAGAAAACACACAGCACTTCAGGCTGATCTCATATTGAGGAGTTCCAGATGAAACAGAGAACAGAATCTCAAAACTTCTTTTACAAACTGCTGCTTCTACTCCTGTTCCCACAGAAACTGACAGTCCAATAAAGAGCTTCAGACTTCACTAACATAGTCCTGTAAATACTGTTTGTAATTATAAAGAAAGATCTCTGTGCTTTTCAGTGCTCTAACATGCCTACATATCAAAGCCTTTTCATGAGCAAGCCGTGGTGGCATTTGGTCTGACGGTTTAGAATGAAACCAGGGCTTTCAGCGAATAATCCAATCACAGATATTGGAGAGTCAGCAGAAGTAAAAGCCCTGCCTGCTTCTTGCAAAATCACAACAGTGCACTAGAGCAGTCCTAAAAACAAAGTTAAACCTTCCTTCCCCAAAATGCTGAGAAATACAAACACTGAGAAATTACAAGTACACACAGATAAGATGCTACGCACAGATCAACGCTCGTTTACCTTCTGTGGGTCAACGGGCTTTGTAAATTCCACGAAACGTCTGTCAGTGGCAAGTCTCTGAGTAAGCTCCCTTAAGAAAACTCTAAGTTCACGCAACGTATCCTCCAATTCCTCCTCCAGCAGTCCTACTTCTTCCTCTGTCGGCTCTTGAGGCTCAGCTGGTGATGCTACAGGCAGGACTTCCAATGTCCGGCGAACTTCAATTAACCAGGAAAAATTAGCCAATTCACAGTGCTCAAATACAAGCAGATGAAAAATTACCGATAGAAAATGACCAGCAAAGAAAATACCAAAGAGCTAGTAACTTTCAGTTAGGAAGGTTTTAGATGTACTTCTTAGATCCTCACCTGCTTTCTTTACCGGAGGCTTAACAGTTCCATTTAGAGTTAGGTCCTCAAAAAATTTTGTTCTGTCTTCCTTACTCGTAAACTTCTCCAAATTCCTTAATAAATAATTTTTGGATCGAAAGCAGAAGGAGAAAAAACATTTCAGATTTAAGGCCACAAAGAAATCATACTCTATTCCAAAAAGATGAGTACCTGTTAAAATTACTAATAACCTGAAGAAGACAAACTGAAGTTATCTTCTTGGCCTTAAAAGGCTACATTTTCACAGTTTAGCATGGCAAGTTCAAATATCACCTTTAAGAAACACCTGCAGAATTACATTTCAATGAAAGGATTGTGCAATGATAAAGTAATGGCATTCACCACATCCAAGATCGCTTACTTTGTATTTACTTGCCTTGCTGCCCTTTAGTTAGAACCTTTATGGCTATAGAGGGAAGAGAAAGGCTTCAGGAGACAAGTGAGGGCTTTTTGCTGAGTTTTTATTTCTGTACCAAAAGAAGGTGTCTGAAGTAGCTAGCACTTCTTGGGTTTCCTCCATTATTCAATTTCTAGTATCAAAAGGGAGGTAAGGAATTTCAAGACTTATTTTAGAAGGAATTTAGAACCAGCACACAAACTGCTGCGGAAACTTAAGCACTTTCAAAGCAGTTGACAATAAACACACCTACGTAAGACCCATTCTCTCCCCCAATAACTGAGACAAAATAATCAGAAGGAGAACAGCTTGTTCCTGTTTTGAACACCTTCCTTTAATGTAAACGCTCAGAAGTCATCCAAGTTATGCATGTACTTTTACTACAGTTTGTTTAGGAATACAACTATAAATTGATTTCAAAGTTACTTCAGCAGAAACTGGATCTCGGCTTTCCAGCTTAGAAAGCTTTGGCTCATATTTGGCTCGACTTGCTGAGGCGACCGGCTCTGGAGCAGACGTGTGCTGCAGCGGAGCGCGGGATCGGGACAGGCAGGGCTATTTTTCGGGCATCGAGCCTACGTGAGGGAGCCGCCAGGCACCGGCAGCCCTCGTGAGGGAGGCTGACGAGGCGTAGGCGGAGCCAGCAGCGTCAGCGACAGCTCCTCCCCCCGGCCGTTCAAAGGCAGCCCTTAGGGAGCGCGAGCGACCAGGAGCGCGGCGACCAGGGCCGGCAAACAGGGAGTGAAGCGGGGGGAGTGACGCGGCAGTTAGCGAGGCAGTGAGCGCGGGCAGGAAGGGCGGGGACCCATCGTCGCTCTGTTGCAGCTGCCTCTCCCTTCGGTGCTTGTAACCTGCTTGCGTAGAACCTGACCATGGTATCAACCAGGCAGAAAACCGTGGCCTCCGCATCTCGTGCGGCATCTCCAGCCACGGTCACCAGGGTGGCTACTCAGACGGAGGGCTCCGGGAAACACGCAGCCGTCCAGGTCCTGGGCTGCAGAGTGTGCCCCAGCCTTCTGTCGGTCTCCGACAGCAGTGGTGGGTATGCCTGTGGGAGGTGTGCCCAGGTTGAAGAACTGCTCAGACAGGTAGCGGTGCTCCGGGAGGAGGTGAACAGGCTCAGGAGCATCAGGGAATCGGAGATGGAAATTGACTGGTGGAGGTGCACTCTACCCTCTCTGAGGCAGGCTCACGAGCCTGCCACAGCACAGGCGTCTCCTGTTATGCAGAAGACGGAGGTTCCCTCCTCCTGCCAGGCAGCGGGAGGAGACCTAGATCAAGGGGGGGAATGGAGGCAGGTGCCTATTCGGGGTGGTAGGCGAGCCCTCTCTCTGCCCACCTCACCTTCTCATCTACCCTTAAATAATCGATATGAAGGACTAGAACAAGACAATCTGAATGACAAAGTAGATAAAAACCCGTCCCAGTTGGAGGGGGCGCCTAAGACAAGGCGACCTACACATCGCATTGCCACATCATCCTTCAAAAAAGAAAGAAGGGCTATTGTTATGGGGGGCTCCCTTCTGAAAGGGACAGAGGGACCGATATGCCGACCGGACCCAACCCGCAGAGAAGTCTGTTGCCTCCCTGGGGCTCGGGTGAGAGACTTCGCCAAGAAAGTCAAGCGCCTGGTACGGCCCACTGACTACTACCTGCTACTGGTCTTTCAGGCTGGTAGCGATGAAGTAGCAACGAGAAGTCCGAAGGCGATCAAAAGAGACTTTAGGGACTTGGGGTGACTACTTAGAGGATCAGGGGCGCAGGTTGTGTTTGCCTCTGTCCTTCCAATAGGGGGGATCGAAGCTGAAAGGCGTGCTGCTCACATAAACTCGTGGCTTCGAGACTGGTGTGACCGGCAGAACTTTGGGTTCTTTGATCACGGGAAGGTCTATGCTACACAGGGCCTGATGGCACCGGATGGGATGTGCCTCTCTCGGAGAGGGGTAAGGATCTTTGGTCAGGAGTTGGCAGGGCTGATAGATAGGGCTTTAAACTAGAGTCGAAGGGGGAAGGGGCTAAAACCAGGCACGCCGGTGAAGACCTAAGGGAAGGTACGCTAGAATCAGAGGGGCTGTGTGCCAGTGAGGTCCTTCGGGCAGATCCACAAGGTGCTGAGTGTAAGGAGACACACCTGAAGTGCTTCTACACGAACGCATGCAGTATGAGGAATAAAATGGATGAGCTAGAAGTCCTGGCCCAGTCCCGCAACTACGACATCATCGGCATAAGCGAAACCTGGTGGGATGAGTCCTGTGACTGGGGTGTCGCGATAGATGGTTACAGGCTCTTCAGGAGGGACAGGCAGGGTAGGCGAGGTGGTGGGGTGGCGATGTATGTGAAGCAGGGGCTGGACTGTGTGGAACTTCAGGTCGGCGATGGCGAAGTTGAGAGCCTCTGGGTAAGGATCAAGGGACGAACGAATAAAGGGGATGTCGTTGTGGGAGTCTATTACAGACCGCCTGGCCAGGACGATAGCGCCGATAAATTATTCTTTACAGAACTAAGAGAGGCCTTGAGATTAACTCCCCTTGTCCTTATGGGGGACTTCAACTTGCCAGACGTTAACTGGGAGTGCCACACGGCTGACACGAGCAAGTCCAGGAGGTTCATGAAGCACCTAGATGATAACTTCTTGGTGCAGGTGCTAACGGAGCCAACTAGGAAAGGTGCCCTCCTAGACCTGTTGCTAGAAAACAGGGAGGGTCTGGTGGGAGATGTGGTGATTGGTGGCCGCCTTGGTCATAGCGACCATGAAGTGGTTGAATTCAAAATTTACGGTGACAGAAGGAAAAGTGCCACCAAAACCTCATCCCTAGATATGGGGAAAGCGGACTTCAGGCTGCTCAGGGAACTAGTCAGCAAGGTCCCCTGGGAAACTGCTCTTGAAGGCCTCGATGTCCACCAGTGCTGGTCATTCTTTAAGCGATGCCTCCTAGAAGCACAAGATCAGGCAATTCCTAAATATCGCAAGTCAGGCAGGCGGGGCAGGAGGCCGGCGTGGCTGACCAGGAACATTCTAATGGAGATTAGGCGGAAACAGAGAGTGTTTCGCTACTGGAAGGAGGGCCAGGTGTCATGGAAAGGATACAGGGATGCTGTTCGTGTTTGTAGGGAGAAAATTCGTGTGGCCAAAGCACACCTAGAGTTGGAGCTGGCTGTGTCTGTGAGAGAAAATAAAAAGGGCTTTTTCAGATATGTGAATGGAAAAAAGAGAACTAAAGAATACATAGGGCCGCTCCTTGATAGGGAAGGTCTCCTCACAGACAATGACATAGGCAAAGCAGAGACGCTTAACGCCTTCTTTGCCTCTGTCTTCAATGCCAATGATGGGCTTCGGGACCCAGGGTGCCCTGAGCTGGAGGACCGGGACGGTGGGGATGACAAACTCCCAACCGACCCTGAACGTGTGCGGGATTTGCTACTCCACCTGGATCCCTACAAATCCATGGGTCCGGATGGGATTCATCCGCGGGTGCTGAAAGAGCTGGCGGACGTCATCGCGGAACCTCTCTCAATTATTTTTCAACGATCCTGGGAATTTGGAGAGGTCCCAGTAGACTGGAAGCTGGCAAATGTTGTGCCGATTTACAAGAAGGGTCAGAAAGAAGACCCTAGCAATTACAGGCCTGTCAGTCTCACGTCAGTGCCTGGTAAAATCATGGAGAAGATGGTTCTCGAACTTATTGAGGTGCACCTGGGGGACAAAGCAGTCATTGGTCCCAGCCAGCATGGGTTTGTGAAGGGTAGGTCCTGCCTAACTAACCTGATTTCCTTTTATGATAAGATCACCCGTATGATGGACCAAGGGAAACCAGCTGATGTGATTTTTTTGGACTTCAGCAAGGCTTTTGACACGGTTTCCCATAGGATCCTACTGGACAAAATGTCCACCATACAGCTAAATAAAAACATCATACGATGGGTGAGCAATTGGCTAACGGGCAGGGCCCAAAGGGTTATGGTAAATGGGGCTGCGTCAGGCTGGCGGGCGGTCACCAGTGGGGTCCCTCAAGGCTCCATTTTAGGGCCGGTACTTTTCAATATTTTTATAAACGATCTGGATGTAGGAATAGAAGGTATTTTGAGCAAGTTTGCTGATGACACCAAACTTGGAGGAGTTGTGGACTCGAATGAGGGTGGAAAGGCCTTGCAGAGGGATCTGGATAGGTTGGAGAGCTGGGCGATCACCAACCGCATGAAGTTCAATAAGAGCAAGTGCCGGGTCCTGCACCTGGGACGGGGAAACCCTGGCTGCACGTACAGACTGGGCGATGAGACGCTGGAGAGCAGCCTAGAAGAGAGGGATCTGGGGGTCGTGGTAGACAGCAAGTTGAATATGAGCCAGCAGTGTGCCCTGGCGGCCAGGAGGGCCAACCGTGTCCTGGGGTGCATCAAGCACGGCATCGCTAGTAGGTCAAGGGAGGTGATTGTCCCGCTCTACTCTGCGCTGGTGCGGCCTCACCTCGAGTACTGTGTGCAGTTCTGGGCACCACAGTATAAAAAGGACATGAAACTGTTGGAGAGTGTACAGAGGAGGGCTACGAAGATGGTGAAATGCCTGGAGGGGAAGACATACGAGGAACGGCTGAGGTCACTGGGCCTGTTCAGCCTGGAGAAGAGGAAGCTGAGGGGAGACCTCATCACAGTCTACAACTTCCTCGTAAGGGGGTGTCGAGAGGCAGGAGACCTTTTCTCCATTAACACCAGTGACAGGACCCGCGGGAACGGGGTTAAGCTGAGGCAGGGGAAATTTAGGCTTGACATCAGGAGGGGGTTCTTCACAGAGAGGGTGGTTGCACACTGGAACAGGCTCCCCAGGGAAGTGGTCACTGCACCGAGCCTGTCTGAATTTAAGAAGAGATTGGACTGTGCACTTAGTCACATGGTCTGAACTTTTGGGTAGACCTGTGCGGTGTCAAGAGTTGGACTTGATGATCCTTAAGGGTCCCTTCCAACTCAGGATATTCTATGATTCTATGATTCTATGATATGAAGAAAGAAGCTGATTTTTTTATTAAAGCGTTTCAATTCTCTACTAAATTGCATTATTAGCAGTTTACCCAGTACAGCATGAAATGACACACTGTCAGAAGAAATCTCTTCAGTAAAAATATCTTTTTGTCATTTACATTTCAAGCACTGCATATTTTGCACAAATTATGCTGGTGCTGTCTTCTGAGCATTTTGGATCAGCTAGCGAAAAGGAAAGCTTGGAGAAGAAAACTAAAACACTAAAAAAACTAAAACACGTAGAGTAGCCTGTTAAGACACAACTATCCAGTCATGTAACGGGTCTGTCCTTACTTGTACGGCTCACAAATGTTTTTACTAAAGGTGATGTCAAACAACAATTTCCTGCCTAAATGTAAAAACACCAAATCTGCTTATGTTTATTTTTTCGAGTTAAAACCACATCAGTTTGTAAATGAAGCGTTTTGTGAATTTTAATGCTTTGATTGCACATACTGCAACAGCACAAGTTGTATATGTACATGTAAAAACAAAACAAACAGAAGCCCCAGACCTTAGCTGCCTTACAAACAGAATAAAAAACAAGGCTACAAAAAGTACACGACATGCAGTCTGATACAGAGCCATCTACTGAGAGCACACAGTCTTATGAGGCAAGGAAAACTACTTTCTGGATCCCACTGAGACCAGCATTTCTTTCCACAGACAGAGCTCTATTAACAGCACCTCCCAGCTTCCTGAGCTGCTAGCAACATCCTCACTGTAAAATTCGGTATGGAAAATGTGGATGTGTACAACATCCATAATGTTTATGCTTTTCTCTAAAAGAAAAGTGGATTTTCAGACAGAAGCAAACATAACAGCACATGAAAACAAGGCCACCTCCATTACCAATGAATTTTGCTTACCTTACTTGCAACTCAATTGATCCTTTACATACAGTCAATGAATCCTATGAGAAGAAAAAGAAAAAAACATACCCCTCTGCATATTTCTTCTGGCGGTGCAATATTTGTAAACAGAATGGATAGGTCCAGGGTGTGAATGGGAAACTTCTCCAAAGCATGCAACACCGCAGATGCAAAATAAGAAACCTGGCCATATCCTGCTTTTCCTACTATTAGCAGATGAGGCTGACACGATGTCGGTTTGTAGTAAGCACTCCTAGAACAAGAGTCATAAGAAAACAAGTTTAGAAATGAGGTGCTGAATAGACACACAGATGTTCCAAGTACTTTTCCTATATACTTCCCCATCCCCCCTCCCCCCCCCAAATAATCTCCATTTTCCAGCAAGTAATAAGCTGTTCTGTGATCAGGAAGACTATCAAAGCCCATTTTCTTACAATCTTGTGCCATTACTCCCCCTCAGAAATCCCGCCCATCTCTATCGTGTCTGCTGTTCATTTGGCTGGGCTACGTAATGACTCCTCAAGTGTACACATGGACTGTCTAACCAAATACATAGACGACACCTGATCTGCTACCTGATATGGGGGAGCACAGCAACTTTCTCTCTCAGCACACACCAATCTGGATCTCATCACTTCCCATATACACCAGTCTTCAGAAGGTCTCAAGTTGAAGTACCCGAGAGATCTCTACATCTGTCAAGTTTAGCCGAAATGTGGCCCTAGTTACTGGAGAAGGTAGCAAGAAAGGAGCAGAACAGCTTTTCTAGAAAAAAATGGATGTGGGCGCTGAACCACATGGGCCATATCTAAAGCAGCACACAACTGGATCGGTTAAATGACAGCGGTACATTAAACACATGTAAGATTTCCAGTTAATTTATTCAGTCATTCTAATTGTTTCATCTTCTTCCCTTCTGTTTCCTATTCGTTACTAAAGACGCAAGACTTAATTTTCAAGACTGCAAATTAATAGCCTGGCAATCTTGCTTTCCTACTAGGAAATATATTTGCGAGAAGCATTTGCTTTTTTTCCACTACAATAAGGCTGTACCTTTACTGGCTTAAATCAAGGATGCTAGAGAGTTAACTTTGCTCAAAAGGACAGAACATTTCCTGGACAGCACAGCAACAGAAAGTGAGAAAAATAACTGACGCGACTGTGACAACATAATCTAACTTTCCAACCGTGGGCTTACGTGACTTCCACATTAAAATACCAAAAGATAACACAATTTGGTGGCTTAATGGTAACAAATAAAAACACCGTTTGAATTTGTCTCAAGGTGTTTTAACAAGCCATTTCTCAGTTTTCCTTCTGCTACAGAATTCACTACTTGTTTAGCAGTCCTGCAAAACAGAAGGGCAAAAGGTGGCAACACAAATCCAGAAAGTTGCTTATTTTTAGCTAAAAGGACAGACAGCACGTTTATGTGGTCTGGAGTCTTTCAAAGAATGCCATGGATTAAGTAGACATGTTCTAGTAGTCTGCGGATCACTTTGGCTCGGGAGGAGAAGCCTGGGCTTTTCACTTTGATCATTTAGAGCAACTTACTTCATTAGAACTTTAGTCCCTTCACACTTTCTTCTTGAGAATACCGAGCACCCCTTCAACACACAAACTTGATGTTCCCCCTTCATCTACCAACCCTCACCCTTTTAACGGCTGAAACTGTTTACAAAGACTCAGCAGTCCTAAGAATGTAAACATAATGGGGACCCATCTTTCTTTACCTGCAGAAACAGAGGAATTTTTCCTCTCGTCTGTCAGGCATTTTATCTGGTAGTTCATCTCCAGAGATTGAGGATGCGTCGTCATCACTGTCAAGTATATCATCTTGTAAAATAGGATTTAAATTGTCTGAAAGACAAAAGAGGTTTGTTAACTTTCCTGAATAGCCTGTGCCTCTTTCTCTTGCATTAATACAGCTTCTAAATCAGTGCCAAAACCATTGCTTCATTTGAGGGCACACACACAATGCTACTTCCTAGAGTTCATCCCACCACAGATCTAAGGAGATGGCACAAGTCTCAATAAAGCTGTCTTATGTCCCACTGATGTGTATGTATAAGGTACGCTACTCTCTTGGTGATTTTTTTCCCTCTTAGAATAAAGAAGATTAGGAACAATTTCTGTAGCTGCTAAATAGCTATAAAAACAAGACCCTTTCTTTCTGGAGGAGGTTCCCACAATGAAAGCACGGGGATTAAGGATGTGATGGTCACAGAATTCCATTCGTCTAGGACTACTGAGACCTGACAGAGAGACCAATGCATCTTCTACGTAAGGCTCCTTAAAGATCACTGAAGGAGAAGATAGAAGGCAGACAGCAGAGCGGGAGCGCAATTACCAATCCCCTAGCCTCTCTGCTTCCACAATCATTTAAATTAGGAGACTGGTGAAATATCACGATAGCTAAAACAATATTTAGCTTAAACCAGTTATACTTGTATCCTGGTCCCGATGTTCTTCAGAAAGGAATTAAAAACACCAACCTAAAAATGCTTCCCCTCCACGTATCGGAGTTTTTATTTTTAAAGGAAAAGAGGCGCCTTATACTTCAAACCTTCAGTCAACCTCTACAAATGCTAATTGTCTTAGCTACTGTCAGAAGCAGGATGCTTTAGCAGAGAACGCATAGTCCTCTACCGGGTGTTGGGTCATTCAGAGCTTCTATTTGGCATTGCAGTTTAGAATCCAGAATAAAACCTATGCATTATATTCCAGATATTCCCAAAATAAACACACGCACATGCAAATAATAAAATTCTACCATCACTATGTCTGGAAGGTTTCTGTATGCTGATTGCACAAACCACAAGCTTTCGCTCTGGCAGAATTTTAAAGAAGTGGATGCTACGGTTATACCTTGCTGTCGGTCCTTCTTTAGCGCAAGCTCTGCATGCAGGAATGTCTTCTGCACGGCTTGTAAAATATTCGCTACTGAATTTTCAAAAAGCGGCTTAAAAATGGGTGACAGTGCTTGTCCAGGTGAAGCCACAATCCTGTTTGAAGCTGGAACAACCTTCTTCAGAGCCATAAAAAAAGCCTTTGCTTTTATTTTCATGGAATTAACGTCTAGTCGCAATTTCTCCCCACTTGCACAGATCGGAGGATAGCGTCGACACACAGAGCACAGCGCAGCTTCAGCACATAAGGATTTTATATCTGCACCACATTACCTTAATAAACAAAAATCAAATGTTACATTAGTCAAGGCCCAGGTTTACAATATGCAACATTTAAAGAATTTGTAATGCCAAAACTAAACAGGTTAACAGGGACTTGAAAGTGCTACCGCCCTGCAGGGAAGTTTTGTTATGTTGCTCACTGCCTGATATCCTGTGCTTATTAAGCCGAAGCAGACTCCTCATCAAGACTATACTCTTGAGGAAGATGCCCCAAAACCATTCAATGTTCTCAGACAACATGAAGAACGACAACAAAAATAAATAGATGAAAGCACCTGATTGCTACGAAGGCGTGCCAGCTGACTCATGGACTAGTTGTGCAGAAAGGCACAAGAGCTTGGGTACTGCCTGGCACAAGCTAAGATTCTTCAGAACTTAGTCACAAGCATTAATCCATTTTGTTTTCAGTCTTACCAATGCATTTCTCAGCTAGCTCATCAAGCAACAGGTGCGGTGGCTTAGGGATCCGGTCACGAGTATGAATCTTGAAAATTTCTTTTCTAGCATGGAAACAAAATCATCGCATTTTAGCTTGTCCTAAGTTTTCCTTAAAAACACCCACAAAAACAAACAAACCAAAAATCAAACAAACAAAAAACAGTCTTCCCTCAAAACCCCCCATATATTAATATACTTTTCTTATTTGCTAAACTTTCAAGTATTGTACAGTTACGTAATATACACTCTGCATTTTCAACCAGGAAATCCAGTATTTCTTAATTTGTTACACTGAACTTTTGATAGGAACCTGCAATGAAAGAAAAGGCATTTATACCTTCTATAATAAGTTTCCAAAATATGAGACCTAATGACCCAGAGGAAAATACTGGAATGAAAAATTTATCCAGAAACAGATCTTTTTTCTCCAAAAAACTTCTCTAAAATTGAGCAAACTTTCATTGTGACAGTCTCATTAGTTCATCAATTTTTTTTTTCAGTCAGTAAATTCGCAAAAAGCACTTCTAGCGCTGTGTTTCAAGCTGCTACAATTACTATAAAGAAGAAAATAATTATGACTCAAACTACTACCACTGACCCGGGGAACAATCAAATGCAAATACGTCCCCTATCCATTCATAAAGGAAGTACTGAGACCAAGAACACAATGTCAAGATGAAAGCGCCTACGTGGATTAAATAATTAAGCAAACGGGAACAACTTCGGGAATCAAAGATTTGATTACAGAACTAACTACTTGGTGGTATCATCTTGACCATATATACTCAGTACCACATTTGCCGACCACGGTATGACACGGTGTCTCCACATATCACTCTTTTGCTCACGTTGTAAATTTTTTTTTCTATAAAGTTGGACTTTGCCACGTTAGCATTAACGTTGAATTTAAGTTCTCACCTCTTTATCTGGCAAGTTGAAGAGGAACTCTCTGTCAAAGCGTCCTGGTCTCCGTAAAGCAGGATCTATAGAATCTAGTCTGTTGGTGGCTCCGACTACCACAATCTCCCCTCTGTTGTCCATGTCATCCAGAAGTGTCAGAAGTGTTGAGATAATGGAACTAGTAGAAAAACATAATTTAGACTTACCAGTTCAGTAAATTTTGTTACATTCCACATGACTTTCTTCCATGAGTAGTCAAAAAGGACAAGCTTTTTAAGGACAAGATTCATTTTAAGACATAAAAAAATAGGTAAGTTAACACAGACCACGTGCTGATATCTGGCTTAGTGTATTGTTTTCAGCTATCGTTTAAAATCACCTGAAGTTTAGTGGAAATGAGTTACGAGTTTTCAGGATAAATTAATGTGTTCACAGGAAATTAAGCAGGTTATCATCTTTTTTTTTTTGTTCCCCAAAGATCAAGCAGATTTTAGGTAGGTGCAAAAATGTACTGCCTATGAATTTGGTCTTGTTTACTGGACTGCACAGGAGCGAGGCCATCTACCTCATCAAAGAAAATAACTGAAGGTCGCATCTGATAGGCCCAGAATGAAAACACAGAGTAAAACAGCAGTATTTGAAGAAAAAATTCACAAAAACATTATGGTTGGAATGTCACCAAAACGCGATTTTTCACTTTAGCATCTGGGACCTCTACTGATAGAGCTAATGGACTATCTGGCATGACTAACAGAAGATGGCAGTCTTCTTGGCAAACAAGAAAAAAAAAACACGAGTCAGAACTTAATTCAATTACAGGTTCGGGAAGCAAGCTTCCTTTATGAATTTAAATAACCATGCTTCCAGCCTGCATCTGTTAGATGCTTTCATCTATTTACTTTTTGTTGTCGTTCTTCGTGTTGTCTGAGAACATTGAATGGTTTTGGGGCATCTTCCTCAAGAGTATAGTCTTGATGAGGAGTCTGCTTCGGCTTAATAAGCACAGGATATCAGGCAGTGAGCAACATAACAAAACTTCCCTGCAGGGCGGTAGCACTTTCAAGTCCCTGTTAACCTGTTTAGTTTTGGCATTACAAATTCTTTAAATGTTGCATATTGTAAACCTGGGCCTTGACTAATGTAACATTTGATTTTTGTTTATTAAGGTAATGTGGTGCAGATATAAAATCCTTATGTGCTGAAGCTGCGCTGTGCTCTGTGTGTCGACGCTATCCTCCGATCTATGCAAGTGGGGAGAAATTGCGACTAGACGTTAATTCCATGAAAATAAAAGCAAAGGCTTTTTTTATGGCTCTGAAGAAGGTTGTTCCAGCTTCAAACAGGATTGTGGCTTCACCTGGACAAGCACTGTCACCCATTTTTAAGCCGCTTTTTGAAAATTCAGTAGCGAATATTTTACAAGCCGTGCAGAAGACATTCCTGCATGCAGAGCTTGCGCTAAAGAAGGACCGACAGCAAGGTATAACCGTAGCATCCACTTCTTTAAAATTCTGCCAGAGCGAAAGCTTGTGGTTTGTGCAATCAGCATACAGAAACCTTCCAGACATAGTGATGGTAGAATTTTATTATTTGCATGTGCGTGTGTTTATTTTGGGAATATCTGGAATATAATGCATAGGTTTTATTCTGGATTCTAAACTGCAATGCCAAATAGAAGCTCTGAATGACCCAACACCCGGTAGAGGACTATGCGTTCTCTGCTAAAGCATCCTGCTTCTGACAGTAGCTAAGACAATTAGCATTTGTAGAGGTTGACTGAAGGTTTGAAGTATAAGGCGCCTCTTTTCCTTTAAAAATAAAAACTCCGATACGTGGAGGGGAAGCATTTTTAGGTTGGTGTTTTTAATTCCTTTCTGAAGAACATCGGGACCAGGATACAAGTATAACTGGTTTAAGCTAAATATTGTTTTAGCTATCGTGATTTTTCACCAGTCTCCTAATTTAAATGATTGTGGAAGCAGAGAGGCTAGGGGATTGGTAATTGCGCTCCCGCTCTGCTGTCTGCCTTCTATCTTCTCCTTCAGTGATCTTTAAGGAGCCTTACGTAGAAGATGCATTGGTCTCTCTGTCAGGTCTCAGTAGTCCTAGACGAATGGAATTCTGTGACCATCACATCCTTAATCCCCGTGCTTTCATTGTGGGAACCTCCTCCAGAAAGAAAGGGTCTTGTTTTTATAGCTATTTAGCAGCTACAGAAATTGTTCCTAATCTTCTTTATTCTAAGAGGGAAAAAAATCACCAAGAGAGTAGCGTACCTTATACATACACATCAGTGGGACATAAGACAGCTTTATTGAGACTTGTGCCATCTCCTTAGATCTGTGGTGGGATGAACTCTAGGAAGTAGCATTGTGTGTGTGCCCTCAAATGAAGCAATGGTTTTGGCACTGATTTAGAAGCTGTATTAATGCAAGAGAAAGAGGCACAGGCTATTCAGGAAAGTTAACAAACCTCTTTTGTCTTTCAGACAATTTAAATCCTATTTTACAAGATGATATACTTGACAGTGATGACGACGCATCCTCAATCTCTGGAGATGAACTACCAGATAAAATGCCTGACAGACGAGAGGAAAAATTCCTCTGTTTCTGCAGGTAAAGAAAGATGGGTCCCCATTATGTTTACATTCTTAGGACTGCTGAGTCTTTGTAAACAGTTTCAGCCGTTAAAAGGGTGAGGGTTGGTAGATGAAGGGGGAACATCAAGTTTGTGTGTTGAAGGGGTGCTCGGTATTCTCAAGAAGAAAGTGTGAAGGGACTAAAGTTCTAATGAAGTAAGTTGCTCTAAATGATCAAAGTGAAAAGCCCAGGCTTCTCCTCCCGAGCCAAAGTGATCCGCAGACTACTAGAACATGTCTACTTAATCCATGGCATTCTTTGAAAGACTCCAGACCACATAAACGTGCTGTCTGTCCTTTTAGCTAAAAATAAGCAACTTTCTGGATTTGTGTTGCCACCTTTTGCCCTTCTGTTTTGCAGGACTGCTAAACAAGTAGTGAATTCTGTAGCAGAAGGAAAACTGAGAAATGGCTTGTTAAAACACCTTGAGACAAATTCAAACGGTGTTTTTATTTGTTACCATTAAGCCACCAAATTGTGTTATCTTTTGGTATTTTAATGTGGAAGTCACGTAAGCCCACGGTTGGAAAGTTAGATTATGTTGTCACAGTCGCGTCAGTTATTTTTCTCACTTTCTGTTGCTGTGCTGTCCAGGAAATGTTCTGTCCTTTTGAGCAAAGTTAACTCTCTAGCATCCTTGATTTAAGCCAGTAAAGGTACAGCCTTATTGTAGTGGAAAAAAAGCAAATGCTTCTCGCAAATATATTTCCTAGTAGGAAAGCAAGATTGCCAGGCTATTAATTTGCAGTCTTGAAAATTAAGTCTTGCGTCTTTAGTAACGAATAGGAAACAGAAGGGAAGAAGATGAAACAATTAGAATGACTGAATAAATTAACTGGAAATCTTACATGTGTTTAATGTACCGCTGTCATTTAACCGATCCAGTTGTGTGCTGCTTTAGATATGGCCCATGTGGTTCAGCGCCCACATCCATTTTTTTCTAGAAAAGCTGTTCTGCTCCTTTCTTGCTACCTTCTCCAGTAACTAGGGCCACATTTCGGCTAAACTTGACAGATGTAGAGATCTCTCGGGTACTTCAACTTGAGACCTTCTGAAGACTGGTGTATATGGGAAGTGATGAGATCCAGATTGGTGTGTGCTGAGAGAGAAAGTTGCTGTGCTCCCCCATATCAGGTAGCAGATCAGGTGTCGTCTATGTATTTGGTTAGACAGTCCATGTGTACACTTGAGGAGTCATTACGTAGCCCAGCCAAATGAACAGCAGACACGATAGAGATGGGCGGGATTTCTGAGGGGGAGTAATGGCACAAGATTGTAAGAAAATGGGCTTTGATAGTCTTCCTGATCACAGAACAGCTTATTACTTGCTGGAAAATGGAGATTATTTGGGGGGGGGAGGGGGGATGGGGAAGTATATAGGAAAAGTACTTGGAACATCTGTGTGTCTATTCAGCACCTCATTTCTAAACTTGTTTTCTTATGACTCTTGTTCTAGGAGTGCTTACTACAAACCGACATCGTGTCAGCCTCATCTGCTAATAGTAGGAAAAGCAGGATATGGCCAGGTTTCTTATTTTGCATCTGCGGTGTTGCATGCTTTGGAGAAGTTTCCCATTCACACCCTGGACCTATCCATTCTGTTTACAAATATTGCACCGCCAGAAGAAATATGCAGAGGGGTATGTTTTTTTCTTTTTCTTCTCATAGGATTCATTGACTGTATGTAAAGGATCAATTGAGTTGCAAGTAAGGTAAGCAAAATTCATTGGTAATGGAGGTGGCCTTGTTTTCATGTGCTGTTATGTTTGCTTCTGTCTGAAAATCCACTTTTCTTTTAGAGAAAAGCATAAACATTATGGATGTTGTACACATCCACATTTTCCATACCGAATTTTACAGTGAGGATGTTGCTAGCAGCTCAGGAAGCTGGGAGGTGCTGTTAATAGAGCTCTGTCTGTGGAAAGAAATGCTGGTCTCAGTGGGATCCAGAAAGTAGTTTTCCTTGCCTCATAAGACTGTGTGCTCTCAGTAGATGGCTCTGTATCAGACTGCATGTCGTGTACTTTTTGTAGCCTTGTTTTTTATTCTGTTTGTAAGGCAGCTAAGGTCTGGGGCTTCTGTTTGTTTTGTTTTTACATGTACATATACAACTTGTGCTGTTGCAGTATGTGCAATCAAAGCATTAAAATTCACAAAACGCTTCATTTACAAACTGATGTGGTTTTAACTCGAAAAAATAAACATAAGCAGATTTGGTGTTTTTACATTTAGGCAGGAAATTGTTGTTTGACATCACCTTTAGTAAAAACATTTGTGAGCCGTACAAGTAAGGACAGACCCGTTACATGACTGGATAGTTGTGTCTTAACAGGCTACTCTACGTGTTTTAGTTTTTTTAGTGTTTTAGTTTTCTTCTCCAAGCTTTCCTTTTCGCTAGCTGATCCAAAATGCTCAGAAGACAGCACCAGCATAATTTGTGCAAAATATGCAGTGCTTGAAATGTAAATGACAAAAAGATATTTTTACTGAAGAGATTTCTTCTGACAGTGTGTCATTTCATGCTGTACTGGGTAAACTGCTAATAATGCAATTTAGTAGAGAATTGAAACGCTTTAATAAAAAAATCAGCTTCTTTCTTCATATCATAGAATCATAGAATCATAGAATATCCTGAGTTGGAAGGGACCCTTAAGGATCATCAAGTCCAACTCTTGACACCGCACAGGTCTACCCAAAAGTTCAGACCATGTGACTAAGTGCACAGTCCAATCTCTTCTTAAATTCAGACAGGCTCGGTGCAGTGACCACTTCCCTGGGGAGCCTGTTCCAGTGTGCAACCACCCTCTCTGTGAAGAACCCCCTCCTGATGTCAAGCCTAAATTTCCCCTGCCTCAGCTTAACCCCGTTCCCGCGGGTCCTGTCACTGGTGTTAATGGAGAAAAGGTCTCCTGCCTCTCGACACCCCCTTACGAGGAAGTTGTAGACTGTGATGAGGTCTCCCCTCAGCTTCCTCTTCTCCAGGCTGAACAGGCCCAGTGACCTCAGCCGTTCCTCGTATGTCTTCCCCTCCAGGCATTTCACCATCTTCGTAGCCCTCCTCTGTACACTCTCCAACAGTTTCATGTCCTTTTTATACTGTGGTGCCCAGAACTGCACACAGTACTCGAGGTGAGGCCGCACCAGCGCAGAGTAGAGCGGGACAATCACCTCCCTTGACCTACTAGCGATGCCGTGCTTGATGCACCCCAGGACACGGTTGGCCCTCCTGGCCGCCAGGGCACACTGCTGGCTCATATTCAACTTGCTGTCTACCACGACCCCCAGATCCCTCTCTTCTAGGCTGCTCTCCAGCGTCTCATCGCCCAGTCTGTACGTGCAGCCAGGGTTTCCCCGTCCCAGGTGCAGGACCCGGCACTTGCTCTTATTGAACTTCATGCGGTTGGTGATCGCCCAGCTCTCCAACCTATCCAGATCCCTCTGCAAGGCCTTTCCACCCTCATTCGAGTCCACAACTCCTCCAAGTTTGGTGTCATCAGCAAACTTGCTCAAAATACCTTCTATTCCTACATCCAGATCGTTTATAAAAATATTGAAAAGTACCGGCCCTAAAATGGAGCCTTGAGGGACCCCACTGGTGACCGCCCGCCAGCCTGACGCAGCCCCATTTACCATAACCCTTTGGGCCCTGCCCGTTAGCCAATTGCTCACCCATCGTATGATGTTTTTATTTAGCTGTATGGTGGACATTTTGTCCAGTAGGATCCTATGGGAAACCGTGTCAAAAGCCTTGCTGAAGTCCAAAAAAATCACATCAGCTGGTTTCCCTTGGTCCATCATACGGGTGATCTTATCATAAAAGGAAATCAGGTTAGTTAGGCAGGACCTACCCTTCACAAACCCATGCTGGCTGGGACCAATGACTGCTTTGTCCCCCAGGTGCACCTCAATAAGTTCGAGAACCATCTTCTCCATGATTTTACCAGGCACTGACGTGAGACTGACAGGCCTGTAATTGCTAGGGTCTTCTTTCTGACCCTTCTTGTAAATCGGCACAACATTTGCCAGCTTCCAGTCTACTGGGACCTCTCCAAATTCCCAGGATCGTTGAAAAATAATTGAGAGAGGTTCCGCGATGACGTCCGCCAGCTCTTTCAGCACCCGCGGATGAATCCCATCCGGACCCATGGATTTGTAGGGATCCAGGTGGAGTAGCAAATCCCGCACACGTTCAGGGTCGGTTGGGAGTTTGTCATCCCCACCGTCCCGGTCCTCCAGCTCAGGGCACCCTGGGTCCCGAAGCCCATCATTGGCATTGAAGACAGAGGCAAAGAAGGCGTTAAGCGTCTCTGCTTTGCCTATGTCATTGTCTGTGAGGAGACCTTCCCTATCAAGGAGCGGCCCTATGTATTCTTTAGTTCTCTTTTTTCCATTCACATATCTGAAAAAGCCCTTTTTATTTTCTCTCACAGACACAGCCAGCTCCAACTCTAGGTGTGCTTTGGCCACACGAATTTTCTCCCTACAAACACGAACAGCATCCCTGTATCCTTTCCATGACACCTGGCCCTCCTTCCAGTAGCGAAACACTCTCTGTTTCCGCCTAATCTCCATTAGAATGTTCCTGGTCAGCCACGCCGGCCTCCTGCCCCGCCTGCCTGACTTGCGATATTTAGGAATTGCCTGATCTTGTGCTTCTAGGAGGCATCGCTTAAAGAATGACCAGCACTGGTGGACATCGAGGCCTTCAAGAGCAGTTTCCCAGGGGACCTTGCTGACTAGTTCCCTGAGCAGCCTGAAGTCCGCTTTCCCCATATCTAGGGATGAGGTTTTGGTGGCACTTTTCCTTCTGTCACCGTAAATTTTGAATTCAACCACTTCATGGTCGCTATGACCAAGGCGGCCACCAATCACCACATCTCCCACCAGACCCTCCCTGTTTTCTAGCAACAGGTCTAGGAGGGCACCTTTCCTAGTTGGCTCCGTTAGCACCTGCACCAAGAAGTTATCATCTAGGTGCTTCATGAACCTCCTGGACTTGCTCGTGTCAGCCGTGTGGCACTCCCAGTTAACGTCTGGCAAGTTGAAGTCCCCCATAAGGACAAGGGGAGTTAATCTCAAGGCCTCTCTTAGTTCTGTAAAGAATAATTTATCGGCGCTATCGTCCTGGCCAGGCGGTCTGTAATAGACTCCCACAACGACATCCCCTTTATTCGTTCGTCCCTTGATCCTTACCCAGAGGCTCTCAACTTCGCCATCGCCGACCTGAAGTTCCACACAGTCCAGCCCCTGCTTCACATACATCGCCACCCCACCACCTCGCCTACCCTGCCTGTCCCTCCTGAAGAGCCTGTAACCATCTATCGCGACACCCCAGTCACAGGACTCATCCCACCAGGTTTCGCTTATGCCGATGATGTCGTAGTTGCGGGACTGGGCCAGGACTTCTAGCTCATCCATTTTATTCCTCATACTGCATGCGTTCGTGTAGAAGCACTTCAGGTGTGTCTCCTTACACTCAGCACCTTGTGGATCTGCCCGAAGGACCTCACTGGCACACAGCCCCTCTGATTCTAGCGTACCTTCCCTTAGGTCTTCACCGGCGTGCCTGGTTTTAGCCCCTTCCCCCTTCGACTCTAGTTTAAAGCCCTATCTATCAGCCCTGCCAACTCCTGACCAAAGATCCTTACCCCTCTCCGAGAGAGGCACATCCCATCCGGTGCCATCAGGCCCTGTGTAGCATAGACCTTCCCGTGATCAAAGAACCCAAAGTTCTGCCGGTCACACCAGTCTCGAAGCCACGAGTTTATGTGAGCAGCACGCCTTTCAGCTTCGATCCCCCCTATTGGAAGGACAGAGGCAAACACAACCTGCGCCCCTGATCCTCTAAGTAGTCACCCCAAGTCCCTAAAGTCTCTTTTGATCGCCTTCGGACTTCTCGTTGCTACTTCATCGCTACCAGCCTGAAAGACCAGTAGCAGGTAGTAGTCAGTGGGCCGTACCAGGCGCTTGACTTTCTTGGCGAAGTCTCTCACCCGAGCCCCAGGGAGGCAACAGACTTCTCTGCGGGTTGGGTCCGGTCGGCATATCGGTCCCTCTGTCCCTTTCAGAAGGGAGCCCCCCATAACAATAGCCCTTCTTTCTTTTTTGAAGGATGATGTGGCAATGCGATGTGTAGGTCGCCTTGTCTTAGGCGCCCCCTCCAACTGGGACGGGTTTTTATCTACTTTGTCATTCAGATTGTCTTGTTCTAGTCCTTCATATCGATTATTTAAGGGTAGATGAGAAGGTGAGGTGGGCAGAGAGAGGGCTCGCCTACCACCCCGAATAGGCACCTGCCTCCATTCCCCCCCTTGATCTAGGTCTCCTCCCGCTGCCTGGCAGGAGGAGGGAACCTCCGTCTTCTGCATAACAGGAGACGCCTGTGCTGTGGCAGGCTCGTGAGCCTGCCTCAGAGAGGGTAGAGTGCACCTCCACCAGTCAATTTCCATCTCCGATTCCCTGATGCTCCTGAGCCTGTTCACCTCCTCCCGGAGCACCGCTACCTGTCTGAGCAGTTCTTCAACCTGGGCACACCTCCCACAGGCATACCCACCACTGCTGTCGGAGACCGACAGAAGGCTGGGGCACACTCTGCAGCCCAGGACCTGGACGGCTGCGTGTTTCCCGGAGCCCTCCGTCTGAGTAGCCACCCTGGTGACCGTGGCTGGAGATGCCGCACGAGATGCGGAGGCCACGGTTTTCTGCCTGGTTGATACCATGGTCAGGTTCTACGCAAGCAGGTTACAAGCACCGAAGGGAGAGGCAGCTGCAACAGAGCGACGATGGGTCCCCGCCCTTCCTGCCCGCGCTCACTGCCTCGCTAACTGCCGCGTCACTCCCCCCGCTTCACTCCCTGTTTGCCGGCCCTGGTCGCCGCGCTCCTGGTCGCTCGCGCTCCCTAAGGGCTGCCTTTGAACGGCCGGGGGGAGGAGCTGTCGCTGACGCTGCTGGCTCCGCCTACGCCTCGTCAGCCTCCCTCACGAGGGCTGCCGGTGCCTGGCGGCTCCCTCACGTAGGCTCGATGCCCGAAAAATAGCCCTGCCTGTCCCGATCCCGCGCTCCGCTGCAGCACACGTCTGCTCCAGAGCCGGTCGCCTCAGCAAGTCGAGCCAAATATGAGCCAAAGCTTTCTAAGCTGGAAAGCCGAGATCCAGTTTCTGCTGAAGTAACTTTGAAATCAATTTATAGTTGTATTCCTAAACAAACTGTAGTAAAAGTACATGCATAACTTGGATGACTTCTGAGCGTTTACATTAAAGGAAGGTGTTCAAAACAGGAACAAGCTGTTCTCCTTCTGATTATTTTGTCTCAGTTATTGGGGGAGAGAATGGGTCTTACGTAGGTGTGTTTATTGTCAACTGCTTTGAAAGTGCTTAAGTTTCCGCAGCAGTTTGTGTGCTGGTTCTAAATTCCTTCTAAAATAAGTCTTGAAATTCCTTACCTCCCTTTTGATACTAGAAATTGAATAATGGAGGAAACCCAAGAAGTGCTAGCTACTTCAGACACCTTCTTTTGGTACAGAAATAAAAACTCAGCAAAAAGCCCTCACTTGTCTCCTGAAGCCTTTCTCTTCCCTCTATAGCCATAAAGGTTCTAACTAAAGGGCAGCAAGGCAAGTAAATACAAAGTAAGCGATCTTGGATGTGGTGAATGCCATTACTTTATCATTGCACAATCCTTTCATTGAAATGTAATTCTGCAGGTGTTTCTTAAAGGTGATATTTGAACTTGCCATGCTAAACTGTGAAAATGTAGCCTTTTAAGGCCAAGAAGATAACTTCAGTTTGTCTTCTTCAGGTTATTAGTAATTTTAACAGGTACTCATCTTTTTGGAATAGAGTATGATTTCTTTGTGGCCTTAAATCTGAAATGTTTTTTCTCCTTCTGCTTTCGATCCAAAAATTATTTATTAAGGAATTTGGAGAAGTTTACGAGTAAGGAAGACAGAACAAAATTTTTTGAGGACCTAACTCTAAATGGAACTGTTAAGCCTCCGGTAAAGAAAGCAGGTGAGGATCTAAGAAGTACATCTAAAACCTTCCTAACTGAAAGTTACTAGCTCTTTGGTATTTTCTTTGCTGGTCATTTTCTATCGGTAATTTTTCATCTGCTTGTATTTGAGCACTGTGAATTGGCTAATTTTTCCTGGTTAATTGAAGTTCGCCGGACATTGGAAGTCCTGCCTGTAGCATCACCAGCTGAGCCTCAAGAGCCGACAGAGGAAGAAGTAGGACTGCTGGAGGAGGAATTGGAGGATACGTTGCGTGAACTTAGAGTTTTCTTAAGGGAGCTTACTCAGAGACTTGCCACTGACAGACGTTTCGTGGAATTTACAAAGCCCGTTGACCCACAGAAGGTAAACGAGCGTTGATCTGTGCGTAGCATCTTATCTGTGTGTACTTGTAATTTCTCAGTGTTTGTATTTCTCAGCATTTTGGGGAAGGAAGGTTTAACTTTGTTTTTAGGACTGCTCTAGTGCACTGTTGTGATTTTGCAAGAAGCAGGCAGGGCTTTTACTTCTGCTGACTCTCCAATATCTGTGATTGGATTATTCGCTGAAAGCCCTGGTTTCATTCTAAACCGTCAGACCAAATGCCACCACGGCTTGCTCATGAAAAGGCTTTGATATGTAGGCATGTTAGAGCACTGAAAAGCACAGAGATCTTTCTTTATAATTACAAACAGTATTTACAGGACTATGTTAGTGAAGTCTGAAGCTCTTTATTGGACTGTCAGTTTCTGTGGGAACAGGAGTAGAAGCAGCAGTTTGTAAAAGAAGTTTTGAGATTCTGTTCTCTGTTTCATCTGGAACTCCTCAATATGAGATCAGCCTGAAGTGCTGTGTGTTTTCTTTTTCCTCCCATTTGCTGCTTAGGTCCCTTTTTCTCCTTTCATGTATTCAAAAAGTCTAAACTAGGGGCATATACTTCAAAGACAGATGTAACTGGAATATGCCCGCGTATCAGCAAAGTCCTGTTCACGTAGGCATGCGCTGACTTTTCTTCCCCTTTCCTCCTAGGTTCTTGAGGTGTGAAACATCTAGACAAATACATATGTCCTCATGCAAACTAGTCATTAGGCGCCTCTTACGGTCTGAGTAAAGAAATGAGCACCCCTGAGCCCAGTTATCTCATTCTAAAGCAGATGCCTGGAATAGACGCCTCAGAGGTGCAATTTGTGCGCCTTTTTCTCAATGTCAACAACAAAGAGAATGTCGGATGGCTTACTCAGATTTCATTGCTGTGATTTTTCTGAAGCAAAGTGAAATGACTCTCCCACCCTCGGTGTTCCTTCTCTACCATGCTTCTGACCTCCCTACTTCATTTTTTCTTCTCGTAGCAGCTGTAACGCCAGTTGAAAGAGCCCTTCCGTTTTTGAGAAGCGAAGTGGTTAATTTCAGCATCTTCTGATGCGTCACAAGTATTCAGGGTTTTAAGAAGACATTTATTGAAAGTTTTCCAAATGATTTTGGTAGACAGCGTGCAAGTGTAAGAAAACCTCTGAACACATCTATTTGATTGGCAGGTACCTGGTTATGCAACAGTCATTAAAGAGGCAATGGACCTTTCACCAGTTCTCAGTAAAATTGACTCGCCCCAATACCTAAGTGCAGGAGACTTTCTGAAGGATATTGATCTAATCTGTAACAATGCCTTAGAATACAACCCAGATCAAAGACCTGCAGGTGAGGATGTGCTTTTTATGCCTAGTTTAAAAAATCTGTCAGATGTATAGATGGATAAATGCTGTGTGTGGACAGTAGCCTTTGGATGGATTAGATGATTTTGGATATCCACAGAGAACATTTCTTACCGGGTTGTAAATATTTCAGCATTTTGCTACTTGGGCATGGAATTGGGATCTAAGTGTTCACAAGGAACATCTGCTTTTTGTTTGATTGGGGGGTGTTTGTTTTCTGTCTCAGTTTCAAATTTGTATGGAGCAGTGACGTTAGCTGGAAAGAAGGGAGAAGCCAAGTATTTCTCAGTGAAGATGATAACAATTCTGTCTCTGTATTTGTAGAAAGAGATTGTTTTGCAGGTACAGGATACTTCATTGAGACTGTATTCTACATAAACAGAAAACCTGACTGAAGACATTTGTGTCATTCCAGATTCTTAGACACTTCAACTGACTCCTACTGGACATTCTCAGGTAGGACAGCAACAGATGAGAACACTGTGGAAGCTTCCACAGAGCCAGACAATGTAGTTATTGTGGATCACTATGAGCTCAAAGTATGTCTAATTCCAAGTTTTTGTAATACTCAAATAGGACATATTCTTGCGACCTGTACAACTGCAAATTAAGTCATTTGTTAAGCAATGCCAGTTAAAACAGTTAATTGGAAGGACATTTAGATTGTGAAGTAATTCAACCTATAATGCACCGTGACTGTTTAGTTTCCACACCTCGTGTAGATTTCTGTAGGCTACCGTTTGCTTTTGGTCAACTGTAGCTGAGGAGACAGTTTCTTTGCCTAATTTTTAAGGTAAAAGGCCTCGTTGAATTTTAAAATACCGCACTGATGACCTGCTTAGTACTATTGGTTATGATTGTTGTTTTAACAATTTTTATGATGGGTTTGAGGGCTTTTCTTTGGGGATGTTTATTATGTATTTAATTTTTTTTGCATGCTTTGATGTATTAGGAACCTGAAAAGGATCTTTATTTCTTGCAGTGATGATTTTAAACCTGAAGATAGCAGGTTGACATAAACTAGCTAGTCATGGATAAGCGACTACTTTTCTGAAATTCCTTCAAAATGCAGTATTAGGATTTCCCATTGTTGTGGTTTAACCCAGCCGGCAGCTAAACACCACACAGCCATTCGCTCACCCTCCCCCCTCCCTCTCAGGGCTGGGGGGAGAAACGGGAAAGTGAAGCCTGCGAGCTGAGATAAAGACAGTTTATTAAGACAGGAAAATAAGAATAACAATAATAATAATGATGATAATAGTATTACTAATAATAATGTGTACGAAACAAGTGATGCACAATGCAATTGCTCACCACCTGCTGACCGATGCCCAGCCCAGCCCCGAGCAGCCGGCCCCCACCCCGGCCAGCCACCCCTATATATTGTTTAGCATGACGTCAGATGGTATGGAATACCCCTTTGGCCGGTTTGGGTCAGCTGTCCTGGGTCTGTCCCCTCCCAGCTCCCGCTGCACCCCCAGCCTGCTCGCTGGCAGGACAGAGCGAGAAGCTGAAAAGTCCTTGGCTTGGTGTAAGCACTGCTCTGCGACAATTAAAACATCAGCATGTTATCAGTGCTCTTCTCATCCTAATCCAAAACATAGCACCCTACCAGCTACTAGGAGGAAAATTAACTCTGTCCTAACTGAAACCAGGACACCCATCCATACTATTGCAGTGTAATAAGGGTTTGCCAATCCCTCACGGGAGGAAGGTGGTTATCCTAGGCTCCAGTGGGGGAAATGGGTAAGAGTGGCCCTAGGTACGTGAGGAAAAAGGTTCCTTTGCATGAGTTGGAGAGGGCATGAGTAAGGACCATCTTGAGTGGAGAGCAGAATGAGGGAAATTAGAAATTAGAACGAGGAAATTAGAATTTAGGAAAATTGCTAGGAGTCATGGAGGTTGGCCCAAAACAGATTAGGACTGCTGTTTCTGTGCTGCATGAATCCTGTGTGGGGAGATTATGAGCAGATAAGAATCCTCTTTGGTAAAGGGGCTTGTCAACACAATTTTTGTCACATCCTTAAGCTGTGACCTAATTTGTAGAGGCGATACTAACTTTTTAAAGGCGTGTTCCTAAGGAAGCAGATTCCAGGTTTCTCTGTTGTTCGTGTCTGCCAATATATATGGAAAAGCCATAGAGGTTTTTCACAGAGTCAGCTAGGTAAACCTCAAGAAGTAGCTGGATTTTTGTTGTTGTTGTTTGCTCCTTTGTCCTCGAACCTGATGAACTTGCCGAGGCGACCGGCTCCGGGGCAGACGCGTGCTGCAGCGGAGCGCGGGATCGGGACAGGCAGGGCTATTTTTCGGGCATCGAGCCTACGTGAGGGAGCCGCCAGGCACCGGCAGCCCTCGTGAGGGAGGCTGACGAGGCGTAGGCGGAGCCAGCAGCGTCAGCGACAGCTCCTCCCCCCGGCCGTTCAAAGGCAGCCCTTAGGGAGCGCGAGCGACCAGGAGCGCGGCGAACAGGGAGTGACACGGGGGGAGTGACGCGGCAGTTAGCGAGGCAGTGAGCGCAGGCAGGGCGGGCAGGCAGGGCGGAGCGCTCACACCCGCCCATAGGGACAACTCCTCCAACGGCACTCTCCCGTCAGCTGGGCTGCGATGGTCTCCACCAGGCACGGTGCTTTCTCTAGGAAGTCAGTACACACCCAGACCGACTGCCCGTCCAAACACGCGGCAGTTCAGGTCTCCGGATGCGGGGAGTGTCTGAGCCTCTTGCTGCCATCGGCGGGGGGCAGAGAGACTGCTTGCGTGAGGTGCGAGCAGGTGGACGACCTGGTCCGCATGGTGGCGGAACTCAAGGAGGAGGTGCAGAGGTTGAGGGATATCAGGGAGTGCGAGCTGGAGATAGACTGGTGGAGCGACTCCCTGCAGGACCGGAGGGAGAGGGACCAGGGTGAGATGCTCCAAAGGGGGGTGGACCCCCTGCCCTGTTGCCATCGGGCAGAGGGAGGGGACCTGCGAGTTGAGGAGGAATGGAGGCAGGTCCCTGCTCAACCTCGCAGGAGATGCCCTCCCCTTCCGGTGCCGCCTTCCCAGGTGCCCTTGAACAATAGGTTTGAGGCCCTGGAGCTGGAGAGACCGGTGGGTGAGGATGAGGTAGGAAGCCTACCCGGGAGGATGCCTGAGGTGAGGAAGTTGACTCCACGCCTCAGGACTGCCTCCACCAAGAAAGAAAGAAGGGTGATTGTTGTGGGCGACTCCCTCCTCAGGGGAACGGAGGGCCCTATTTGTCGGCCTGACCCCACACGTAGGGAAGTCTGCTGCCTCCCTGGGGCCAGGGTCAGAGACGTTACCAGGAAGCTTCCAAACCTGGTTCGCCCCTCTGACTATTACCCGCTTTTGATAGTCCAGGCTGGCAGTGACGATGTTGAAAAGAGAAGCCTCAAGGCTATCAAACAGGACTATAGGGGGCTGGGACGATTGGTGGAGGGAGCGGGAGTGCAGGTGGTGTTTTCGTCTATCCCTACGGGGGAAGGGAGAGGCACGGAGAGGACACGGAAAGCTCGCGTGGTTAATAGGTGGCTCAGAGGCTGGTGCCAGCACAGAAATTTTGTTTTTTTTCACCATGGGGAGCTTTACTCGGCACCTGGCCTGATGGCCCCAGATGGGTCCCTATCTCCAAGGGGAAAACGGATCCTAGGCCAGGAGCTGGCGGGGCTCATAGAGAGCGCTTTAAACTAGGGAAGAAGGGGGACGGGGCTCAAACAAGGCTTGTTGGAGCTGTGCCAGGGGAAACAATGGCTAGGCCGGGGAAGAAGGCGATGGCCCAGCTGAAGTGCATCTACACTAATGCACGCAGCATGGGTAACAAACAGGAGGAGCTGGAAGCCATCGTGCAGCAGGCAGGCTACGACTTGGTTGCCATCACGGAGACGTGGTGGGACCGCTCCCACGACTGGAGTGCTGCAATGCCTGGCTATCGGCTCTTCAGGAGGGACAGGCAGCACAGAGGGGGTGGTGGCGTGGCTCTCTACATTAGAGAATCTTTCGATGTTGTGGAACTCCAGGCTGGAAATGATAAGGTTGAATCCCTGTGGGTTAGGATCCGCGGGAAGGCCGGCAAGGCTAGCATCCTGGTCGGGGTCTGTTACAGACCGCCGAACCAGGATGAGGAGACGGATGAGGAGTTTTATAGGCAACTGACAGAAGTTGCAAAATCGTCGGCGCTTGTCCTCGTGGGGGACTTCAACTTCCCGGACATATCCTGGAAACACAACACGGCACAGAGAAAGAAGTCTAGGAGGTTTCTGGAGAGCGTGGGAGATAGCTTCCTGACGCAGCTGGTCAGTGAACCTACCAGGGGTGGTGCCCCGCTAGACCTTCTCTTCACAAACAGAGAAGGACTGGTGGGAGATGTGGTGGTTGGAAACTGTCTTGGGCAGAGTGACCACGAAATGGTAGAGTTCTCTATTCTTGGCGAGGCCAGGAAGGGGACCAGTAAAACTGCTGTATTGGACTTCCGGAGGGCTGACTTTGAGCTGCTCAGGACGCTGGTTGGCCGAGTCCCTTGGGAGGCGGTTCTGAAGGGCAGAGGAGTCCAGGAAGGCTGGGCGCTCCTCAAGAAGGAAATCGTGATGGCACAGGAGCGGTCCGTCCCCACGTGCCCAAAGACGAGCCGGCGTGGAAGAAGACCGGCCTGGCTCAACAGAGAGTTGCGGCTTGTGCTTAGCAGAAAAAAGAGGGTTTATAATCTTTGGAAAAAAGGGCGGGCCACTGAGGAGGACTACAAGGATGTAGCGAGGCTGTGCAGGGAGAAAATTAGAAAGGCCAAAGCTCATCTGGAGCTCAACCTGGCTACTGCCGTTAAAGACAACAAAAAATCCTTCTACAAATATATCAACGCGAAACGGAGGACTAAGGAGAATCTCCATCCTTTACTGGATGCGAGGGGAAACCTAGTTACTAAGGATGAGGAAAAGGCTGAGGTGCTTAATGCCGCCTTTGCCTCAGTCTTTAGCGGCAATACCGGTTGTTCTCCGGACACCCAGTGCCTTGAGCTGGTGGAAGGGGATGGGGAGCAGGATGTGGCCTTCGCTATCCATGAGGAAATGGTTGGCGACCTGCTACGGAGCTTGGATGTGCGCAAGTCGATGGGACCGGATGGGATGCACCCGAGGGTACTGAAAGAACTGGCGGAGGAGCTGGCCGAGCCGCTTTCCATCATTTATCGGCAGTCCTGGCTATCAGGGGAGGTCCCAGTTGACTGGCGGCTAGCCAATGTGACGCCTATCTATAAGAAGGGCTGCAGGGCAGACCCGGGGAACTATAGGCCTGTCAGTTTGACCTCAGTGCCAGGAAAGCTCATGGAGCAGATTATCTTGAGGGTCATCACGCGGCACTTGCAGGGCAAGCAGGCGATCAGGCCCAGTCAGCATGGGTTTATGAAAGGCAGGTCCTGCTTGACGAACCTGATCTCCTTCTATGACCAAGTGACGCGCTTGGTGGATGAGGGAAAGGCTGTGGACGTGGTCTACCTTGACCTCAGTAAGGCTTTTGACACAGTTCCCCACAACATTCTCCTCAAGAAACTGGCTGCTCGGGGCTTGGACTGGCGTACGCTTCGCTGGGTTAGAAACTGGCTGGGTGGCCAGGCCCAGAGAGTTGTGGTGAATGGAGTCAAATCTGGTTGGAGGCCGCTCACTAGTGGTGTCCCCCAGGGCTCGGTACTGGGGCCGGCTCTCTTTAATATCTTTATCGATGATCTGGATGAGGGCGTCCAGTGCACCCTCAGTAAGTTTGCAGATGACACCAAGCTAAGTGCGTGTGTCGATCTGCTCGAGGGCAGGAAGGCTCTGCAGGAGGATCTGGATAGGCTGGAGCGATGGGCTGAGGTCAACTGCATGAAGTTCAACAAGGCCAAGTGCCGGGTCCTGCACCTGGGGCGCAACAACCCCAAGCAGAGCTACAGGCTGGGAGATGAGTGGCTGGAAAGCTGCCTGGCCGAGAAGGACCTGGGAGTATTGGTTGATAGTCGGCTGAATATGAGCCAGCAGTGTGCTCAGGTGGCCAAGAAGGCCAACGGCATCCTGGCCTGCATAAGAAGCAGTGTGGCCAGCAGGTCGAGGGAAGTGATTGTGCCCCTGTACTCGGCTCTGGTGAGGCCGCACCTCGAGTACTGTGTTCAGTTTTGGGCCCCTCGCTACAGGAAGGACATGGACGTGCTCGAGCGAGTCCAGAGAAGGGCGACCAAGCTGGTGAGGGGTCTGGAGAACAAGTCTTACGAGGAGCGGCTGAGGGAGCTGGGCTTGTTCAGCCTGGAGAAGAGGAGGCTCAGGGGCGACCTTATCGCTCTCTACAGTTACCTTAAAGGAGGCTGTAGAGAGGTGGGGGTTGGTCTGTTCTCCTGCGTGCCTGGTGACAGGACGAGGGGGGATGGGCGAAAGTTGCGACAGGGGAGTTTTAGGTTGGATGTTAGGAAGTACTTCTTTACCGAAAGGGTTATTAAGCATTGGAACGGGCTGCCCAGGGAGGTGGTGGAGTCAGCATCCCTGGAGGTCTTTAAAAGACGTTTAGATGTAGAGCTTAGCGATATGGTTTAGTGGAGTACTTAGTGTTAGGTCGAAGGTTGGACTCGATGATCTTGATGTCTCTTCCAACCTAGAAATCTGTGATACTGTGATACTGTGAACTTCTTGATCAGCGTGCAGCCATCTACATGGCAGCAGTTAGGTACAGTTTCACATGGGACCTCGACCTTTCTCAGATTTTCCTTTTCTGTTTACTGCAGCTGAAAGCGCTCTGGGTGTTTTCCGTGTGTTTTATCTCCATGTTGTATAGAATGAAGTTGAGGGGAATACTCAGGTTTTGTGCTAGGTGGTCTGAGGCAGGCAGAGGCAGAGTTTGATGGTAAGATGATGAGCAGCAGTATTTCCAGGGCGCAGTAGTATTTCCGTTTGGCATGGCTGCTCTCTAAAGCTACATACTCACAGTCTCACAGCAATAGTGAACAGCTGTGGCGGTGGAAGAAGGTGCTGCCACTAGCTTGTCACTGTGGCTGTGCCAGAGATTATCATCTCTGCATCTTTGGTAATAGAAACGACTGTGTGAGAGATTGGTAATTGCTACAAGCAGTCTCTACTATTTATCCAGCCCTGAATTGAAAGGTAGGATTGAACTAACTAGTCTAACTTTGCTTTGGGTGCTTGAGCAATCTGTTCTGCCAGCAGAGTTGTAGGCATGGTACACATTTGGCTAAAGGGTAAAGGGAATCGCCTAAGGATGCTTCCTTCTCCAGCTGGCACAGCTGTATCTACAAGATCTGTAGCCCAGCTTCAAAACATGCTTTTTACAGCGCCCTGTGCTGCTGCAACGGCTTCTCTAGTGAAATGCAACAGTGGCTTTGCTGTGGCAGCAACTATCCTACAAAGAGGATCGTGTCATTCCCTGCTGCTTTGGAAGCAGCTGACTTGCAATTATGACCATAGATGTGATAGATTGATTAGTAATAAAAGATTGTCTGAAATGTAAGCCTTTCCTTTCTCTGAAGTATGAAAAATGAACTCATTTTCTCCACTGAAATCACATGGGATATTTAATCTGTTCTCTGAAGCGTCACATTTTATTTAAGAGCGTAAGAAAAGTAGGATGTCACTTGTTACTGTTGAACCTCTGGAAACATAAAGAGCGTATTCAAAGGATCTCGTGCTCTTGTAAGGTTATTTGTTTTTTTCCCCATTGTTTTCTTCAGAAACTGTTGCACACTGTCATTGAGCTAACTAAGGGATTTGACGTATTTCACTTGGAAAAAGTATATGGCACGATTAATCAATGTATTTACAAACATCGGGAAGACTATGACAAAACCGATTTGGTGGAGGTAATTTTTGGTTTGTGTTATAGCACTTTCTGTCACCGTTCTGCAGTATTTGTGCATTCTGGCTATCACGGTAATTTAGCATTGCTCTTTACTGCTTAGTTGTCTGTGCACAGACAAAAACACAAGTCAGACTTTTTCGTTTCAGTCTGGAAGACGTTTATCCGTATTGCAAAACCATTGTTGTACTTGGCATAATTGTTGGCAGTTTCAGCAGGAGAAAGCTTGAACTCGAAGACAGTGGGTTCACCCACACAGCCCTTTCAAAGCAGTTAACCTTAGTCTGTCAGTAGTTTTTCTTGGGGGCGGGAGGGCCATGAAGGGAAGGTGCTTTTCTAAGTCTTTCGCTTCCTCTCTCTCCCTCTACGGCCAGTCAGGCATGGTAATACTTCGTAGTCGTTCCATCCTTGGAGAGAAATTGAAGTATATAACAAGAGTTTGAGACTTCTCTCTAGTCACACTCTAATCTCTTTTTAACTAATATGCTTGACCATCTGTAATTTGGGAGATTTCTGCCTGTGCCAGTTTTACACTAATGAGTCAAATTCTCTGGTCTCTTCCTGTAAAAGATGCTTTCCGAGTTGTCAGAACTCAGCAGAAATCTGCATGAGGCATCCGTGGTCCAAGTCAGGTGTTCCCAGTGTACGTTGGCTATTCAGTCTTCTGATTCAAGATCCTTGAACCCATTTGTCTTGGGGTCGCTTGTGCTTGAGAACAGATAAAAGTTGTTATGCCTATCTGTCTGCCCTAAAAAGAGAGTGCCTCTTTTTTCAGGCACTGGTCATCTTGATCTCTTCTTCCACATCTGAGAAGGAGTTAGAACGGACGCTCTGTTCCGCCTGTGAAAGAGAGAGGATTCTTTGGATTCAGGGAGGCCGCTCCTGAAAAAATGAGATCTTTTAGCTTGAGAAGGGCTTCCCTTCTGTTATCTCAGGGCCTGTGAACTTTTGTAACTTAACTTTTAATACTTAAATTAAAAGTAATTAGCTTTCTTGGTTTTCTATTTCTTCCTTTAGCTTTAACAAACAAATCTCTCCTATTCAGAGGGCACTGTACAAGTTAGTCAGGAGCGTGCTCTGCTGTAGGAAGAGAGAGAACTTAACGGGTAATTATTCAAAGTCTAGAAATTAACTTCTTGAGCTTGTTGTGGCTTTTCAGGAACTGTTTCTAACTCTTCCTAATTGTTGTGAAACCACTGCTGATACAGGTCCATACAGTTTATATCCTACCCTCTATTTTGGATGCATAAGGATGCATCTGAAGCTAGAAGGGGTAATAGGTCATTGTGATGGTGGTAGCACACTATTTTGCTAAATATTACTGACTCTGTATGACAGAGTCTTTATTTTTATAGTAATAGAAAGTGTTCTTAAGCTTTCATTTGTGCTTGCTGCTAATTTGTCTTTGTTTTTCTTATTAGGAGATTAAGAAAGGAATCGCAGTCTTCCAGTATTTCAAGTAAAGGGGTCTTCAACATACTTGATTTCTACTCTCCAAGGCACCCAAGTTTCAAGGCAGTGAAAAATAAGAAAAAACCATCATCCCAGGGTACCCAAGCACATAACCAGAGAACACAAGCTCCCCGTTTGAGCACTCAAAGCTCATCCAAGTACCTTCCTGGAGCAGCCAAGCAACTTCCTGGGGCACTCAAGCATCTCCCCAGAGAAAGCAAGCAGCTTTATGGATCACACAAAGCACTCAGCGGAGCACTCGTGTATCAGTCCAGGGCACCCCAGCACCTCCAGGGAAAAGAAGGCACCACCCTGGAGCACCCAAGCAGCTCCCTGCAGCACCTGACTCTCTCTCTGCCTGGACACACATAAGTATCTTCCTGGAGCACTCAATCGTTAAGAACCAGGCTCCTGCCCTGGAGCGCCCAAGCTCCTCCAGGGGAACACAAGCACCTCTTTGGGCACCTAAGCATATCCCCAGGAAAACCAAGCACCTCCTGATGTACTCAGACACCTCCCCAGGGGTGCTTAGAATCTTGCTGACTCACCAAGCATCTCCCTGGAACACCCAAGGTCCACACTGGAGAAACCAAGAATGGCTGTGGGGCCAACAAGCAACTCCATGGATGAGAGAATCAGAGAAATGTGGAGATGCTTGAGTTCCCTGGGAAACTCCTGCCTGCCTGAGTGAGATGACTGTGGCATACAGGGAATTGCTAGAGCCTGCGGCAACCAAGCACCTCCTCGGGGCACAAAAGCATTGCTCATAGCTATCCCAGCATCTCCATAGGGCATGCAAGAACATCCTTGGAGCTCCCAAGCACCTCCCTACAGCCATCGAGCACCTCCCAGGAGAAGACACACATCTCCCTGGGATGCCCAAGGATCTTCCTGGGTCACCCACAAACCTCCGTGGACTCCTGGAGCCCCTTGGTCTGGCACACCGCATGTCTCTGGGGCACTCAGGCATCTCTTTGGAGCAACAAAGCATATCCAAAGGGTAGACAAGCATCTTCCTTGAGGAGCCAAGGACCTCCCTGGGGTAGCCAGGCATTTCCACAGGGCACCCAATCATCTTCCCAAGGGAAACAAGCACCTCTCTTGAGGCAGCAAGCGTCTCTGCACAACATTCAGAAATCCCACTGCAGCAATCAAGTATCTCCCCAGGCGACAGAAGCATCTCCGTCAGGACATACAAGCACATTCCTGCAGAACCCAAACATCTCCCCAGAGCATCCACGCACCTTCCTGGAACACTCAAATAACTTTTTGGGACACGTAAGGATGTCACCGGGGGATCCTAAAATCTCCCACAGTGTCCCCAGCATGTTTCTGGACCACCCAAGGAACATTCTAAGGCACTTTGCGTGTCCCTGAAGGCCCCAGGAATCTCCCTGGACCACCCAAGCATTACTGCTGGGCACCCAAACATGAATATTTGCAGGACCCAAGCAGTCCACAGAAGCAGAAAAGCATTTCCAAGGGCACACAGGAATCTCCTATGGGCACAGAATGGCCTGGGGCACATAATCATCTCTCGGGAGCACCCAGGAATTTCCCTCCAGCAATGGAACACCTCTCTGGAGAAACCATACATCGCCCTGGGTCAGTCAAACATCTCCCTAGGTACACAAGCATCTCCCTGGGGAATCCAAGCACCTTCCTGGAGGACCCAAGGAGCTTCTCGGGGTATGCAAGCATTTCCCCATGGCCCCCAAGCACCGCAAGTGGCACCTAAGCACCTCCCTGGAGGCTGCCACCACGTGCCTCTGGGTCACAAGCTCCTCCCAGGAGCACTCAAATATCTCACAGGGACACGCAAGCATCTCCTGCATGTCACATACTCCAAGATACTCCTGCATCTGACTGGAGAATCCAACCGTCTCCCCAAGGCTCCAAAATACCACCTGGGGCACACAGGTATCTGACTGGAGATGGGAAGCACCTCCCTTGGAACCCCAGAGCTTCTGTGGGGTGCAGGAGCCCCTCCCTGGGTCATTCAAGTACGTCCACAGGGCACCCAAGCACGTAAGCATTTTCCTGGTGGACCCATGCATCTCCTATTAGCACTCAAGCATCTCACTATGGATGCACTGAAAAATTCTCCCACACCACAAAAACATCTCCTTGGAGAAGTTAGGATTCTACCTAAGGCACCGAATCATCTCCCTTGGGCACCCAAGTACATCCTTCAGGCATCTCTCCTGTTGCATCCCAACCCCTCTTTGCATTACCCAAAAGCATCTCCCCTTAGAAAAGAAGCATCTCCTTGGAGGACCCAAGCACCTCCCTGGGAAAGAGTAGCATCAACTGTGGGCACCCAGCTGTGTAAAAGGGGCACCCAAGAACATCCTTGTAGCACCCAAGCATCTCCCTAAGGCAAACCAGCACGGGACAGCCAAACACCTCGCTGGGGAACGCAATCACCTCCCTTGAAGACCAAGGATCTCCCTGGTGTACCCAAGCATTTTCCCAGGGCATGCTGGCATCTCCTCAGGGCATCCGAGCACCTTCCAGGAGCACAACATCTTCTCCTGGAGGCACACAAGAACGTGCCCAGAGCACCCAAGCATAGATTTGGAGCAAGAAAGCACAACACAGGGGCACCCAGGCATGTCTCTGGAGCACGCAAGCATCTCCTTTGTGCAATGTAGCATCTCCTCAAGGTACACAAGCACCTCCAGGGGCATCCAGACATCTTCCTGGGGACCATCAGCGGTCCACAAGCACCTCCCAGGGGGACACGAGCTTGTTTCCAGTAAACCAGTGCTTCTCTGAGGAAACATACATCTCCCCGAAGCACCCAAACATTGTTCTCTTTATTCCTGTCAATAACAAACTACAGCAGTGAGAATCAAAAGCAAACTAGAAACACCTTCCTCCCTTACGCACTCTTCTACCTCCTTCCCGCAAGCAGCACAGGAGAATGGGGAAGGGGGGCCCGGGCCTCCTGCTCCACTGTGGGCTGCTCTCCACAGGCAGCAGCTCCACTCCAGAGTCTGCTTCTCTGGGGCCTCT
The DNA here is from genome assembly GCF_964211835.1 of Anser anser. Lineage (NCBI taxonomy): Eukaryota > Metazoa > Chordata > Aves > Anseriformes > Anatidae > Anser > Anser anser. Next base: position 2,220,494 of record NW_028154189.1, read on the forward strand.
CCATGGACGGCAGCCTCCTTCAGGCCAGATCCACCTGCTCCTCCATGGGCTCCTCTGGCGGCGGGTCCTTTTTGGAGCCATCTGGGGATGGTTCTTGCTTGCCTTGCGGCATCTCCTGGGCTCTTCTCACACAAGCTGCCCCTGCAGAACCCCCCTATCAAAACCTTGCCACATAAGACATCCAGAAGGACACCAAGGGGACTGGTCTTGTAGTTCGAGTTTTATTCAGAGAGATCTTCCCCAGGGAAGCTCTGTGGCTCCCTGGCTGTTCAGGGCCAGCAGCGCAGTGCTGCCAGCCTAGCCCATCTTGATGCGGGTTGCTGCTGTACTTGACGTTGCAGGATCTCTATGGTCCCAGCTGCCAGGTGACGGATCGATGGATGGATGTCGTATTCCGAATGAATTTGGAGGTCTGCGACAGAAAGACACAGAGCAGAGATGAAACCCGTTGACCTACAGAGACCATCCAGCATCACTCTGGACCATGCCAACCCCATCATATACTTCTAGGGCCAGCAGGAACAGGTCAGACTAGCATGTCCCTTTGCCCCTGCAGCATCTCCTTGGAGCAGGTCAAGGCATGGAGCTGCAGACTGCAGGGGCTGTGCCCCCTGTCACTTGGTCCCAGTACCCCCAGCACTGCCCTCACTCACAGGTGATGATCATACGCAGCTTCTCTTTGTCTAGGTCCCCGGAGTGCAATGCAGCAAACGCTAGAAAAAGAGCACCAGTCAGATCCTGCTCCCCATTACAGCCCCTGGTATAGACAGGGCTGTGCCCTCCCCCCCTGCCCCCAGCACCCCTGCAAGCACGGTGCCCAAGGAGGAACCTGAGCAAGGCACACACCAGGCCCACCTGCATGGGCAGGGGGCTGAGGGAGGCACAGGGCTCCTGGGGCTACAATCAGGGGCTTCAGGGCCCACAGGGCTGCGCCTTGCTGCCAGGGCAGGGCCCAGACAGGGAAGTGGGGCCTGGGCTCACCGATGAATTTGACAGCCTCCTGTCGCAAGTTGGCCTGAGCATCCTCCAGGTATGGCAGGCATCCTTCCACCCTGCTGATCTTCTGCTTGAGCTGGAGAAAGCACAAGGGCGCGGGGCTCACATACCCTCCCCAGCCAGCCGGACCAGTCCCTCCTGCCAGCACCCCCCTCCCCCTTTCCCCCAGGCCATCCCCAGCTCCCAGCCAGGAGCTCTGTGGGGCCGAGGTTTGGAGAGAGTTAGGAGACCCTTCTGTCCCGCTGCCAAGGCCCAGATGAGCTAGGGTCTCCTCCAGCATCGGGGGAGGGGAGGGTCAAGGGGCCTGCAGAAGAGCCCCCCCGGGGCTCTGTGCTGGAGGGAAGGGAGCCACAATGCAGCTGCAAGTGGTGGGCTCTGGGCTGCAGCAGCCTGGGCATGTCGGGCAGGCTTGTCCATTTGGGGTTGGGGCTGGGCGGTTCTCCTTACCAAGTACTCCCAAATCCTCCAGATGTCCTCAGTCTGAGTCAGCTGCTCAAGCTGTTTCCACTTCAGGAACTTTGCACAGGCAAGTAGGACTACTGCAGAGGCCTGTGGAGAAGCAGAGGCAGGGAGGTGGCACCGCACACACATCTCTAAAGTGTCTGATTGCCTGCTGCCCTGGCTCCCCCATGCCCAAAATACCCCTCTGGTGTCAGCACACCCAGTGCCCACATCAACGGCCAGGTGTGAAATCTGTACCTTGGCCACGCTCTGAGTCTCGTCACTCATCCGGAACAACAGTGGAATAAGGGCCCTGCGCACGGTCGTTTTCATTGCTCCTTTTTTCCACCACACCACAGACTCCATCAGGTCTTTGAAGAGGAGCATGGAGCGCTCCCGCACCTCACTGGACACCTGCTAAGGAGGACAAAAGGAGGATTTCAGCAACTGCCAGCCTCCCCTGCCCGTGGGGAGCAAGGGCCGTAGGGTGGCTGATGTGAAGGGTGAAGCCTTGTATTGCGAACAAAGGAGCTGGAGGCCCACACAAGGCAAACTGACAGGTTTCCTGCACGGGGTGCCTGTACCGTAGAGTGTGCTCCAAGCCAGCCCACTTTTACTACTAGCTGCACCAGCCATGTCAAAGTACAGCTCACCCAAGGAAAGGGCTGAGGAGGATATATGGCTGGCCTTCGATAAGGCTTCTGGGGCACACTCTGTCTCCTCAGCTTCTGCCTTTCTGCCTCAGCACAGGGAACTTTTGACTGTGCTGAGTTGTCAACCTGACAGGGAGAAGCCCTGTTGGACTGCAGAGCCCAGAAGACAGCCCACAAGTGCCCAGAGGAGCAGAGAGAGAAGAAGGCCCTGCCCGAGTGCTGCCCACAGGCCTGGGCTGAAGGGCAACGCCATTGCGGAGTGCCCGTCTGCAGGGCTCAGTCACCCACAGCAGCCTTACGTTGTTAAAAAGAGGCAGGAGTCTCTCAGCCAGTGCCAGAGCGATGGGGCTGGCCTCCCTCTTCTCCAGATGACCGATCACGTTTTCGAAGACAGTCAGGGCCTTCTCAGTGATGTGTGTGTTGTCATACTGCAGAGTCTCCATGACTTCTGGCAGCAGGAGCTGCACTACCCTCACCTGTACAGAAAGACACCATTGCTTTTAGTGAAGAAAACGGCCACCTTAGCCAAGATGCTCTGGTTACAGAGCACCATCATCCTGCTCGCTTCCTGGCAGCTGCCATGGGAATCTCACCAACAACCTTCCGTCAGGCAATGGCCATGAGTGTGGTGATTAAGTAGCTGGGAGAGCAGGGCACGGGGAAGGGAGGTGATGAGAGCAAGGGCTCCGTTTCCCCCACCGAGTCGCCCCCTTTGCAAATGTCCCCCAGGGAAGCCATCTGGAAAGCTCCTGGGATCCTCCACAGGCAGACACCAGGCCCCACCACCACCATCACCCCACCTCCTGACTCCCAGCTAATGACAAGCCATGGCGGTGCCTCCTGTCCCAGCACCAGGCTGCCAACAGGGCTTTGCTTGGCAAAGTGCGACTCACCATCTCAGATCTCTCTGACAACATGACGAGGGCTCTGAGCACCAGCCAGAGAATCGGCAGGTTGTCAAGACTCAGAAGCAGCAGGAGCTTTTCTGTGTCACATAAATCCGCTAGTACACGTTCAGTTGGACACATCATCTGAAATGAACACAGCCGTGAGAGATGGGCAGAGCCTGCAGCATGCCCGTCACCCTGCAGCTCCTGGCTCCCCTGGCAGCTCAGGGCAGGGTGCAGGGGACACAAACCCTGGTGCCCGTCCAGGTGCCCGTCCTGGGGCAGCTGTGCCTGCAGAAGAAAACAGGGCCCTTCTGTGCCCTGTGCGTGGCACCACGCAGCACCTTTTCTTTGCCTGCTCCTCCTGCCCTCTGGCTGTCCGCAGCCTCTTGCTGCCATGCCTCTGAGGAGCAACAGACCAGCATGAACTGGCACAAAGCAGGCACTGGAAGCAGGTGGCTACAGGTGCTACTTGTGCCCGGTCTCACAGCCTGCCCAGACTGTGCAAAGACCATGGCTCCGCCCCAGCCCCAGCCGTTGCTGTGACAATACCCCTGGCCCTGCCACTGCCACAGGTTTCCAGTCTGAAGGGCAAGGTAGGGGGGTGCCGAAGATGGCGAAAAGTGAGCACTGCGTATAAAGGGGTAGGCTTCGTCTTCGTGCACAGGGACCCCATACGGTTGATGTAGGGGGGCTGGTGCTGGCCCTAAGGGGCTGTGTCTATGAGTCCTGGAAGAAGTGACAGTTTGGGGAAGATGGGGCGGGGAAAGGCCTGTGCCTCTTTCCTGGAGGAGAGCACACAGCCCTGAAGAGGAGCAAGGTGTGTCCTCTGGTTACTCACAGCCAAGTTAAGAAGGCTGGTGTGCTCTGTCTGGACGTGCAAAGACCAGCACACCCGTTCGTCCTGGAGAACGTTCTGTAGCTCTCGCAAGATCTTCCCTGAAGTCATTGGAAGGGAAAGCATCGCCTTCCAGATGTCCAGCGTAGTGCTGCAAGCCCAGAACACTCTGTTGGCAGGGCTGCCCCGCCCGCAGAGCTGTGACCCAGACAAGCCCCGCAGGTCCCAGGCTGTCCTGCAGCCCTGGCCCTGACCCACCCCGTGCTTAGGGAACTGTTGGGGCTGGTACCTGTCAAGTGACGGAAGGCTGGTCAGCACACTTCTGAGAGCTTCCCTGGGAAACTGGTTAGTCAGTGCCTTCAGTACTAAGAAGAAGCTCTGCCGGAGTAAAGATGTGCTGTTGCTCTTTTTTAGGTTTTCATGGAGGAATCTCAGAATCTTTTGCACCTGGAGGGGACACAGAAGAGAATGTAGCTGCCACTGGACTGCAGCCAGTTGCCCAGCTGCCGCTGAAATTGCTGCTGGGTGTGCGAGGCAGGATGTGAGCAAGGCTTGAAAGGGCTCAGGGGCAGGGCAATCCAGCCACGGGCTGCTTACTTCCATCAGCCAAGAGGCAGAGTCTCTCACGGCCACTTCCAGCATGAACTTGGCCCACTGGTTCTTCTTGTTATCGATGCAGCAGTCTCTCATGGTCTCAAGTGTCCTGAGGACGATGGCTGTCCTCTGAGGAGGCTGGAGGTATTTTCCAAATGGCTACGGAAGGAAGGAAGGAAGGAAGGAAGACATGACACATTGAGTCAGAGAGCAGCGCCTGGGGAGGGAAGATCAGGGGAAAGGAGGAAGAAAGACCCTCCCTTCAGGGCAGAGCTGTGCTGACAGCCCCCACCTGTGCCCAGCTTTGCCTCGCAGGCACCCCTGAGCTGCAGGCTGCTCTGGAACACAGGGAAGGGGAGATGGCCTGGCTGGAGGGTGCCTGCGTCCTTACCTCCTGATCAGAACAGCTAGAAATGAAACCAGTCAGCCTCCAGATCCTTTCCATGGCTCTCTCCTTTGCAAGTTTGTTCTGAGAGTTCGCAAAGCGTAGCAGCACCTGCAGGAAGCAAAGCTGCTGGTCTGCTCTGGGAGCTGACAACTGCTCCAGCAGAAGCAGCACTGCTGAACTCCTGGCTGGAGTCACGATGTTCATTAGGGATTCCCAGAGCTGGAGCAAAGCCCTCAGTGGGTCACTGAGCCATGGGGTCCCTTCACACAAATCCCAAGGCCAACCCTGTAGCCAGGCAAGTAGGCAGATGCCATCCCAGGGAAGCCCTAGCTCCTTCCCATTCCCGCCCCCAGAACACAGTTCCCTGTCCTCTCTCCATGAAGGCTGGCTTTTGGAGCAATGTCCTGGTTTCAGCTGGGATAGAGTTAATTTTCCTCCTGGTAGCTGGTGTGGTGCTGTGTTTTGCAGTTAGGGTGAGAATAATGTTGGTAACACACTGATGTTTTAATTGTCGCAGAGCAGTGCTTACACCAGGCCAAGGACTTTTCGGCTTCTCGCTCTGTCCTGCCAGCGGGCAGGCTGGGGGTGCAGCAGGAGCTGGGAGGAGACAGACCCAGGACAGCTGACCCAAACTGGCCAAAGGGGGATTCCATGCCATCTGATGTCATGCTGAACAATTATACGGGGGGGCTGGCTGGGCTGGGGGGACCGGGTGCTCGGGGATAGGCTGGGCATCGGTCAGCAGGTGGTGAGCAATTGCATTGTGTATTATTAGTAGTACTATAATCATTATTATTATTATCTTCCTTTCTTTTCTGTCCTGATAAACTGGCTTTATCTCAACCCGCAGGCTTCATTTTTTCTGATTCTCTCCCTCATCCCAAAGAAGGCGTGGGGAGGGTGAGTGAACTGCTATGTGGTGCTGGGCTGCCGGCTGGGTTAAACCACAACAGGCAGAAATGGCCTGGGTTTATGCAGTGCCACAGTGATATGTCTTCCAGGAGGCCAGGAGAACAGAGTTTCGGGGCTGGGCTCCTGTGCAGGACGGGCAGGTCCCAGGAGAACTCTGCCCCATTCACACCTGGCAAGGAAAGCACGGGGCACCAGGAAAGCAGGGCGATGGCAGCTCCAGATGCTGCCAGTGCGGTGCACAAGGACAGGGCTCAAATTCTGCCACTGCTTTGCTGCAAGGAGAGCTCTGGGGGCAGAGGAGGCCCAGAAGTGCTGGGGGGAAGCTGTGCTGTGACACAGGAAGGACCTGTGGAGGGCAAGGGACGTTGACAGCAGCCAGGGGACACTGGGGCCCTAGAAGAGCTTGGTGGGCAGCCCCTGGCTCCCCTGAGCGTGCTGGGCACACTCCCGGCAGGCACTATGGTCTCTGTGCACGGCACAGGAGGCACTCTCCACTATTACACGTCACCTCCCTCTAGGGTGAGGAACAGCCACTGTGAAGCCCACACTGTGAAAATGACAAACCTGCAAGATCTTATGCAAATTCTCCTCGAAGCTGGAGGCAGGAGGGCTGATCAGCAACATCTGCAGCATGTTGTCCATACTTTTCAGGGTCTGCAAGAAGGACAAATTGTTGTGGTGGCAGGCTTTCAGTGGTCCTTCAAAGCTCTATGAGACTGTGCTGAACTCCCCCTTGTACTGGGTTTACATAGCAAGGTTTTGGGGGGCTGCAGGGTGGGCCTCTGTGAGTAGAATCCAGAAGCAGCCCCTTGTTAGATAAGGGCCTGTTTCAACCAGCTCCAAGGGGACCCCCTCGCTGCCCAGAGCCAGGCTAATAAGCAATGTTGAAATGCCTCTGTGAGAGCATTCTTAAGACAGGGTGGATTAAATATATATATATATATATATATACATATAGCTGCACAACAGCAGCTGGGAGAGCAAGGAGTGAGAAGCGGCCCTGCAGCCCCCAAGGTCAGTGCAGCAGGAGGGCAGGAGGTGCTCCAGGTGCAAGAACTGAAGTTCCCCACGGCCTGTGGAGAGGCCCCTGGTGGAGCAGGCTGTCCCCCTGCAGCCCACGGGACCCACACGGAGCAGATCTCCACGCTGCAGCCCGTGGAGGAGCCCACGGTGGAGCAGGTGGATGTGGCCTGGAGGAGGCTGCGGCCCATGGAGAGCCCCCGCAGGAGCAGGCCCTGGGCCGGAGCTGCAGCCTGTGGAGAGGAGCCCACGCAGGAGCAGTTGATGTGGGGGCATCTGCTACCTATGGGAGACATATGTTGGAACAGTTTGCTCCTGACAGATGGACCCCATGGTACGGACCCATGTTGGAGCAGTTTTTGAAGAGCTGCTGCCTGTGGGAAGCCCACACAGGATCACTTTGTGAAGGACGGCATCCCATGGGAGGGACCCCACACCGGAGCAGGGGCAGAGAGGGACCGTGAAGGAGCGGTGGAGACAAAGTGTTATAGACTGACTGCAAACCCATTCCCCCGTTCCCCTGGAGGGGAGGACGTCAAATAGGGTGGATGGGGGAAGGTGTTTCCTTTTTTTTTTTTTGAGTTACTCACTGCTCTAGCTTGTTAGAAATAGGTAATAAATGTTACTAATCTCCCTGCTCTGAGCCTGTTTTGCCCTTGATGATAGTTGTTGAGGGATCTCCCTGTCCTTAGCTCAACCCTTGAGCCCTTTCCATCATATTTTCTCCACCTTTCCCTTTGGGGAGGGAAAGTGAGAGAGCAGTTGTGGTGGAACTCAGATGTCCTGCAGGGCAAAACCACCACATCCCTTACTGCCAAGGAAGGACAGCTGCAGCTCTGTGCGCTGCCCACGGGAGGCCTCAGGGCAGAAAAGGTGCTGTGTGCAGACCAGGCCTCAAGCATTGGATACAGCCAGGCAGATGGAAAGGGTGAGAGGGACGTGATGGGGTGAAGCAAGGCTGAGACCCTGCCCAGCAAGGATCTTCAGTCATCTGTAAATACAGGCAAGCCAGGAGGTAGCTCAAAGAGATATGGGCGCTCCTGTTGCTCACCCAGCACATACCATACTGTAGAGGCGAATGTTGAGTTCCTCTTCCGGAGGAAGGAAGAAGATGCTCTTGAAGGATGCAAGTAACAGAAACGTCATTTCATCCTCCACCGCCATCTCCACTGTGCTGCAAAGAGAGAGACACTGGTGCTGGCAGCAGTGCCTCCATGACAAAGGGAGGTGGACACAGACCTCCCATAGGCAGAACTCGAAGGGAGGGCTGGGGAGCCCTGCTGGGATCAGTGTCCTTCTCCATGAGGCTGGCCTGGGCCAGAGGACGGTCCTGACACCTCCCAGCAGAAAGCTTCAGTGCTCCCTTTGTCCTCTGGACAAGCCCCGAGCAGGGGAGAGCAGAGGCCCTGCCTGGATGGTGAATGCCTCCTTGCCAGGGTCAGATCTGCCAGGACCATGCCCTAGGGATATGCCAGCTGAGCCAAGGACAGGGCACGTACCTCAAGGCAGAGACAGCAAGCATGGCTTGCTGCCGCACCGCTGTGAACAGCTTGTCCTTGGGCTCCTCGTCCAGCAGCACCTGCAGAGCACAACCGGGATAGGACCTGGCAGCCGCTGATACTCAGCACCAGCAGAGCCAGCACTGCTGGGCAGGACCAGAGGAGCCCTGGTGGCCCCAGCCCAGCACCGGCACCCAGAGTGCCCCCTGCACCTTCCAACACTGAGGTCCCAGCAGCATCCACAGTCTCACTGGGAGCAGCTTGGCGTCCATGCATTTGGCCCCCAGTCACCCCTGCCCAATGCCCAGGGAGCCTCGCTCCCTTCCCCAGCCCGCCAGACGTCCCCTCACCTGGATGTTCTGTGCCAGCTTATTTCTGCTGCAGAAGATGTCCAGGCCCTCTAACAAGCCCTTCTGTTGGGCGGTTGTGCACACAGTGACGACGTTGCTCAGGAACTTCATCTTCTGCACCTCATCCTGGCAGCCACAGAGATACCAAGAGGGAGCGTGAGGGGGGGAGCCACAGCCAGCAGGACCGCAGCATTGCGGGGTGCGGAGCTGTGCGGGACGCCTGGAGGGCAGCAGCTCTGCCCAGCCAGCAGCCCTCCAGCAGCCTGGCAGCAGAGCCGGGGCACGGCCAGGACATGCAGGCACAGCCGCCATGGAAAGGGCTGCTCTTACCCTTTCCGGGTTTCTGACGTAGGCCTCGATGAAGTCCACAGCTTCCTCTTCCTCTTCATACACAGGTAGCCAGATAGCGTCTAAGACAGAAGGAGAGCAAGCATTGCTGTAGAGAGGGGCTTAAGGATGAAGCAAGGGAAGGGGGCCCTGGCTTCAAGCAGGGGGCGCGGCTGGCCCCAGCCCTGCCCACCCCAGCGCAGACCCTCGCTCACCAGGCTGCAGCGGCTCCACCTCGCACACCTCGATGGGCTCCATTAGAGAGCTGCTCTCCTGGGAGCTCTCATCCTCTTCCCAGGCCACCCTGGGGCGGCTTGGGGGTCTCTGCTCCATTGAGTGATGAGGGGTGAGGGTCAGGAGGGGGCAGGCTCGGGACTGCCACGGGCAGTGGGGAAAGACGTGGGCTGCACTCGGGGGCTCCTCGCCAGTCCCACTCGCTCCTGCCCTGTCCCCTCGCTGTCCTGACGGACAGTGCGGGGCCACTGTGCCAGCACCAGCTATTGCCAGGTGACACCGGCCTGTGTCACAAAGGGCCTCTCTGTGACCTCACGCCCCCACTCGGTGGGGCAGCACTGCTGGGGCACAGCAAGAGCAACAACAGTGCAGACAGAATGGCCAGGAAGGGCTCAAGATCACTGCGCAGCCACTGTCACCTGTGGCTTCCTGACTCCTGCATCCACCAGCTCCTGCCTGTTTGCGTAGTTTGCACAGCCATTTCCAGCCAGGTTGTCTTGGTTTCAGCTAGGATAGACTTAATTTTCTGTTTTAGACCAGCTTAAGATCAGCTTGACAGCTGATCTCTGCGCGATTTACCAGCTGCCCCGGTAACTAAAGTTTAGCAGCAAGGAAGACTTCTGGCCTTCATCAAAAGACCAACAGAGTACGCTGGACGACCACCCGAGGACTCCAGCGCACATGCAAATAGGGGCGGGAACCACTGTTAATGATTCTTCCGATACCTAATGAATATGCAAGAGACTTACGGGGGAACTGAAATGAATATGTATATATCCTATCAGTATAAGCACCCTGGTAGTAAGCCTTGGTGCACAAGCTAGGTGGAACGATCCCCCTTGCACCCAGCGCTGCAATAAACATACCTGCTTTATAACTCTCCTTGAGTTGTAAAGTTTCTTTTCCGTGTGTCAGAACACAGTGAGGAAGACTACCGATGACCACCAGAGACCCCCAAAACACCACCAGTGGAAACAAATGTGCATGCGCCAGAGACATTTTCAAATTTTAATGAGTTATGGGAAATAGTATGGATATGTTAACTATTTCTTAGCAAGCTGATGAATATGCATGTTTTTATTGTATATAACCCTCGTAGCTTGAAAAAGTCAGCACGCACACTGGGTGGAGTGATCCCCTGTGCATCTGGCGCCGCAATTACAGAATGCCTGGTTTCTAAAATTCCAAACTGATTACTAGAGAGTTTCTTTGACTGACTTTTACAGTAACACCATACTTACAAAACCATATCTCAGAAACTATTAATAATTACACTTTTACCTTTTCTCCTCAAGGAGCCAATGGGGGGGCTGGGAGGGGGTATAAGGGAGGAATACTTTTCCTCCCTCTTCACTCTGCCTTTCTCCTTCACTTTCCCTTCTACTTGAAGAGCTAGTTACGATGGCTCTTCAAAACTTTGACAATCCTTGGGATGTTCAGACCAGCGTGTTCTTATTCTTATGTCTCCTGAATGCACTTTGTGTTTCGTTTAAAATTAAACAACTGCTTAAGAATGCCATCCAGAGATCTGTCCTGAGGCAGGATAGTTATGAGTGGCAGGGAGTGTGGGAGGATAAGGGCAGGCTTCTAGAGCAGTGCTTTGTACATTTGATTATTCTTATTCTTATCATTTTCTTCTTCACTATCATCATCATCATCATCATCATCATTATTCCTTCCCTTTTTGGCCTACTACACTGTTTTTATTTCAGCCCAAAAGTTTTGTTTTTTCCTCTTTGTTTCTTTCTTTTCCCGATTCTCTTCCCCATTCCACAGGGTTGGGAGGAGGGTGAGCGAACGGCTGTGTGGTGCTGAGCTTCCTGCCAAGTTAAACCACAACAGTCCTTTCTGGCACCCAATGCGGAGCCTGAAAGGTTGAGTGTGTTAAAAGGAATTTCTTACAAGCATTAGATCAGTTTAATAGTTGCCGATCACGAGGTTGACTTTTTCTTTTTTTATGTTGGGTTTGCTGTGTTTGTTTTCAGAATTGTGTTGTATGGCACATTACTTGCTCTATGTGTTCCCTGTTGTGCTGTTTATCATTTTGGGGGGCTGTTGTAAGGTTATCATTTTGCTGTGCTGTGTAACACTGGCTTCTGATACGATACAATTACTGGTCATGAGACAAATCAGGCCATCACCTCCATACTCCCGGAACCATCTCTCAGAAACTGTTAAGAATTATACGCTTTATCTTATCTCCTCAGGGAGCAAATCTGCTGGGGAGAAAAGAGGGGATCCTTTCCTCACTTCTTCACTTTCTTTTCTTGTCCTGCTTGGACTGGCGCAAAGGCCGCTGCATAAACTCTCTCCCGTTTACTTTGTTCAAAGGCTTGCTGTTACTCCGGCCCCAATTTGAAATCATTCTTCTTCTGTGTCACCTGATAGAGCGGGCTTACAATCAGACTGTAACTTGTAACGTCCATTCTCCAAAAAACATCAATGCTTCAGAAAGATTGAGTTTCCTTTTTTCTACTTAGAGGAGACATAGCTGTTACTTTGTTGATCACATCCATTGGGATCCAAATAAGTTCCCCTTGCCATTTAATTCCTAAAAACTGGATTTCCTGTTCTGGTCCCTTGACTTTATTTTGTTCTATGGCAAAGCCAGCTTTCAGAAGGATTTGGGCTACTTTCTTCCCTTTCTCAGAAACTTCTGCTGTGTCACCCCACATGATGATCTCATCGATGTATTGCAGGTGTTCAGGAGACTCCCCCTGTTCCAGTGCGGTCTGGAGCAGTCCCTGGCAAATGAGGGGGCTGCACGTACCCATGCCTCTAGGGTCGAGGCAGATTTTCCATCCCATTTTCTCATGTCCTCTCCATGGTCACGTAGGTAAAACCACAGGACAGCACGTGGTGCGTGTACTCCCTGTATCTCCTTTCCTGAACAGAGGGATGCTTGCTCCTGATAGCTGAGACACTGGTTCACATAGGTGGGGAGGAAGATATATTCTCTTTAAATTGGTCGACCTCCTGGGAAAGTTTCTCCCCAGCCAAGATGCAGGAAGAAGAGAGACTTTCTTTGTACTGCTGGAATTGTCTAGTCAATTCGTCCATCACAGGTTCCTCTCGTTTTCTCTAGGTCATTGCTGCCAATGAGCTGGCATATTATGATGGTGCTCTCTGTAAAAACGTCCGCCACATGGGTCGCGTACACTTGACTTCATCTGGATCTTTGGATAGCTGTTCGTTGTCTAGGTCATCCTAAATCACATCCAGCATGGCTAATACCCTCACGTGCTGGAAACCCTTCTCCACGGTGGTCCTCTTGCCTAGTTGACATGCAAGACCTTTCTTGAAGGGATACCTTTCCTTCATGCCTGACAGGAGTCGCCTCCAGAGGGTGAACATTTGTGCTCCTTTTCCTTTTTTCATTTGTGCTTTGTCAATGCCCCCTTCCCTAGTGAGGGATCCCAGCTGCCTGGCTTCCCTGACCTCTAATTGCAGGCTATTGGCCCTGCTATCTGAGCACCGGAGCAGCCAGGTGACAAGGTACTCACTTGGACGATGACTGAAATCTTTTCGCATATCTCGTAGCTCACAATTGGATAGGCATCAGGTAGTCATTGATGCTCTTATGATGTCTTGCTCTTCATATGCCTGTTCCTCTGATGGCCCAGCCACTTTGGAGTATCCTGTCTTGTCTTCCCCCCCCCCCCCCCGTCTGAGTAGGAGTTCCTCTGCTTTCTGAACGACCTGACATCCATTGTTTCATCTTGGATACAGGGAAAACTGACACCGGCACAGTTTGTTTCCTTGGACCAGCCTTGGAGACTGCCACATGGGTTGGAGTGGCCGCAGGGCCTGTCACAGGGGTTGGAATGGCTGCAGGGCCCGTCACAGCGGTTGCAACGGCCGCAGGGCCCATTGCAGGGGTTGGAGTGGCTGCAGGGCCTGTCACAGGGGTTGCAGTGGCCACAGGGCCCATCAAAGCGGTTGCAACGGCCGCAGGGCCCATTGCAGGGGTTGGAGTGGCTGCAGGGCCTGTCACAGGGAACGCAGTGGCCACAGGGCCCATCAAAGCGGTTGCAACGGCCGCAGAGCCCATTGCAGGGGTTGGAGCCAGCCCTGCCCACCCCAGCGCAGACCCTCGCTCACCAGGCTGCAGCGGCTCCACCTCGCACACCTCGATGGGCTCCATTAGAGAGCTGCTCTCCTGGGAGCTCTCATCCTCTTCCCAGGCCACCCTGGGGCGGCTTGGGGGTCTCTGCTCCATTGAGTGATGAGGGGTGAGGGTCAGGAGGGGGCAGGCTCGGGACTGCCACGGGCAGTGGGGAAAGACGTGGGCTGCACTCGGGGGCTCCTCGCCAGTCCCACTCGCTCCTGCCCTGTCCCCTCGCTGTCCTGACGGACACTGCCAGCACCGGCAAGGTGTCACCAGTGTGGGCCACAAAGGATCCGTCCATGACCTCATGTCCCCGGCTGGGTGAGGCTGGTTCGGGGCCCTCCCTTGTGCTCAGCTCCTCTCAAACCCCTGAAATCTCTCTTCATCGTTCGCAGGCTTCTCTGAACGATTTCATCACTGCCCTCCTGAACTATGAGCAATGGGTAGTAATCAGTGGGGTCAACCAGCTCCAGGAGTTTTCTAGTTATGTCCTTGAGCCGGGCCCCAGCTAGGCAGCACACTTTCCCTACGGCTCGGATCTGGTCTGCAAATGGGGCCCTCCGTTCCTCTGAGAAGGGAGTCGCCTGCCACAACCGCCCTTCTTTCTTTCCTGGCAGTGGCCGCAGGGCCTGTCACAGGGGTTGGAATGGCTGCAGGGCCCGTCACAGCGGTTGCAACGGCCGCAGGGCCCATTGCAGGGGTTGGAGTGGCCGCAGGGCCTGTCACAGGGGTTGGAATGGCTGCAGGGCCCGTCACAGCGGTTGCAACGGCCGCAGGGCCCATTGCAGGGGTTGGAGTGGCTGCAGGGCCTGTCACAGGGAACGCAGTGGCCACAGGGCCCATCAAAGCGGTTGCAACAGCCGCAGGGCCCATTGCAGGGGTTGGAGTGGCCGCAGGGTCTGTCACAGGGGTTGCAGTGGCCACAGGGACTGTAACAGGGGTTGGAGTTGCCGCAGGGTCTGTCACAGGGGTTGCAGTGGCATTGACTGTGGCCCATTGAGCACAGGCCAAGCCCCAGCACGTTGCAGTGTTTTTTGTCTCTTTGGAAGTGCCAGGGTGATGCCACACATTTTTCAAGCATTCTGCCAGCGTTTTAGGATTTTGCACTTGTTCAGGGGTGAATTTCCTGTTATTCGGGAGGACAGACGTTTCCACAATGAGAGCCCACCCCTCGCCTCTCCTTCCTTTTTCCACCTTTTATTGCTGAGTGTGACATCATATGGCATGGAATATCCCTTTGGTTGGTTTAGGTCAGCTGCCCTGGTGATGTTCCTTCCTCACCTCTTGCCCATCCCCAGCCTGCTGGCTCTTGGGGGATTAGAGGGAGTCCTGATGCAGTGCCAGTATTGCTCAGCAGTAAACACAACACTGGTGTGATACCAACGCTCTTCTACCTACACGTGCAGATCACAGCAGTGTATACTCTCCCCCTCCTTCTTCACTGACCTTGGCGCCTGCAAGGCTGTTTCTCACTCCTCTCACTCTCCCAGCTGCTGTGTAGCAGCATTTTTTTTCTTCCCTTTCTTAAATATGCTCTTGCAGAGGCACAAACAACATCGTTTATTGGCTTGGCTCTGGTCAGCAGCAGGGCCCTTATCTAACATGGGGCATCTAGATTCTTCTCACAGAAGCCAACCCTATGGTCCACTGATACCAAAACCTTGCCACGTAAACACACTACACAGTTTTATAAAGACACATTTTTTGCAGGGGAGCTCGACAGACCCCTGGCTTTTCAGGGCCAGCAGCACAGTGCTGCGAGCCAAGTCCTTTGTGATGCTGGCTGCTGCCTATGATGTCTCAGGATCTCGATGGTCCCAGCTGCCAGGTGACGGATCCGCT
This sequence comes from Anser anser, assembly GCF_964211835.1. Classification (NCBI taxonomy): domain Eukaryota; kingdom Metazoa; phylum Chordata; class Aves; order Anseriformes; family Anatidae; genus Anser; species Anser anser. The sequence goes on from NW_028154189.1 coordinate 2,235,583, forward strand.
CATGGGCATCATCTTCCAAAGGCTGGAGGGCTGTGACAGTAAGAAAGTGAGCAGAGATGAAACCCATCGACTGGCAGAGACCCCCCCGGCATGCCTCCAGACCATGCCAGCCCCACCTGTCTCCTTCCCTGGCCACGGGGAGCAAGTGGGATAAAGGGATCAGCTGGAAGCGGCTGCTCAGGAGCATCCCACATGTCCCCCCACATCCCTCTGCCACTGCAGCATTTCCCTGGAGCAGGGCAAGGCATGGCTGCACACTGCGTGGGCTCTGCCCCCTCTCCACTGGGCGCAGCACCCCCAGCACCGCCCGCACTCACCTTGGATGAGCTCATTCAGCTTCTCCTCACTCTGGATGCCAGCATGGTAGACAGCAAGCCCTAGGCACAGTGTTACGGTCAGAGCCTGCTTCCCAGCACAGCCCCATGTCCAGCCAGCCTGGCTGCGTCCCCTCCAGCTCCCCGCCAAGGACGGAGCCTAAGGGGGAGCTTGAGCAAGGCACACACCAGGCCCACCTGCATGGGCAGGGGGCTGAGGGAGGCACAGGGCTCCTGGGGCTACAATCAGGGGCTTCAGGGCCCACAGGGCTGCGCCTTGCTGCCAGGGCAGGGCCCAGACAGGGAAGCGGGGCCTGGACTCACCGATGAATTTGACAGCCTTCTTTCGCAAGTTGGCCTGAGCATCCTCCAGGTATGGCAGGCTCTGCTGCAGGTATCCGTCCACCCTGCTGCTCTTCTGCTTGAGCTGGAGAAAGCACAAGGGCGCGGGGCTCACATACCCTCCCCAGCCAGCCGGACCAGTCCCTCCTGCCAGCACCCCCCTCCCCCTTTCCCCCAGGCCATCCCCAGCTCCCAGCCAGGAGCTCTGTGGGGCTGAGGTTTGGAGAGAGTTAGGAGACCCTCCTGTCCCGCTGCCAAGGCCCAGATGGGCTAGGCTCTCCTCCCGCATCCTGGGGGTGGGGAAGGCAGGGGGGCCTGCAGAAGAGCCCTTGGGGCTCTGTGCTGGAGGGAAGGGAGCCACGATGCAGCTGCAGTATTGTCCCTTTGGGGCCTGGGGTTGGGCTGTTGCTGTATGTTTCTCCTTACCAAGTACTCCCCAGTAATACAGGTTTCTGCTTGCTGAGTCTGAGTCAGCTGCTCAAGCTGTTTCCACTTCAGGAACTTTGCACAGGCAAGTAGGACTACTGCAGAGGCCTGTGGAGAAGCAGAGGCAGGGAGGTGGCACCGCACACACATCTCTAAAGTGTCTGATTGCCTGCTGCCCTGCCCCCCCCCCCATGCCCAGAATACCCCTCTGGTGTCAGCACACCCAGTGCCCACATCAACGGCCAGGTGTGAAATCTGTACCTTGGCCACGCTCTGAGTCTCGTCACTCATCCGGAAAAACAGTGGAATAAGGGCCCTGCGCACGGTTGTTTTCATTGCTCCTTTTTTCCACCACACCACAGACTCCATCAGGTCTTGGAAGAGGAGCATGGAGAACACTCGCACCTCGCTGGACACCTGTTAGGGAGGACAAAAGGAGGATTTCAGCAACTGCCAGCCTCCCTCTGCCCGTGGGGAGCAAGGGACGTAGGGTGGCAGTTGTGAAAGGCGATGTGTCTCCTTTTCTACAGAAAGGAGATGGGGGCCTATGCAAAGCAAAGCACCAGGTTTCCAGCATCGGGTGCCTGTGCCTCCCAGCAAGCCCACATATACTACCAGCTGCACCAGTCATACCAAAGCACAACTCTCCTGGGAATAGGCAAATGAGGAGAGATATATGGCTGGCCTTTGGTAAGGCCTCTGGTGCATGCTCCGCCAGTTCAGCCTCTGCCTTTCTGCCTCAGCACATGGGGAGGTCACCTGGTCCTGCCTGGCACTGGTGGTGGAGGCAGCACTTGATGGTCTGAAAGCAACTCTTGGGGGGCAGATGGTTTGCTGAGAGGCTGGGCTGGGCCTCAGCACATGGGCCCCGAACCACCCATATCTATCAACCTGACAGGGAGAAGCCCTGTTGGACTGCAGAGCCCAGAAGACAGCCCACAAGTGCCCAGAGGAGCAGAGAGAGAAGAAGGCCCTGCCCGAGTGCTGCCCACAGGCCTGGGCTGAAGGGCAACGCCATTGCGGAGTGCCCGTCTGCAGGGCTCAGTCACCCACAGCAGCCTTACGTTGTTAAAAAGAGGCAGGAGTCTCTCAGCCAGTGCCAGAGCGATGGGGCTGGCCTCCCTCTTCTCCAGATGACCGATCACGTTTTCGAAGACAGTCAGGGCCTTCACAGTGATGTGTGTGTTGTCATACTGCAGAGTCTCCATGACTTCTGGCAGCAGGACCCGCACTTCCCTCACCTGTGCAGAAAGACACCATTTGTTTTTAGTCAAGAGGTGAATGGCCACCCCGGCCAGGACGCTCTGGTTACAGAGCACCAGCCTCCTGCTCACTTCCTGGCAGCTGCCATGGGAATCTCACCAGCAGCCTCCTGGCAGGCAGTGGCCATGGACATAGTGATGGGGATGTGGGGAGAGCAGGGCACGGGAAAAGGAGGTCAGGAGAGCAAAGGCTCTGCGTCCCCTCCCGAGTCAGCCCCTTTGCAAACAGCCCCCAGGAACCCACTTGGAAAGCTTCTGGAAAGCTCCACAGGCAGACACCAGGCCCCATCACCACCATCACCCCGCCTCCTGCCTCCCAGCCAAGCCAAGCCATGGCGTTGCCTCCTGCCCCAGCACCAGGCTGCCAAAAGGTCTTCACTTGGCCAAATACTACTCACCGCTTCACATCTCTCTGACTCCATGACAAGGGCTCTGAGCGCCAGAGAGAGCATCGGCAGGCTTTGAAGCCTCAGACACCTCTGGAGGTACTTTGACTCGTAGAAATCCTCTGGTGTTCGACGCCCACGGATCACTCTCTGAAGTGAACACAAATGGGAGAGGTGGGTACACCCGCAGCAAGCCCCGCAGCCTGCAGCTCCTGGCTCCCCTGGCAGCTCAGGGCAGGGCATGAGGGACACGCAGCCTGTCCTGGAGCAGCCATGCCTGCAGAGGACTGTGTGGCTCCTCCGTGCCCTGCGCCTGGCAACACAGAGCATCCTTCCTTTGCCTGCTCCTCCTGCCCTCTGGCTGTCCGCAGCCTCTTGCTGCCATGCCTCTGAGGAGCAACAGACCAGCATGAACTGGCACAAAGCAGGCGCTGGAAGCAGGTGGCTACAGGTGCCACTAGTCCCTGGCCTCACAGCTTGCTCAGCCCGTGCAGAGGCCATGGCTCTGCCCCAGCCCCAGCCATTGTCCTGACTCTGCCCCAGCCATTGCCAGGAGCCGGGGTAAAGAGAGCACTGCCAGGAAAGGGGCAGGCTTCATGTCTGAGCACACAGACCCCACATGGCTGGTGGAGGGGTGCTGGTGCTGGCCCTAACGGGCTGTGTCCATAAACCCCGGAAGAGGTGACAGGTTGAGGAAGATGGGAAAGGCAGAGAGCTGTGATGGTTTTCCTGGGGGGGTACGCACGGCCATGGATGGGAGCTAGGCCTGCTAGGGTAACTCACAATTATATGAACGATGCTGCTGTTGATTGTGTTGGCTCTGAAAAGCTTGCGGCTCCTTCGACTACGGACCACAGTGCACAGCTCCCTCAAGACGGTTCTTGAAATTTTAGCCTGGGAAATCATCTCTTCCCACATGTCCAGGGTAGTGCTGCAAGATGAAAACGCTGTTGGCAGGGCTGCCCTGGTCACAGCGCCGTGACCCAGACCAACCCCGCAGGCCCCAGGCTGTCCTGCAGCCCTGGACCTCCCCACCATGTGCTTAGGGAGCCCTGGGGGACCAGGCTGGGCAAGCAGGAGGGGCAGGAGGGAGCGTGACGGGCTCTCTGGGCTGCCTTGGTCCGGTCCGGATGCTGAGGCCCTGGCTGCCCCAACAGGGCTGGCGAGCACCGTGCGATGGAGGGGCCCACATCTCAGGGATGTCGTGCAGCTTTCCTTGGCTCTGGCAGCCAGAGAGTCTCTGGAACCCTCTCCCAGTATGGAACAGGCCCCGAGGACTGTCTGCAAATGGGGCCCTCCGTTCCTCTGAGAAGGGAGTCGCCTGCCACAACCGCCCTTCTTTCTTTCCTGGCAGAGGCAGTCTGAATGCGTGGAGTCGACTGCCTCGTCCTTGGTAAGCTCTTTGGGGAACCTTCCTGCACCTCCCCACTTACCTCCACTTTCAATGTTCAATGCTACAAACCCATTGCTTGGGGGGACCTGGGGACGTGAGCGAAGCAGAGGGGGGGGTCGCCCACCATGCTGAGCAGGGGCCCTCTCCCAACCCTCCCCATCCCTCAGGTTCCCCTCCTCTGCCCGACAGGGGCAGGGCAGGGCGTCCACCACCAATTGTGGGGTATCTCCCCGGCGCCTTTCCCTCTGGCACACCAGGGAGCTACTCCACCAGTCGACCTTCCGCTCACAGTCCCTGATGGCCCTCAGTCTCTCAACCTCCTCGATCAGCTCTGCCACCACGCTGACCAGATCTCCCACCTGCTTGCACCTCACGCAGGTGCAATACCTGCCTCCCTCCCCTGGCAGCCGCAGGCTCTGGCACTCCCTGCAGCCAGAGACCTGTACGGCCACGGTTCTGGACAGGCCCTCCCTTTGGGGCACCACAGCCTTTTTGGAGCAAGCTCTCTGCCTGGTGGAGACCATGGTAAGAACTGCGGTCACAGGGACTGCCCGTGTATAGGACGGACTCGAAAGGGAGGAGGGACAGCATCCCTGTGCCCTGCTGCACGGGCTCCCACACCCGACACTGCGGCACGCTGCGGGTGGTGCGCATGCGCTGGTCGCCCCTCCCTGCTCGCAGTGGGCAGCGACCTAAGGACAAGACATATGGCTCTCCACAATATCTCCAGCTTGGAGCAGTCAAGACATTTCCTGTGCAGCAGGGATCACGGGCAGCCCACAAATCCGTGGCAGACAACAGGTGCCTGTGTGTGCCCTGGGACGGCTCAGGAGGCTTGGGCAGGCTGGGCCCAAGCTTCTCTCCTCCTCCCCTTGGAGTGTTAAGGTGCAGCAGGGCAGCCAGGGGAGGTTGCTGCAAGGGCACAGTGGCCCAGTACATGCTGCGCTGCCATGGGCTGCTGGAAAGCGTGGGCATCAGGCAGCTCTTGGGGCAATCCTCATTCCTCCAGAGGCTGCTTTTACCCTCTGTTTCCTGAAATAAAAGACTTCCACACGGGTGAAGAAACTCAGCCACTTGGAGGGCAAAGCGTAATGAAGGGCTGAACTTCTCAAACAATCCTGCAGCCAGGCTGTGCTGACAGATAGCCCACAGTGGCAGAGGCCAGGAACGGCACTCAGGCTGCTGCCCATGTAAAGGACACAACGAGACTGGATTTGCTGTTCCAGCTTTAATCAAACAGAGCTGTATGCCCTGGCTATGCAGGGCCAGCAGAAAAGTTCTGCAAGCTGAACCCATAGAGGTATTGGCCTCTTAATTCGACTTCTCAGGCATAGGATGGTCTGAGCTGCCAGAACACAGAGTGATGAATCGACATCCTTCGTGACAAGTTGGAGGGCTGCAACAGAAAGAAACAGAGCAGAGATGAAACCCACCGACCTTCAGAGACCCCCCCGGCATGCCTCCAGACCATGCCAGCCCCACCTGTCTCCTTCCCTGGCCACGGGGAGCAAGTGGGATAAAGGGATCAGCTGGAAGCTGCTGCTCAGGAGCATCCCACATGTCCCCCCACATCCCTCTGCCACTGCAGCATTTCCCTGGAGCAGGGCAAGGCATGGCTGCACACTGCGTGGGCTCTGCCCCCTCTCCACTGGGCGCAGCACCCCCAGCACCGCCCGCACTCACCTTGGATGAGCTCATTCAGCTTCTCCTCACTCTGGATGCCAGCATGGTAGACAGCAAGCCCTAGGCACAGTGTTACGGTCAGAGCCTGCTTCCCAGCACAGCCCCATGTCCAGCCAGCCTGGCTGCGTCCCCTCCAGCTCCCCGCCAAGGACGGAGCCTAAGGGGGAGCTTGAGCAAGGCACACACCAGGCCCACCTGCATGGGCAGGGGGCTGAGGGAGGCACAGGGCTCCTGGGGCTACAATCAGGGGCTTCAGGGCCCACAGGGCTGCGCCTTGCTGCCAGGGCAGGGCCCAGACAGGGAAGCGGGGCCTGGACTCACCGATGAATTTGACAGCCTTCTTTCGCAAGTTGGCCTGAGCATCCTCCAGGTATGGCAGGCTCTGCTGCAGGTATCCGTCCACCCTGCTGCTCTTCTGCTTGAGCTGGAGAAAGCACAAGGGCGCGGGGCTCACATACCCTCCCCAGCCAGCCGGACCAGTCCCTCCTGCCAGCACCCCCCTCCCCCTTTCCCCCAGGCCATCCCCAGCTCCCAGCCAGGAGCTCTGTGGGGCTGAGGTTTGGAGAGAGTTAGGAGACCCTCCTGTCCCGCTGCCAAGGCCCAGATGGGCTAGGGTCTCCTCCCGCATCCTGGGGGTAGGGAAGGCAGGGGGGCCTGCAGAAGAGCCCTTGGGGCTCTGTGCTGGAGGGAAGGGAGCCACAGGGCAGCAGCAGGCGGTGGACTCTGGGCTGGAGCAGCGCAGGCCACGCACAGCTGCACAGCCCACAGCCTGGGCACATCGGGCAGGCTTGTCCATTTGGGGCCTGGGGCTGGGCGGTTCTCCTTACCAAGTACTCCCTAATCCTAGTGATGTCTTCGTTCTGAGCCAGGTGCTCAAGCTGTTTCCACTTCAGGAACATTGTACAAGCAAGTAGGACTACTGCTGACGCCTGTGGAGAAGCAGAGGCAGGGAGGTGGCACCACAGACACACATTCCAGGCATCTTTAATTGCCTGTTGCCTTGGCCCCTGATGCCCAGACCACCCCTGCGGTGTCAGATTGCCCACTGCCCACATCAATGTTCACATCCAAAATCTGTACCTTGGCCACGCTCTCAGTCTCATCACTCATCCGGAACAACAGTGGAATAAGGGCCCTGCGCACGGTCTTCTTCATTTCTCCTTTTTTCCACCACACCACACACTCCATCAAGTCTTTGAAGAGAAGAATGGAGCGCTCTTGCACCTCACTGGACTCCTGTTAGGAAGGACAAAAGGAGGATTTCAGCAACTGCCAGCCTCCCCCTGCCCATGGGGAGCAAGGCATGTAGGGTGGCTGATGTGAAGGGTGAAGCCTCGTATTCGGAACAAAGGAGCTGGAGGCCCACATGAGGCAAAGCAACAGGTTTCCTGCACGGGGTGCCTGTGCCTCAGAGTGCAGTCCCAGCCGACCCACTTTTACTACCAGCCGCACAAGCCATGTCAAAGCAGAGCTCTCCTGGGAATGGGCTGAAGAGGAGACGTAGCTGGCCCTGGATAATGCCTCTGGGGCATGCTCAGACTGCTCAGCCTCCATCTTCCTGCCCCCAGAACAGAAGCCTTTGGCTGCCCAGAGCTCTCAACTCGACGGGGAGAAGCCCTGTTGGACTGCAGAGCCCAGAAGACAGCCCACAGGAGCCCAGAGGAGCAGGAGAGAAGAAGGCCCTGCCCGAGTGCTGCCCACAGGCCTGGGCTGAAGGGCAACGCCATTGCGGAGTGCCCGTCTGCAGGGCTCAGTCACCCACAGCAGCCTTACGTTGTTAAAAAGAGGCAGGAGTCTCTCAGCCAGTGCCAGAGCGATGGGGCTGGCCTCCGTCTTCTCCAGGTAACCGATCACATTTTTGAAGACAGTCAGGGCCTTCTCAGTGATGTGCCTGTTGTCATACAGCAGTGTATTCATCACGTCCGGCAGCAGGACCAACAATTTTCTTCCCTGTACAGAACGACACCATTTGCTTTTAGTCAAGAGGTGAATGGCCACCCTGGCCAAAATACTCTGATTACGCAGCACCAGACTGCTGCCCTGTTTCCTGCTAGCACTGATGGTGTTGTGGGGACAGCAGGGCACAGGGAAGGGTCTTCAGGAGAGCAAAGATGCTGTATCCCCTGCTGAGTCACCCTCTTTGCCACCTGCTCCCAGGGAACCCATCGGGAAAGCTTCTGGAAAGCTCCACAGGCAGCCACAACCCCACCCCACCACAACCCGCCACACCACGACCCACCCCGCCTCCTGCCTCCCAGCCAAGCCAAGCCATGGCGGTGCCTCCTGCCCCAGCACCAGGCTGCCAACAGGGCTTCACTTGGCAATGTCCCACTCACCATCTTAGGTCTCTCTGACAACATGGTGAGGGCTCTGAGCGCCAGAGAGAGCATCGGCAGGCTTTGAAGCCTCAGACACACCTGGAGCCTTTCTGGGTCACATAATTCCACTAGTGCCTGATCCTTGGGGCGCATCATCTGAAACGAACACAGCCGTGAGAGATGGGCAGAGCCTACAGCATACCCCGCACCCTGCAGCTCCTGGCTCCGTGACCAGCGTGAGCTGGCACAAAGCAGGCGCTGGAAGCAGGTGGCTACAGGTGCCACTAGTCCCTGGCCTCACAGCTTGCTCAGCCCGTGCAGAGGCCATGGCTCTGCCCCAGCCCCAGCCATTGTCCTGACTCTGCCCCAGCCATTGCCAGGAGCCGGGGTAAAGAGAGCACTGCCAGGAAAGGGGCAGGCTTCATGTCTGAGCACACGGACCCCGCATGGCTGGTGGAGGGGGGCTGGTGCTGGCCCTAAGGGACAGTGTCCTTGTGTCCTGGAAGAGGTGACAGTTTGGGGAAGATGGGATGTGGAGAGGACTGTGCCTGTTTTCCTGGAGGAGCACGCATAGCCCCAAAGGGGAACAAGGTGTGTTGTCTGGTTACTCACAGCCAAGTGAACGGTGCTTAAGTCCACGGTGTTGACTTCAAAGAAGCTGCACACCCGTTTGTCCCGGAGAACATTCTGTAGCTCTTGCAAGATCTCCTCTGAATTCATTGGCAGGGAAAGCGTCGCCTTCCAGATGTCCAGAGTAGTGCTGCAAGCCCAGAACACGCTGTTGGCAGGGCTGCCCTGGTCACAGCGCCGTGACCCAGACCAACCCCGCAGGCCCCAGGCTGTCCTGCAGCCCTGGACCTCCCCACCATGTGCTTAGGGAGCCCTGGGGGACCAGGCTGGGCAAGCAGGAGGGGCAGGAGGGAGCGTGACGGGCTCTCTGGGCTGCCTTGGTCCGGTCCGGATGCTGAGGCCCTGGCTGCCCCAACAGGGCTGGCGAGCACCGTGCGATGGAGGGGCCCACATCTCAGGGATGTCGTGCAGCTTTCCTTGGCTCTGGCAGCCAGAGAGTCTCTGGAACCCTCTCCCAGTATGGAACAAGCCCCCAGGACTCTCGGAGCTGGTACCTGTCAAGTGTTGGAAGGTCTGTCAAGATGCTTATGAGCAGTTCCCTAGGAAACTCGTTGGCCAGTATGCAAAGTACTGAGAAGAGTTTCAGGTGTTCTGCAGTTGTGCAATTGCTCAGGCTTTCATGGATGAACCTCAGGATATTTGGCACCTGGAGGAGACACAGGAGAGAATGTAGCTGCCACTTACCCAGGGGCCACTGAAACTGCTGCCCAAGAGCTGGGAATGCGGGGCAGGATACGAGCGAGGGATGAAAGGGCTCAAGGGCAGGGCAATCCAGCCACAGGCTACTTACATCCATCAGCCAGGAGGCAGGGTCTTGAATGGCTATGTCTAGAATGAATTCGGCATAACCATACTCATCATCATACATGCTGTAGTTTCTCATCATCTCAAGAGTCCTGAGGACGATGGCTGTCCTCTGAGAAGGCTGGATGTATTTTCCAAATGGCTACAGAAGGAAGGAAGGAAGGAAGGAAGGAAGAAAGGAAGGAAGGAAGGAAGAAAGGAAGAAAGGAAGGAAGGAAGGAAGACATGACACATTGAGTCAGGGGAAAGGAGGAGCAAAGACCCTCCCTTCCCTTCAGGGCAGAGCCGTGCTGATGGCCCCCACCTGTGCTGGGCCCAGGTTTGCCTCGCAGGAATCTGTGAGAAGGGAAAGGGAGATGGCCTGGCTGGTGGGTGCCTGGCTCCTTACCTCTTCACAGAAACAGCTGTGCAGGAAACCAACCAGCTTCCAGATCCTTTCCGTGGCGTTTGCCTGCACAACTATGCTCGAAGAGGTGGTGAAATACAGCAGCACCTGCGGGAAGAAAAGCTGCTGGTCTGCTCTGGGAGCTGACAACTGCTCCAGCAGAACTGCCTGGACTCGCACTGTCCACCATGGAATTCCTCAGAGCTGGAGCAAAGCCCCATTCACACTTGGCAAGGAAAGCACGGGGCACCAGGAAAGCAGGGCGATGGCAGCTCCAGATGCTGCCAGTGCGGTGCACAAGGACAGGGCTCAAATTCTGCCACTGCTTTGCTGCAAGGAGAGCTCTGGGGGCAGAGGAGGCCCAGAAGTGCTGGGGGGAAGCTGTGCTGTGACACAGGAAGGACCTGTGGAGGGCAAGGGACGTTGACAGCAGCCAGGGGACACTGGGGCCCTAGAAGAGCTTGGTGGGCAGCCCCTGGCTCCCCTGAGCGTGCTGGGCACACTCCCGGCAGGCACTATGGTCTCTGTGCACGGCACAGGGGGCACTCTCTGCTATAACATGTCACCTCCCTCTAGGGTGAGGAACAGCCACTGTAAGGCTGATGCTGTGCAAATTGCAGACCTCCAAGATACTCTGAAACTTTTCCCAGACGCTGGAGCCAAGAGAGCTGATCAGCAATGATTTCAGCATGATGTCCAGATTTTCCAGGATCTGCAAGAAGAACAAAGTGTTGTGGCAAGGGTGAGAGGGAAGGGGTGGAGGGAAGCAGTCCAAGACCTGCCTCATCAGGGATCTTCAGTTGTTTCTAAGCAGGAGGAAACTGCGCGCAGTGCAGGGGATGGGGGCTTTTGTGGCTCAGCAGCACATACCATCACCGTGATCTGAGTGTCCAGATCCTCATTTCTCAGAAGAAAGAAGACTCTGCTAATGCATGCAGCAACGAGAGACAACATTTCACCCTCCAGTGCCGTCTCCACATTGCTGCAGAGAGAGAGACATTGTTGGTGGGAACGGTGCCTCGATGACAACGGGAGATAGACACAGTCCTCCAGTGGAAGCGTGGCCATGGGGGTTGATAAGCCCCATGGTTGGTGATAACATTGGACTCTTAACAATGAGGCCATGAGGAATGTAAAGAGGTTAGAAGGAACAAAGAAGGGAGATGCCTTGCTGGCTCGGACTGCCTGTTCTCCAGCCATTAAGACAAAGTTGTTGATCCGTGAATAATTATTAGAAAAGTACTGCTGTAGAGCGAATGGTATAAGAAGGGAGCCTGGCCTCACTAAGGGAGTGGAAGTTATGCCCTCAGTAAAGAAGTTATTGATCCCTTAAAGAACCCTGGTGTCCGTGTCGTCATTACGCCACATCCTCCCATGGGCAGGACTTCACAGGAGGGATGAGGAGCCCTGCTGGGGGATGCATCCTCTTCCGCAAGGCTGGCCTGGGCCAGAGGACAGTCCTGACACCTCCTGCTTTGGGGCAAAGGCTGAGACGAGTCAGGAAGCTGCAAGGCTCCCTCTGCCCTCTGGACAAGTCCCGAGCATGGAAGAGCAAAGGCCTGCCCGGATGGAGGATGTATGCTTGCCAGGGTCAGGGCCACCTGGCTCATGCCCTGGGGTTGTGCTAGCCGAGCCAGGGACGGGGTTGGGCACGTACCTCAAGGCGGCAGTAGCAAGCAAGGCTTCCTGCCACACGTCTGTGCACAGGTAATCCACAGGCTTCTCTTCCAACAGCGCCTGGAGAGCACAAATTGGATGGGACCTGGCAGCCACAGGCACACAGCGCCAGCAGAGCCAGCACTGTCGGCAGGGTTGGCAGAGTCCCGGTATCCCCCGCCAAGAGTGCCCCCCTGCACCTCGCAATGCTGAGGTCCCAGCAGCACCCGAGATCCCACTGGGGGAAGCTTGGTGTCCATGTATGTTTGCTCCCAATCACCCCTGCCCAATGCCCAGGGAGCCTCGCTCCCTTCCCCAGCCCGCCAGACGTCCCCTCACCTGGATGTTCTCCGCCAGCTTATTTCTGCTGCAGAAGATGTCCAGGCCCTCTAACAAGCCCTTCTCTTGGGCGGTTGTGCACACAGTGATGATGTTCCTCAGGAACTTCATCTTCTGCACCTCATCCTGGCAGCCACAGAGATACCAAGAGGGAGCGTGAGGGGGGGAGCCACAGCCAGCAGGACCGCAGCATTGCGGGGTGCGGAGCTGTGCGGGACGCCTGGAGGGCAGCAGCTCTGCCCAGCCAGCAGCCCTCCAGCAGCCTGGCAGCAGAGCCGGGGCACGGCCAGGACATGCAGGCACAGCCGCCATGGAAAGGGCTGCTCTTACCCTTTCCGGGTTTCTGACGTAGGCCTCGATGAAGTCCACAGCTTCCTCTTCCTCTTCATACACAGGTAGCCAGATAGCGTCTAAGACAGAAGGAGAGCAAGCATTGCTGTAGAGAGGGGCTTAAGGATGAAGCAAGGGAAGGGGGCCCTGGCTTCAAGCAGGGGGCGCGGCTGGCCCCAGCCCTGCCCACCCCAGCGCAGACCCTCGCTCACCAGGCTGCAGCGGCTCCACCTCGCACACCTCGATGGGCTCCATTAGAGAGCTGCTCTCCTGGGAGCTCTCATCCTCTTCCCAGGCCACCCTGGGGCGGCTTGGGGGTCTCTGCTCCATTGAGTGATGAGGGGTGAGGGTCAGGAGGGGGCAGGCTCGGGACTGCCACGGGCAGTGGGGAAAGACGTGGGCTGCACTCGGGGGCTCCTCGCCAGTCCCACTCGCTCCTGCCCTGTCCCCTCGCTGTCCTGACGGACAGTGCGGGGCCACTGTGCCAGCACCAGCTATTGCCAGGTGACACCGGCCTGTGTCACAAAGGGCCTCTCTGTGACCTCACGCCCCCGGCTGGGTGAGGCTGGCTCGGGGCCCTCCCTTGTGCTCAGCTCCTCTCAGGGCTGCTCTTGCACGCAGACCCAGAAAATGGCTCCATAAATTTTAATATCGTCTTGCAGTTGATGCTATTTTTTAGGAGCCAAGGAAAATGGGATAAGTTAATGCATGCTCAAGGGTTTTGCATCTTACTGGGATCAAAAGACCCAAGCTGATTGCGGGCTGAGTCGTGATCATATCATGACATGCATTCAGCCGAAATCTAAAGAGAGGCCTGAGCTTCATTATCTCCCCTGAGTGAAAAACAAATCATGACTATTCATGCATATTATTCTCTTTAGAGCCATTTAAAAAGAAAAAAAATCTGTATATTTCACTTGTAAAAATATTTGCGGTAAAGATCTGTGTACTTAAATAATTCTATTTCATGAGGACATAAACCTTCAGCTCTGTGGGAACGCAGATAAATGTTTATGAACTGCCACACTTCAAACAGGACTTTAGTTGATGGATAAACAAACAGCAAAGAATCCATAAACTTTTTTTTTCATTATTTTTTTTTCCTTAGCAAACACTGCTTTTGAAAATGTTTTTGGCTTTTGACATGGAAAGCATGATCCTCATTGTTCATCTTGCACTAGGAGATGTGCTTTTACCCATTATCAGAAATAAGCCTTTGCTCATGTGAAGTATTAAGGCAGCCTTACAGTCCCCATGAAGAAATTCTGACTTTGCACTAAGTAGGTGTTAGAGAATTAACACCTTAATGAGCATTAGGCTCATACGTAAGCTACCATGCTGATAGTACGATGCCACCATTGCAGTTATTTTCAGTTCATATTCATGGGAAAAGCACTAGTTTCTCACGTCGTGGGGCAGATCACCTGTTGGCACTATGAGCTTCCACGTTGGCCGCCATGCTCTCATGACCCTACAGTGGGCAGAGCCATAGGATGTCGGGGAAAAGAAACCAATGAACTTCACCAGCAATTAAAGGGGTTTTGAAGAATCATTCTTAAGCTCTTTAAAAATCATAGAGATTTACACGACTAATAATAGAATTGTGTGAGGATCTTAAAATTTCATTTAGAAGATTTGTTATCAATATTCCCTAGGATTCTCTTCATTCAGTTTGCAATATATGCTCAGAGCCAGACCAGAGATTTTTCAGTGTTATTTCATGCTGCTTACATTCCGGAAGAGGTTAAATTTTTGAATGTTCTGTAGCCTAGGGGGAAAAATAGCCACTATAAGTACAGTCCTTAAAGCAGTAGTATTTGATTTGCTATAAAGTACATTGTATAAAAGTTTTTGTATTCTTGGTTTCAAACTCTTAGGTTAGTGACTATTCAGCTCATCTTTACCACTCTATTGGGAAAGATAAATTGCAATTGAAGTATTTTGATTTCTGGTGTTTGTACAGTCTGAGCATTTCGAATACAGCATTTGTACTGCATATTCCTAATGTTCTCAAAAAAATGCGGTGCACAAGGACAGGGCTCAGATTCTCCTAATGTTCTCAAAAAAATATAGATCTTCTGTGAGAGAGCTGAATAAAATTTCCTTTGTTTTTAGATTTGCATATTTTTGTCAATTTTTTTCTATAGAAGTTCATGATTCAGTGGTGTGGCACAACTTATTTGCAATTGCAAATGCAAATTGCAAATGCAAATTGCAAATTGCAAATGCAAATGCAAATGCAATTACTCCCATCCTAAAGAACCAGTATAAGTCACCCCCTCAAATTGTTTCTCCTTCCATTGACTACAGAGTGTCTTTCTTTTTCAATATATGCTTCCCTCTTAAGTGCTCGTAGTAAAGTGAATGAATTAATCTTTGTACACCTAAAGTAGATTGTGCAGACAATCACACATCACTGCAAATCTTATTAGAATTATTTACTCTAGTTGCTGCTTTGTGCTTACTGTGCAAAGCATGTAGTAAGCTTTCAGTAAGTTGCACCAAGGTAGCAAAGTTGCCGTTCTTATTTTAAATCTTTTAGTTGCATGAGTTCAATAAGACTTTTTTTTTTTTTCCCTTCCAAGGAAAATACTAAATCTCAGCACACCTTTTTATCCATTCTACCAGAATTGTTTAGCATTTCATGCATTTTTAGCAGACACTGGAGGCAGGTGAAGCTGTGTTTTTCAGAACTGTACACTCTCGGACACACCTCCTATAGACCTGCCCCAACTGCAAAGTGTAATACATCAACTTAGAAACAGTACTTTGAATTTAGGATGGACTTGAAGTATGTGCTCAGTAGGTGTGGCCTAGCTGGTGGGAGGTAACTGCTGGGACTCACTTCCTGCATGCAATCTTCCCAGTCCACCAGCTTTGCAGCCTGTTCATGTATGGATATTGCACAACCATATAGCTGCGTTAGAGTTGTTCAAAGATTTTGCATATTGGTCCTCTTGTGCTGTTTCTCCACAACATGAATTTCAACCAAATTTCCAGAAATTATTAGACCCTCTTAACTGAATGTTGAAAATCCCAGTTTGAAACACGGTGATGGAGTGTAGTGTTGGGATTGTTTAATATGCTCACTTGCTCTCTGACTGTACTTAAGCTGCCTGATTTTGAAGCTTGACTTGAGTGTGTGTGTTCAGAAAATGACACCACATGCAGCATTGTGAATAGCTGCTGACATTTCTCATCTGAATGTTTGCTTTGGTTCCTCAGATTAATTTCCCAAACTCCCTCTGAACTATAGGGATCATGAGCTTTGCAGTATAATATGATACAGCAACAGTTTTATTTATTTTTATTCACCAAAGGCAGATCTTGCCTAACCAATCTGGTGGCCTTCTAGGATGGTGTGACGGCATTGGTGGACAAAGGAAGGGCGATGGATATCATCTACCTGGACTTGAGCAAAGCCTTTGATTTGGTCCCTCACCACATTCTTCTCCCTAAATTGGAGAGGTATGGGTTTGAAGGATGGACTGTTAGGTGGATAAAGAATTGGTTGGCTGGTCGCAGCCAAAGGGTTGTGGTCAATGGTTCTATGTCTGGGTGGAGGCCTGTCACAAGTGGTGTCTCTCAGGGGTCGGTCTTGGGTCCAGTGCTCTTCAACATTTTTATCAATGACACAGATGACGGAATCGACCTGGACAGGCTGGAGAAGTGGAGAATGCTGTCAGAAATAGTGTCAAAAGCTTTACTGAAGTCTCCACACAAGTGTCCACGGGGAAAGAAAAAGAAGGTGAAAAGAGGAGGTGAGGAGCATAATTTGATTATGTTGGAAGATTTAGACTCAGAATGATGGAGACCAGGGAATGAAATTCCAGTCTCTAAACCCTGGTTCCTGTTAAGACTGGGGGAGACACAACTGATTTCCTTTTAGACAGTGGCACAACCCATTCAGTAGTGACAACTGTAAAGAACCTTTGCTTGAGGCAAAAATCCCGATTGTTTCTGCTGGAGGGCAACACTAAGACCACTCCTGCAGCCAATGGACTGTAAAAGCGGGGGAAGAATGCTAGTACACCAGTTTCTATGTATGCCTGAGTGACCTCTCCCTTTGCTGGGAAGAGACAAATTAAATGTCCAAGTGAGTTTTTCTACAGACAAGATAAAAGTTAAGATTTCACCTGAAAATGCTTGGAAAGCCCAAATTTGCCTGCTGCTAGAGCTGGGAGGGCACCAGTAGGTACCTGAATAGGTTTTAAATGTAGTAACTCAATTTTCCAGGGCAGGAAAACAACCTGGGAGAGCAAAAAAATGTGTCCCCAGTCCAGGTTGAGTTAAATCTGGAGCAATGGCTTTATGGGTACCCCAATATCAAATTAGTTTTGCAGCAAGAAAAGGAGAAGAGCTGTTGATAGACAAGTTTCTATCACATGGATTCATTTGTGCATGCTAGTCCAGCTTTAATGCCCCTATTCCACCGGTGAAGAAACTAAGCACTAGAGAATACAGGTTTGTGCAGGACCTGTGGGCCATAAATAAAATAACCAAAGACATACACCGACTGGTACCTAATCCTGATACTCTTCTGGCGACTATATCTGATGAAGATTCATTTTCTTCAGCATTGGTTCTACAGATATACAGAAGACGTCTTCTTCTGTGTACCGTTGGAACCCAACAGTCAGACCACACTTCTTCGTGGAAGTAGTCCAGGGGATCGCCAAAGCACTAGGAGCCAAATAGATTTTATACACCACACAGAGACCACAGGCAAGCAGACGGATACCTGTTCCCATACACTCAGCAACCCCACAACAGAAGGGTCCTCTGAGAGACCAAGCAACGCAGACAAGTTTTAATGCCCTCTGTCTCCAAGGCATCTGGAGAGGGTAGGAGTGGCTGCAGAGCCTGTCACAGGGGCTGGAATGGCTGCAGGGCCTGTCACAGGGGTTGGAGTTGCTGCAGGGCCACTCCCTGCCACTCATATCTATCCTGCCTCAGGACTGATCTCTGGATGGCATTCTTAAAGTAGTTGTTTAATTTTAAGCAAAACACAAAGTTTTGTTTAACATGATCAGCAGGTGCTGATCACAACCCCAACAGTGCACCGGCAGTGATATTGCACTAGACAGAGACCTGACTTCCATCCATAAGCTGATTTGTCAACTGGAGAGCCAAGGAGTGACCAGCAAGACTCACTCTTTAACAGTCCCATATGACCACTGCAAAAGTCTAATGGCGAGTGGAGACCTACAGTGGACTACTGAGGCCCAAATCAAGTCAAGCGCTGCAATGCTCGACACGCTCGAACTTCAATATGAACTGGAATCAAAGGCAGCCAAGTGGTATGCCACAATAGATATTGTTTTTCTCCACCCCTTTGGCAGCAGAGTGCAGGCCACAGTTTGCTTTCCCTTGGAGGAGCATCTGGTACACCCGGAATCAACTGCCCCAGGGGTGGAAACAGGGGTGGCTGCCTCCTGGCTTTCTTCTATTTACAGACGAGTGAAGATCCTTGCAGGGCAGGGTCTTGGCCTTCCCTTCCCTCTCATCCCTTGCCATCAGCCTGGATGCATCCAGTGCTTGAGGGCTGGTCTGCACACAGCAGCTTTTCTGCCCCGTGGCCTCCCCTGGGTAGCGCACGGAGCTGTGGCTGTCCTTTCTTGGCAGTAAGGGGGAATTCAGAACGCTCTCTTGGAGGGGTGTGGGACCACTGAAATCCTGCCACAACTTCTTGTCCTTCAAGCAGGCCCTGCACAATACAGACAGCATGCTGCAGATGTTGCAGATCAGCCCTCCTGCCTCCAGCCTCTGGGAAAAGTAGCAGAGTTCCTCATTCCGGAGGGAGGTGACACGGTGTAGTGGAGAGTGCCCCCTGTGCCGTGCACAGAGACCATAGTGCCTGCCAAGCGTGTGCCCAGCACACTCAGGGGAGCCAGGGCCTGCCCACCAAGCTCTTCTAGGGACCCAGTGTCCCTTGCCCTCCACAGGTCCTTCCTGTGTCACAGGACAGCTTCCTCCCAGCACTTCTGGGCCTCCTCTGCCCCCAGAGCTCTCCTTGCAGCAAAGCAGTGGGAGAATTTGAGCCCTGTTGAGGTTTAGGCCGGCCCGGCAGCTCAGCACCACACAGCCGTTCGCTCCCCTGAGCCCCTCCTTCTCTGGGATGAGGAAGAGAATCAGAAAAAATTAAGCCTGTGGAAACACAGCCCCACCATTTGACAGGGACTGCTCCAGTCCTTTTTCTCAGCCAGGTTCTTCCAAATGTTCATTTCTGTCCCACTTTGGGGTATATAAAGCATCTATGCAGCTCAAAGTTATAATCAACAACCACCACAGGGATGTCTAACGGAACCAGTAATCGTTCCTGTATATACCTGAGGAGAGACAATAATACAGGAGACAGAGCAGATATTGACTAACCCAGTTTTCTCCCCTTACATGCATTTGTCTCCCTTCTATCACCAATTCATTCACAACGTATGGTTTACCATACAATAATTAAAACGGACTAACTTTCTCTTTAGCTCTAGGGGCTATTCTAGTTCTCAGCAAAGCTATTGTCAAGGCCTCCAGCCATTTCACATTTTGGTCAAGATATAATCGCCAGAAGAGTATCAGGATTAGGTACCAGTCGGTGTACTTGTCCCCAGCCTTGCAGACCGCTCAGCCTGTGCAGAGACCATGGCTCTGCCCCTGCCCCAGCCATTGCCACAGGTTTCCAGTCTGAAGGGCAAGGCAGAGAGATGCCGGCAGATGGGAGAAAGAGACCACTGCCTTGAAAAGGGCAGGGATGCCGTCACAGCAGTTGCAACGGTTGCAGGGCCCATTGCAGGGGTTAGAGTGGCTGCAGGGTCTGTCACAGCGAATGTAGTGGCCACAGGGCCCGTTACAGGGGTTGCAGTGGCCACAGGGACTGTAACAGGGGTTGCAATGGCCACAAGGACTGTAACAGGGGATGGAGTGGCATTGACTGTGGCCCAATGAGCACAGGCCAAGCCCCAGCACGTTGCAGTGTTTTTTGTCTCTTTGGAAGTGCCAGGGTGATGCCACACATTTTTCAAGCATTCTGCCAGCATTTTAGAATTTTGCACTTGTTCAGGGGTGAATTTCCAAAGCACTGGAGGTGCCCGCTGCTCTAGAAGCCTGCCCTTATCCTCCCACCATGCGTGCCACTCATAACTATCCTGCCTCAGGACAGATCTCTGGATGGCATTCTTAAGCAGTTGTTTAATTTTAAACGAAACACAAAGTGCATTCAGGAGACATAAGAATAAGAACACGCTGGTCTGAACATCCCAAGGATTGTCAAAGTTTTGAAGAGCCATCGTAACTAGCTCTTCAAGTAGAAGGGAAAGTGAAGGAGAAAGGCAGAGTGAAGAAGGAGGAAAAGTATTCCTCCCTTATACCCCCTCCCAGCCCCCCCATTGGCTCCTTGAGGAGAAAAGGTAAAAGTGTAATTATTAATAGTTTCTGAGATATGGTTTTGTAAGTATGGTGTTACTGTAAAAGTCAGTCAAAGAAACTCTCTAGTAATCAGTTTGGAATTTTAGAAACCAGGCATTCTGTAATTGCGGCGCCAGATGCACAGGGGATCACTCCACCCAGTGTGCGTGCTGACTTTTTCAAGCTACGAGGGTTATATACAATAAAAACATGCATATTCATCAGCTTGCTAAGAAATAGTTAACATATCCATACTATTTCCCATAACTCATTAAAATTTGAAAATGTCTCTGGCGCATGCACATTTGTTTCCACTGGTGGTGTTTTGGGGGTCTCTGGTGGTCATCGGTAGTCTTCCTCACTGTGTTCTGACACACGGAAAAGAAACTTTACAACTCAAGGAGAGTTATAAAGCAGGTATGTTTATTGCAGCGCTGGGTGCAAGGGGGATCGTTCCACCTAGCTTGTGCACCAAGGCTTACTACCAGGGTGCTTATACTGATAGGATATATACATATTCATTTCAGTTCCCCCGTAAGTCTCTTGCATATTCATTAGGTATCGGAAGAATCATTAACATAGGTTCCCGCCCCTATTTGCATGTGCGCTGGAGTCCTCGGGTGGTCGTCCAGCGTACTCTGTTGGTCTTTTGATGAAGGCCAGAAGTCTTCCTTGCTGCTAAACTTTAGTTACCGGGGCAGCTGGTAAATCGCGCAGAGATCAGCTGTCAAGCTGATCTTAAGCTGGTCTAAAACAGAAAATTAAGTCTATCCTAGCTGAAACCAAGACAACCTGGCTGGAAATGGCTGTGCAAACTACGCAAACAGGCAGGAGCTGGTGGATGCAGGAGTCAGGAAGCCACAGGTGACAGTGGCTGCGCAGTGATCTTGAGCCCTTCCTGGCCATTCTGTCTGCACTGTTGTTGCTCTTGCTGTGCCCCAGCAGTGCTGCCCCACCGAGTGGGGGCGTGAGGTCACAGAGAGGCCCTTTGTGACACAGGCCGGTGTCACCTGGCAATAGCTGGTGCTGGCACAGTGGCCCCGCACTGTCCGTCAGGACAGCGAGGGGACAGGGCAGGAGCGAGTGGGACTGGCGAGGAGCCCCCGAGTGCAGCCCACGTCTTTCCCCACTGCCCGTGGCAGTCCCGAGCCTGCCCCCTCCTGACCCTCACCCCTCATCACTCAATGGAGCAGAGACCCCCAAGCCGCCCCAGGGTGGCCTGGGAAGAGGATGAGAGCTCCCAGGAGAGCAGCTCTCTAATGGAGCCCATCGAGGTGTGCGAGGTGGAGCCGCTGCAGCCTGGTGAGCGAGGGTCTGCGCTGGGGTGGGCAGGGCTGGGGCCAGCCGCGCCCCCTGCTTGAAGCCAGGGCCCCCTTCCCTTGCTTCATCCTTAAGCCCCTCTCTACAGCAATGCTTGCTCTCCTTCTGTCTTAGACGCTATCTGGCTACCTGTGTATGAAGAGGAAGAGGAAGCTGTGGACTTCATCGAGGCCTACGTCAGAAACCCGGAAAGGGTAAGAGCAGCCCTTTCCATGGCGGCTGTGCCTGCATGTCCTGGCCGTGCCCCGGCTCTGCTGCCAGGCTGCTGGAGGGCTGCTGGCTGGGCAGAGCTGCTGCCCTCCAGGCGTCCCGCACAGCTCCGCACCCCGCAATGCTGCGGTCCTGCTGGCTGTGGCTCCCCCCCTCACGCTCCCTCTTGGTATCTCTGTGGCTGCCAGGATGAGGTGCAGAAGATGAAGTTCCTGAGGAACATCATCACTGTGTGCACAACCGCCCAAGAGAAGGGCTTGTTAGAGGGCCTGGACATCTTCTGCAGCAGAAATAAGCTGGCGGAGAACATCCAGGTGAGGGGACGTCTGGCGGGCTGGGGAAGGGAGCGAGGCTCCCTGGGCATTGGGCAGGGGTGATTGGGAGCAAACATACATGGACACCAAGCTTCCCCCAGTGGGATCTCGGGTGCTGCTGGGACCTCAGCATTGCGAGGTGCAGGGGGGCACTCTTGGCGGGGGATACCGGGACTCTGCCAACCCTGCCGACAGTGCTGGCTCTGCTGGCGCTGTGTGCCTGTGGCTGCCAGGTCCCATCCAATTTGTGCTCTCCAGGCGCTGTTGGAAGAGAAGCCTGTGGATTACCTGTGCACAGACGTGTGGCAGGAAGCCTTGCTTGCTACTGCCGCCTTGAGGTACGTGCCCAACCCCGTCCCTGGCTCGGCTAGCACAACCCCAGGGCATGAGCCAGGTGGCCCTGACCCTGGCAAGCATACATCCTCCATCCGGGCAGGCCTTTGCTCTTCCATGCTCGGGACTTGTCCAGAGGGCAGAGGGAGCCTTGCAGCTTCCTGACTCGTCTCAGCCTTTGCCCCAAAGCAGGAGGTGTCAGGACTGTCCTCTGGCCCAGGCCAGCCTTGCGGAAGAGGATGCATCCCCCAGCAGGGCTCCTCATCCCTCCTGTGAAGTCCTGCCCATGGGAGGATGTGGCGTAATGACGACACGGACACCAGGGTTCTTTAAGGGATCAATAACTTCTTTACTGAGGGCATAACTTCCACTCCCTTAGTGAGGCCAGGCTCCCTTCTTATACCATTCGCTCTACAGCAGTACTTTTCTAATAATTATTCACGGATCAACAACTTTGTCTTAATGGCTGGAGAACAGGCAGTCCGAGCCAGCAAGGCATCTCCCTTCTTTGTTCCTTCTAACCTCTTTACATTCCTCATGGCCTCATTGTTAAGAGTCCAATGTTATCACCAACCATGGGGCTTATCAACCCCCATGGCCACGCTTCCACTGGAGGACTGTGTCTATCTCCCGTTGTCATCGAGGCACCGTTCCCACCAACAATGTCTCTCTCTCTGCAGCAATGTGGAGACGGCACTGGAGGGTGAAATGTTGTCTCTCGTTGCTGCATGCATTAGCAGAGTCTTCTTTCTTCTGAGAAATGAGGATCTGGACACTCAGATCACGGTGATGGTATGTGCTGCTGAGCCACAAAAGCCCCCATCCCCTGCACTGCGCGCAGTTTCCTCCTGCTTAGAAACAACTGAAGATCCCTGATGAGGCAGGTCTTGGACTGCTTCCCTCCACCCCTTCCCTCTCACCCTTGCCACAACACTTTGTTCTTCTTGCAGATCCTGGAAAATCTGGACATCATGCTGAAATCATTGCTGATCAGCTCTCTTGGCTCCAGCGTCTGGGAAAAGTTTCAGAGTATCTTGGAGGTCTGCAATTTGCACAGCATCAGCCTTACAGTGGCTGTTCCTCACCCTAGAGGGAGGTGACATGTTATAGCAGAGAGTGCCCCCTGTGCCGTGCACAGAGACCATAGTGCCTGCCGGGAGTGTGCCCAGCACGCTCAGGGGAGCCAGGGGCTGCCCACCAAGCTCTTCTAGGGCCCCAGTGTCCCCTGGCTGCTGTCAACGTCCCTTGCCCTCCACAGGTCCTTCCTGTGTCACAGCACAGCTTCCCCCCAGCACTTCTGGGCCTCCTCTGCCCCCAGAGCTCTCCTTGCAGCAAAGCAGTGGCAGAATTTGAGCCCTGTCCTTGTGCACCGCACTGGCAGCACCTGGAGCTGCCATCGCCCTGCTTTCCTGGTGCCCCGTGCTTTCCTTGCCAAGTGTGAATGGGGCTTTGCTCCAGCTCTGAGGAATTCCATGGTGGACAGTGCGAGTCCAGGCAGTTCTGCTGGAGCAGTTGTCAGCTCCCAGAGCAGACCAGCAGCTTTTCTTCCCGCAGGTGCTGCTGTATTTCACCACCTCTTCGAGCATAGTTGTGCAGGCAAACGCCACGGAAAGGATCTGGAAGCTGGTTGGTTTCCTGCACAGCTGTTTCTGTGAAGAGGTAAGGAGCCAGGCACCCACCAGCCAGGCCATCTCCCTTTCCCTTCTCACAGATTCCTGCGAGGCAAACCTGGGCCCAGCACAGGTGGGGGCCATCAGCACGGCTCTGCCCTGAAGGGAAGGGAGGGTCTTTGCTCCTCCTTTCCCCTGACTCAATGTGTCATGTCTTCCTTCCTTCCTTCCTTTCTTCCTTTCTTCCTTCCTTCCTTCCTTTCTTCCTTCCTTCCTTCCTTCCTTCCTTCTGTAGCCATTTGGAAAATACATCCAGCCTTCTCAGAGGACAGCCATCGTCCTCAGGACTCTTGAGATGATGAGAAACTACAGCATGTATGATGATGAGTATGGTTATGCCGAATTCATTCTAGACATAGCCATTCAAGACCCTGCCTCCTGGCTGATGGATGTAAGTAGCCTGTGGCTGGATTGCCCTGCCCTTGAGCCCTTTCATCCCTCGCTCGTATCCTGCCCGGCATTCCCAGCTCTTGGGCAGCAGTTTCAGTGGCCCCTGGGTAAGTGGCAGCTACATTCTCTCCTGTGTCTCCTCCAGGTGCCAAATATCCTGAGGTTCATCCATGAAAGCCTGAGCAATTGCACAACTGCAGAACACCTGAAACTCTTCTCAGTACTTTGCATACTGGCCAACGAGTTTCCTAGGGAACTGCTCATAAGCATCTTGACAGACCTTCCAACACTTGACAGGTACCAGCTCCGAGAGTCCTGGGGGCTTGTTCCATACTGGGAGAGGGTTCCAGAGACTCTCTGGCTGCCAGAGCCAAGGAAAGCTGCACGACATCCCTGAGATGTGGGCCCCTCCATCGCACGGTGCTCGCCAGCCCTGTTGGGGCAGCCAGGGCCTCAGCATCCGGACCGGACCAAGGCAGCCCAGAGAGCCCGTCACGCTCCCTCCTGCCCCTCCTGCTTGCCCAGCCTGGTCCCCCAGGGCTCCCTAAGCACATGGTGGGGAGGTCCAGGGCTGCAGGACAGCCTGGGGCCTGCGGGGTTGGTCTGGGTCACGGCGCTGTGACCAGGGCAGCCCTGCCAACAGCGTGTTCTGGGCTTGCAGCACTACTCTGGACATCTGGAAGGCGACGCTTTCCCTGCCAATGAATTCAGAGGAGATCTTGCAAGAGCTACAGAATGTTCTCCGGGACAAACGGGTGTGCAGCTTCTTTGAAGTCAACACCGTGGACTTAAGCACCGTTCACTTGGCTGTGAGTAACCAGACAACACACCTTGTTCCCCTTTGGGGCTATGCGTGCTCCTCCAGGAAAACAGGCACAGTCCTCTCCACATCCCATCTTCCCCAAACTGTCACCTCTTCCAGGACACAAGGACACTGTCCCTTAGGGCCAGCACCAGCCCCCCTCCACCAGCCATGCGGGGTCCGTGTGCTCAGACATGAAGCCTGCCCCTTTCCTGGCAGTGCTCTCTTTACCCCGGCTCCTGGCAATGGCTGGGGCAGAGTCAGGACAATGGCTGGGGCTGGGGCAGAGCCATGGCCTCTGCACGGGCTGAGCAAGCTGTGAGGCCAGGGACTAGTGGCACCTGTAGCCACCTGCTTCCAGCGCCTGCTTTGTGCCAGCTCACGCTGGTCACGGAGCCAGGAGCTGCAGGGTGCGGGGTATGCTGTAGGCTCTGCCCATCTCTCACGGCTGTGTTCGTTTCAGATGATGCGCCCCAAGGATCAGGCACTAGTGGAATTATGTGACCCAGAAAGGCTCCAGGTGTGTCTGAGGCTTCAAAGCCTGCCGATGCTCTCTCTGGCGCTCAGAGCCCTCACCATGTTGTCAGAGAGACCTAAGATGGTGAGTGGGACATTGCCAAGTGAAGCCCTGTTGGCAGCCTGGTGCTGGGGCAGGAGGCACCGCCATGGCTTGGCTTGGCTGGGAGGCAGGAGGTGGGGTGGGTCGTGGTGTGGCGGGTTGTGGTGGGGTGGGGTTGTGGCTGCCTGTGGAGCTTTCCAGAAGCTTTCCCGATGGGTTCCCTGGGAGCAGGTGGCAAAGAGGGTGACTCAGCAGGGGATACAGCATCTTTGCTCTCCTGAAGACCCTTCCCTGTGCCCTGCTGTCCCCACAACACCATCAGTGCTAGCAGGAAACAGGGCAGCAGTCTGGTGCTGCGTAATCAGAGTATTTTGGCCAGGGTGGCCATTCACCTCTTGACTAAAAGCAAATGGTGTCGTTCTGTACAGGGAAGAAAATTGTTGGTCCTGCTGCCGGACGTGATGAATACACTGCTGTATGACAACAGGCACATCACTGAGAAGGCCCTGACTGTCTTCGAAAACGTGATCGGTCATCTGGAGAAGAGGGAGGCCAGCCCCATCGCTCTGGCACTGGCTGAGAGACTCCTGCCTCTTTTTAACAACGTAAGGCTGCTGTGGGTGACTGAGCCCTGCAGACGGGCACTCCGCAATGGCGTTGCCCTTCAGCCCAGGCCTGTGGGCAGCACTCGGGCAGGGCCTTCTTCTCTCCTGCTCCTCTGGGCTCCTGTGGGCTGTCTTCTGGGCTCTGCAGTCCAACAGGGCTTCTCCCCGTCGAGTTGAGAGCTCTGGGCAGCCAAAGGCTTCTGTTCTGGGGGCAGGAAGATGGAGGCTGAGCAGTCTGAGCATGCCCCAGAGGCATTATCCAGGGCCAGCTACGTCTCCTCTTCAGCCCATTCCCAGGAGAGCTCTGCTTTGACATGGCTTGTGCGGCTGGTAGTAAAAGTGGGTCGGCTGGGACTGCACTCTGAGGCACAGGCACCCCGTGCAGGAAACCTGTTGCTTTGCCTCATGTGGGCCTCCAGCTCCTTTGTTCCGAATACGAGGCTTCACCCTTCACATCAGCCACCCTACATGCCTTGCTCCCCATGGGCAGGGGGAGGCTGGCAGTTGCTGAAATCCTCCTTTTGTCCTTCCTAACAGGAGTCCAGTGAGGTGCAAGAGCGCTCCATTCTTCTCTTCAAAGACTTGATGGAGTGTGTGGTGTGGTGGAAAAAAGGAGAAATGAAGAAGACCGTGCGCAGGGCCCTTATTCCACTGTTGTTCCGGATGAGTGATGAGACTGAGAGCGTGGCCAAGGTACAGATTTTGGATGTGAACATTGATGTGGGCAGTGGGCAATCTGACACCGCAGGGGTGGTCTGGGCATCAGGGGCCAAGGCAACAGGCAATTAAAGATGCCTGGAATGTGTGTCTGTGGTGCCACCTCCCTGCCTCTGCTTCTCCACAGGCGTCAGCAGTAGTCCTACTTGCTTGTACAATGTTCCTGAAGTGGAAACAGCTTGAGCACCTGGCTCAGAACGAAGACATCACTAGGATTAGGGAGTACTTGGTAAGGAGAACCGCCCAGCCCCAGGCCCCAAATGGACAAGCCTGCCCGATGTGCCCAGGCTGTGGGCTGTGCAGCTGTGCGTGGCCTGCGCTGCTCCAGCCCAGAGTCCACCGCCTGCTGCTGCCCTGTGGCTCCCTTCCCTCCAGCACAGAGCCCCAAGGGCTCTTCTGCAGGCCCCCCTGCCTTCCCCACCCCCAGGATGCGGGAGGAGACCCTAGCCCATCTGGGCCTTGGCAGCGGAACAGGAGGGTCTCCTAACTCTCTCCAAACCTCAGCCCCACAGAGCTCCTGGCTGGGAGCTGGGGATGGCCTGGGGTAAAGGGGGAGGGGGGTGCTGGCAGGAGGGACTGGTCCGGCTGGCTGGGGAGGGTATGTGAGCCCCGCGCCCTTGTGCTTTCTCCAGCTCAAGCAGAAGAGCAGCAGGGTGGACGAATACCTGCAGCAGAGCCTGCCATACCTGGAGGATGCTCAGGCCAACTTGCGACAGGAGGCTGTCAAATTCATCGGTGAGTCCAGGCCCCGCTTCCCTGTCTGGGCCCTGCCCTGGCAGCAAGGCGCAGCCCTGTGGGCCCTGAAGCCCCTGATTGTAGCCCCAGGAGCCCTGTGCCTCCCTCAGCCCCCTGCCCATGCAGGTGGGCCTGGTGTGTGCCTTGCTCAAGCTCCCCCTTAGGCTCCGTCCTTGGCGGGGAGCTGGAGGGGACGCAGCCAGGCTGGCTGGACATGGGGCTGTGCTGGGAAGCAGGCTCTGACCGTAACACTGTGCCTAGGGCTTGCTGTCTACCATGCTGGCATCCAGAGTGAGGAGAAGCTGAATGAGCTCATCCAAGGTGAGTGCGGGCGGTGCTGGGGGTGCTGCGCCCAGTGGAGAGGGGGCAGAGCCCACGCAGTGTGCAGCCATGCCTTGCCCTGCTCCAGGGAAATGCTGCAGTGGCAGAGGGATGTGGGGGGACATGTGGGATGCTCCTGAGCAGCAGCTTCCAGCTGATCCCTTTATCCCACTTGCTCCCCGTGGCCAGGGAAGGAGACAGGTGGGGCTGGCATGGTCTGGAGGCATGCTGGGAGGGTCTCTGAAGGTCGGTGGGTTTCATCTCTGCTCTGTTTCTTTCTGTTGCAGCCCTCCAACTTGTCACGAAGGATGTCGATTCATCACTCTGTGTTCTGGCAGCTCAGACCATCCTATGCCTGAGAAGTCGAATTAAGAGGCCAATACCTCTATGGGTTCAGCTTGCAGAACTTTTCTGCTGGCCCTGCATAGCCAGGGCATACGGCTCTGTTTGATTAAAGCTGGAACAGCAAATCCAGTCTCGTTGTGTCCTTTACATGGGCAGCAGCCTGAGTGCCGTTCCTGGCCTCTGCCACTGTGGGCTATCTGTCAGCACAGCCTGGCTGCAGGATTGTTTGAGAAGTTCAGCCCTTCATTACGCTTTGCCCTCCAAGTGGCTGAGTTTCTTCACCCGTGTGGAAGTCTTTTATTTCAGGAAACAGAGGGTAAAAGCAGCCTCTGGAGGAATGAGGATTGCCCCAAGAGCTGCCTGATGCCCACGCTTTCCAGCAGCCCATGGCAGCGCAGCATGTACTGGGCCACTGTGCCCTTGCAGCAACCTCCCCTGGCTGCCCTGCTGCACCTTAACACTCCAAGGGGAGGAGGAGAGAAGCTTGGGCCCAGCCTGCCCAAGCCTCCTGAGCCGTCCCAGGGCACACACAGGCACCTGTTGTCTGCCACGGATTTGTGGGCTGCCCGTGATCCCTGCTGCACAGGAAATGTCTTGACTGCTCCAAGCTGGAGATATTGTGGAGAGCCATATGTCTTGTCCTTAGGTCGCTGCCCACTGCGAGCAGGGAGGGGCGACCAGCGCATGCGCACCACCCGCAGCGTGCCGCAGTGTCGGGTGTGGGAGCCCGTGCAGCAGGGCACAGGGATGCTGTCCCTCCTCCCTTTCGAGTCCGTCCTATACACGGGCAGTCCCTGTGACCGCAGTTCTTACCATGGTCTCCACCAGGCAGAGAGCTTGCTCCAAAAAGGCTGTGGTGCCCCAAAGGGAGGGCCTGTCCAGAACCGTGGCCGTACAGGTCTCTGGCTGCAGGGAGTGCCAGAGCCTGCGGCTGCCAGGGGAGGGAGGCAGGTATTGCACCTGCGTGAGGTGCAAGCAGGTGGGAGATCTGGTCAGCGTGGTGGCAGAGCTGATCGAGGAGGTTGAGAGACTGAGGGCCATCAGGGACTGTGAGCGGAAGGTCGACTGGTGGAGTAGCTCCCTGGTGTGCCAGAGGGAAAGGCGCCGGGGAGATACCCCACAATTGGTGGTGGACGCCCTGCCCTGCCCCTGTCGGGCAGAGGAGGGGAACCTGAGGGATGGGGAGGGTTGGGAGAGGGCCCCTGCTCAGCATGGTGGGCGACCCCCCCCTCTGCTTCGCTCACGTCCCCAGGTCCCCCCAAGCAATGGGTTTGTAGCATTGAACATTGAAAGTGGAGGTGAGTGGGGAGGTGCAGGAAGGTTCCCCAAAGAGCTTACCAAGGACGAGGCAGTCGACTCCACGCATTCAGACTGCCTCTGCCAGGAAAGAAAGAAGGGCGGTTGTGGCAGGCGACTCCCTTCTCAGAGGAACGGAGGGCCCCATTTGCAGACCAGATCCGAGCCGTAGGGAAAGTGTGCTGCCTAGCTGGGGCCCGGCTCAAGGACATAACTAGAAAACTCCTGGAGCTGGTTGACCCCACTGATTACTACCCATTGCTCATAGTTCAGGAGGGCAGTGATGAAATCGTTCAGAGAAGCCTGCGAACGATGAAGAGAGATTTCAGGGGTTTGAGAGGAGCTGAGCACAAGGGAGGGCCCCGAACCAGCCTCACCCAGCCGGGGACATGAGGTCATGGACGGATCCTTTGTGGCCCACACTGGTGACACCTTGCCGGTGCTGGCAGTGTCCGTCAGGACAGCGAGGGGACAGGGCAGGAGCGAGTGGGACTGGCGAGGAGCCCCCGAGTGCAGCCCACGTCTTTCCCCACTGCCCGTGGCAGTCCCGAGCCTGCCCCCTCCTGACCCTCACCCCTCATCACTCAATGGAGCAGAGACCCCCAAGCCGCCCCAGGGTGGCCTGGGAAGAGGATGAGAGCTCCCAGGAGAGCAGCTCTCTAATGGAGCCCATCGAGGTGTGCGAGGTGGAGCCGCTGCAGCCTGGTGAGCGAGGGTCTGCGCTGGGGTGGGCAGGGCTGGCTCCAACCCCTGCAATGGGCTCTGCGGCCGTTGCAACCGCTTTGATGGGCCCTGTGGCCACTGCGTTCCCTGTGACAGGCCCTGCAGCCACTCCAACCTCTGCAATGGGCCCTGCGGCCGTTGCAACCGCTGTGACGGGCCCTGCAGCCATTCCAACCCCTGTGACAGGCCCTGCGGCCACTCCAACCCATGTGGCAGTCTCCAAGGCTGGTCCAAGGAAACAAACTGTGCCGGTGTCAGTTGCCCCTGTATCCAAGATGAAACAATGGATGTCAGGTCGTTCAGAAAGCAGAGGAACTCCTACTCAGATGGGGGGGGGGGGGGGGAAGACAAGACAGGATACTCCAAAGTTACTCCAAACACCGATTACTACCCATTGCTCATAGTTCAGGAGGGCAGTGATGAAATCGTTCAGAGAAGCCTGCGAACGATGAAGAGGGATTTCAGGGGTTTAGGGTGAATAGTTCAAGGAGGGGGAGTGCAAGTTGTGTTTTGTTCTATTCCTTCTGGGGAGGTGAAGGACACGGAGAGGGCTAGGAAAACACAGGTAATGAATAATTGGCTGAGAGGCTGGTGTCAGGACAGAAACTTTGTGTTCTTTGACCATGGGGCAGTTTAGTCGACCCCTGGCCTCTTTTCGATGGATGGAACTCAACTGTCTCAAAGGGGAAACAAATCCTAGCACAGGAGCTAGCAGGACTTGTGGAGCTTTAAACTAGCTATGACAGGGGAAGTCGGTAAAACAGGGCTCACTGGAGAAGTGCCTAGGGGAACAATGCTGAAGCTGGAGGTGAGGCAGATGTCTCATCTGAAGTGCATCTACGCCAATGCATGCAGCACGGGCAACAAACAGGAGAAGCTAGAAGCAATTGTGCAACAGGCAAACTGCGACCTAGTTGCAATAACTGAAACATGGTGGGATCAGTCCCACGACTGGAGTACTGTGATGGATGGCTACAAGCTCTTCAGAAGGGACAGACAAGGTAGGAAGGGTGGTGGTGCGGCTCTTTATATTAAAGAGTGTTTTGATGTTGAAGAGCTTGCGGTTGGGAATGATAAAGTTGAGTGTCTATGGATAAGGATCAAGGGGAAGGCCTGTAGGGGTGACATCTTGGTGGGGGTCTGTTATAGACCGCCTCATCAGGATGAAGAGATGGATGAGGCTTTCTATGAACAGCTTGCAAAAGTTACACGATCACCAGCACTCATTCTCATGGGAGACTTCAACTTCCCTGATGTATGCTGGAAGTATAATACTGCATAGAGTAACCAGTCCAGGAGGTTTCTAGAATGTGTGGAAGATAGCTTCCTGACACGGCTGGTATGAGAGCCTACCAGGGGACGTGCCCCACTAGACCTGCTCTTCATAAACAGAGAAGGACTGGTGGGAGATGTGAAAGCTGGGGACTGTCTTGGGCAGAGTGACCACGAAATTGTAGGGTTTTCTATCCTTGGTGATGTCAGAAGGGTAACGAGCAAAACTGATGTCTTGATCTTCCGGAGGGCAGACTTTGACCTGTTCGGGACACTTGTTGCAGGGGTCCCTTGGGAGTCACTCCTGAAGGGCAAAGGGGTCCAGAAAGCCTGGATGCTCCTCAAGAAGGAGAACTTAAGGGCACAGGAGCAGGCTGTTCCTGAGTCCTGTAAGGTGAGCCAGAGCAGAAGACCGGTGTGGATGAACCGTGAACATTTGTTGAGCCTCTGGGAGAAAAAGAGTCTATGTCCACTGGAAGAAGGGACAGGCTACTTGGGGCAACTACAAGGAACTTGCTAAGATATTCAGAGAGGAAGTTAGAAAGGCAAAAGTCCAGCTCGAACTCAGATTGGCCACTGCAGTAAAAGAGAACAAGAAATCCTTTTACAATTATATTAACAGCAAGAGAAGAACCAAGGAAAATTCCCATCCTTTACTTGATGCAGCAGGAAATGTGATCACTGAGGATAAGGATAAGGCTGAGGTCCTCAACGCCTTCTTTACATCTGTCTTTAATAGTCAGATCAGTTATCCTCAGGGTACTTTACGCCCTGACCTGGACGTCCCCTGTGTTTCAGGTAGAAAATCACCCCCTGTGATCCAGGAAGAGACAGTGAGAGACCTGCTCCTCCATCTGGAACGTCACAAGTCCATGGGACCAGACGAGCTCCACCCTAGGGTGCTGAGGGAGCTGGCGGAGATAATCGCCAAGCCACTTTCCACCATCTACCAGTGTTCATTGTTATCTGGGGAGGTCCCAGAGGACTGGAGGCTTGCTGATGTGACTCCCATCTACAAGAAGGGCCGTAAGGAGGACCAAGGGAACTACAGGCCAGTCGGCCTGACCTCGGTTCCGGGGAAAGTTATGGAGCAAATCATCTTGGGTGAGATCGCACGGCACTTGCATGGCATCCAGGGGGTCAGGCCCAGCCAGCACAGGTTCACAAAAGGCAGGTCATGCTTGTCCGACCTCATCTCCTTCTATGATCGTGTGACCAGACTGGTAGATGAGGGAAAGGCTGTTGATTTAGTCTACTTAGACTTCAGCAAAGCCTTTGACGCGGCCTCCCACAGTATTCTCCTGGGGAAACCGGCTGCCCATGTCCTGGACAGGTATAATCTTCTCTGGGTAAAGAACTGGCTGGAGGGCCGTGCCCAGCAGGTTGTGGTTAAAGGAGTTAAGTCCGGCAGGCGTCTCGTTACAAGTGGTGTCCCCCAGGGGTCGGTACTGGGGCCTATCTTATTTAATATCTTTATTAATGATCAAGTTGAGGGAATCGAGTGTACCCTCAGTAAGTTTGCAGACGACACCAAGTTGAGAGGTAGTGTTGATCTGCCTGAGGGTAGGGTGGCCCTTCATTGGGATCTGGATAGGCTGGACTGCTGAGCTGAGGTGAATGGGATGAGATTTAACAAGGCCAAGTGCCAGGTCCTGCACTTTGGCCACAACAACCCCATGCAGCACTATTGGCTTGGGGCAGAGCGGCTAGAAGACTGTGAAGAGGAAAGGGACCTGGGAGTTACTTTTCCTACTAGTACCTTCTATGCTGCTGTACTTTGGATTTAGGATGAGAATAATGCTGACAACACGCTGATGTTTAAGTTGTTGCAGTGCAGTGCTTATACTAAGCCAAGGATTTTTCAGCTTCTCATACCACCCTGCCAGTGAGGGGCTGTGAGTGCACAAGAAGCTGGGAGGGGACAGAACCAGGACAGCTGACCCGAACTGGCCAAAGGGATATCCATACCATATGGCATCATGCTGAACAATATATATAGGATGTCTGGCTGGGGGGGAGGAGGGAGCAGGGGCAACGACCTCTGCTCGGGCATGGACTGGGCACTGGTCAGCAGGTAGTGAGCAATTGCATCGTGCATCATTTGCTTTTTACATTCTATTATTCTTATCATCATCCTTATTATTATTCTCCCTTCCTTTTTTGTGCTACTACACTGCCTTTGGAACAACCTTTGGTGGTTTTACTCAGGTGGGCAGCCAAGCTCCACCACGGCCACTCTCTCACTCCCCCTCCTCAAAAGGAAAGGGGGAGCAAATAGGACACAAAGGGCACAAGGGTTGAGATAAGGACAGGGAGATTGCTCAACAATTATCGTGACAGGCAAAACAGTCTCAGAGTAGGGAGATATGGGGTTCCACGTGCATCTGGAGAACACGGTGTGCGTCTTGAGTTCAGGGATAGAGCTGAGTAGTTCCCGAATTACCCACACGGTGCCGGAATTACCCGAACGGCTTGGCGGGAGATGGGTGACCACTGCTTGGGGGTGGGATGGGCATCAGTCAGAGTGTGTGGAGTAACAATTAACTTGTTCGTCACTTGCTTTGCACATCCTATTATTCTTATCATCATCATCACCATCATTCCCCCTTCCTTTTTTGTCCTACTAAACTGTCTTTATATCAAGCCACCAGCTTTTACTTTTTTTTTTTCTTTTCCCAATTCTCTCCTCCATTCCACTGGGTTGGGGGGGAGGATGAGCAAACAGCTGTGTGGTGCTTAGCTGCCTGCCACAAAAGTCCTTTTTGGCACACAATGTGGGGCCTGACGGGTAGAGATAAAGACAGATCACAGAATCACAGAATGATTGAGGTTGGAAGGGACCTCTGATGGTCATCTAGTCCAACCCCCTGCCAAGCAGGATCACCTAGAGCACGTTGTGCAAGATGGCATCCAGGTGACTTTTGAATATCTCCAGAGAAGGAGACTCCACAGCCTCTCTAGGCAACCTGTTCCAGTGCTCTGCTGCCCTCACAGTAAAGTGCCCCCTCATATTGAGCTGGAACCTCCTGGGTTTTTGTGCCCACTGCCTCTCACCCTGTCGCTGGGCACAACTGAAAAGAGTTGGGTTCCATCCTCTCAATACCCTCCCCTCAGATATTTATATACATTAATGAGGTTTCCCCTCAGTCTTCTCTTTTCCAGGCTAAACAGACAAAGTTCTTCCGGTCTGTCCTAGTATGACAGGTGCTTCAGTCCTCTAATCATCTTCATAGCCCTAATCGTAGCCCTGATCTCCTTTGTAACCCTTTGCAGATCTGACCAGAGCATGTTAAAAGAAGTTATAAGCATTAGATCAGTTTAATAGTTGCTGATCACATTTTTTTTTGATGTTGGGTTTGCTGTGTTTGTTTTCAGATGTTGTGCTGTTTATCATTTCTGGGGGCTGGTTTAGGGTTATCATATTGCTCTGCCGTGTAACACTGCCTTCTGATATGATAAAATTACTGGTCATGAGACTAATCGGGCCGTCACCTCTGTATTTCTGGAACCATCTCTTTTAATATGTCGTGGTTTAACCTAGCTGGCAGCTAAGTACCACACAGCCGTTCACTCACCCTCCCCCCTCCCTCTCTGGGATAGGGGAAGAGAATCAGAAAAACAATGAAAACCTGTGGGTTGAGATAGAGACAGTTTATTAGGACAGGAAAGAAAGGAAAACAATAATAATAATGATAATAGTACTACTAATAATCATGTGTGCAAAACAAGTGAAGCACAATGCAATCGCTCGCCACCCACTGACCGATGCCCAGCCTATCCCCGAGCACCCGGTCCCCCCAGCCCAGCCAGCCCCCCCATATAATTGTTCAGCATGACATCAGATGGCATGGAATCCCCCTTTGGCCAGTTTGGGTCAGCTGTCCTGGGTCTGTCCCCTCCCAGCTCCCGCTGCACCCCCAGCCTGCTCGCTGGCAGGACAGAGCGAGAAGCTGAAAAGTCCTTGGCCTGGTGTAAACACTGCTCTGCGACAATTAAAACATCAGTGTGATATCAACATTATTCTCATCCTAAATCCCAAACACAGCACCATACCAGCTACTAGGAGGAAAATTAACACTATCCTAGCTGAAACCAGGACACTACCCTAGTAGATCACATTCAGTATTCATTTGTGTGTGTCAGTTTCTCCATTCCCATACTCGACTTGTGTGTAACACGTGTGCATATCTACATGCTAAAGATTCTTCCCACTGAGGTTTTCTTAGGACTCGCGTTTGGAGAAATGCCACTACCGTGGGTTTTGTGTTGTTGCTGGGGAAAAGCACAGCTTTGTCCATCCAGTTGCATTAGGATATTGTCTCAGAATCCTGATAGTGCACTGGGCTCCTGTCATGTCAGATGCTGGGCCTAGCCAGGCAAGAATGCAGAGGAGACAATATCATGCATTTACTTTTGTTAGTCTAACCTCACTGATCTTCATTTAATTTTCAATCCCTCGGTGCCACCATCCTTTGCCACCCTATTGTGCCCCATTCTTTATCTCACCAAATGGCTGACGCAGGCAAAGGAGGGGATTAGTTGAGGCAACCAAGCGGTGAGACCAAGAGCAGTGTCTCTCCACAGAACTAGACCACTCGTACGACTGTGCATCACTAGGAGGGTTGCTGTTCACCAGGTGAACTAAAGTGCAGGCACACTGATTCTGACATAAATTTGCATTGTCCCACCTCTGTGTATCATCCGCTCCATTCTCGCTTGTTGGTAAAGTGAGATTTAGTCCCTCTCACTTATTTGCTGATAGAAGGTGAGGTCCTCTATGCAGAAGTATTACGTTCTCCCTTAATCCCACTTTAAATCCAAGTTGGAAACAAAAATGTTAAAGGTGTTGAGTTACAACAGTGTCTGATTGTGAAAACTAGCTTGTTAGGATGACACGACATGATAAAGATAGGTTACGTACAATCTTTTAAACTCACCCTTGTCTAGTAGGAATGCATTTGATGTTACCTTGGGAGGATAATGATGAAATAAAGCACACATTAGAAAAAAGATAATTATCTGATACAGAACAAGAGACACCCATTTATTTTCACTTTTCCAGTTGTTTGTCTGTCTTTGTTAGTTTGGATGGGTTTATTTGGTTGTTTGCTTGGTGTCACTGCCCCAAGGGACTGAGGAATCCTCAGTATTTGCAGTACAAGAGAGTGCTGTAAGTGAAACAGCTACAGATTTTACTTAGTGCTTATACTTAGGGGCTGGGCTTTGGGTCCCCCTTTCCCGTGCCACCCTTGAAGCAAAGGCCAGGCACCCCCAGCTCTCCTCATGGTCAGTTTGGACATGGCCGCCCAGCTACCCCATGCATGCGCAGCTGTACCTGTACCTGGGCCAAAGCCCAAGGGTAATAAAGGAGCTGGTGGAAGTGTTCACCAGCTGCTTCCCCTCATTTATCAGCAGTCCTGGCTAACGGGGGGGGGGGGGGGGTCCCAGTTGACTGGTGGCTAGCAAACATGATGCCCACATACAAGAAAGGCCAGAAGGAGGATCCGTGAAACCACAGGCCTGTCAGTCTGACCTCAGTGCCAGGGAAGCTCATGAAGCAGAACATTGAGTTTTATCAAGCAGCACGTACAGGGCAACCAGGTGATCAGGCCCAGTCAGCATGGGTTTATCAAAGGCAGGTCCTGCTTGACGAACCTGATCTTTTCTACAACAAGGTGACACGCTTAGTGGATGAAGAAAACACTGTGGATGTGGTCTACCTAGGCTATAAGTCTCTTCCCAGCAAAGGGAGAGGTCACTCAGGCATACATAGAAACTGGTGTACTAGCATTCTTCCCCCGCTTTTACAGTCCATTGGCTGCAGGAGTGGTCTTAGGGCCTGTTGCCCTCCAGCACAAACAATCGGGATTTTTGCCTCAAGCAAAGGTCCTTTACAGTTGTCACTACTGAATGGGTTGTGCCACTAAAGGCATGGGTTGTGTCTAAAAGGAAATCAGTTGTGTCTCCCCCAGTCTTAACAGGAACCAGGGTTTAGAGACTGGAATTTCATTCCCTGGTCTCCATCATTCTGAGTCTAAATCTTCCAACATAATCAAATTATGCTCCTCACCTCCTCTTTTCACCTTCTTTTTCTTTCCCCGTGGACACTTGTGTGGAGACTTCAGTAAAGCTTTTGACACTATTTCTGACAGCATTCTGCTGAAGATTCTGGCTACTCAGGGCTTGGATGGGTATATGCTTCACTAGGTAAAGAACTGGCTGGCTAGCTTGGCGCAAAGAGTTATGGTGAATGAATTTAAATCCAGTTGGAGGCCGGTCACTAGTGGTGCCCCCCAGGGCTCAGTACTGGGCCCAGTTCTCTTCAATATCTTTATCGATGATCTGGACGAGGGCATCGAGTGCAGCCCCAGTAAGCGCTAAAACAACACCAAGTTGGGCACAAGTGTTGATCAGCTTGAGGGTAGGAAGGGCTCTACAGGGGGGTCTTGATAGACTAGACCAATGGGCTGAGACCAAGTGTATGATGTTCAAGACGGCTAAGTGCTGGGTCCTGCATTTGGGGCACAACATCCCCATGCAACTCTGCAGGCTGGGGGAAGAGTGGAGAAAAGGAGGCTCAGGGGAGACCTTATTGCACTCTCCAATTACCTTAAAGGAGGTTGTAGTGAGGTGGGAGTCAGTCCCTTCTGACTGGTGCTAGGGACATGGTTTAGCGGTGGACTTGACAGTGCTATGTTAATGGTTAGACTTGATGATCTTAGAGGTCTTTTCAAACTTAAATGATTCAATGATTTAGTCACAGAATGGTTGAGGTTGGAAGGGACCTCTGAAGATCATCTAGTCCAACCCCCTGCCAAGCAGGATCACCTAGAGCATTGGGCAGGATTGCATCCAGGTGGATTTTGAATATCTCCACAGAAGGAGACTCCACAACCTCTCTGGGCAACCTGTTCCAGTGCTCTGTGGCCCTCACAGTTGTGGTGGTTTTACCTTGGTAGGCAGCTGAACTCCACCATAACCACTCCCTCATTCCTCCTCCTTAGAAGAGAAGGGGAAGAAGAAAAGGAAAGAAATAACTCACGGGTTGAGACAAGGATGATTTAATTAAAGGAAAAGATAATTATTAGGGAAAAAATATTATTAATTAAATAATTTAACTAAAGGGAAAAAAGGGAAAGGGGAAAAGGAGACAAAAAAAAAAAAAGCAAAGGCTGACTTCCCACAAACCAGCGATGCTTGACCACATCCTTGATGAGGACAGTTGTTTTCACAACGAGAGCCCGCCCCTCCCCTCTTCTTTCATTTTCCACCTTTTATTGCTGAGTGTGACAAAAATATGGCATGGAATATCCCCTTGGTTGGCTTAGGTCAGCTGCCCTGGTGATGTTCCTTCCTCACCTCTTGCCCATCCCCATCCTGCTGGCTCTTGGGGGATTAGAGGGAGTCCTGATGCAGTGCCAGTATTGCTCAGCAGTAAACACAACACTGGTGTGATACCAACGCTCTTCTACCTACACATGCAGAGCACAGCACTGTATGGGCTGCTGCAGGGAAAGTTAACATCCCAGCCACACTCAGTACAGCTGCCCAGGGGTACTGTGGAGTCTCCTTCTCTGGAGACATTCAAAACCCTCCTGGACACGTTCCTGTGTGACATGATCTAGGTGTTCCTGCTCTGGCAGGGGATTGGACTAGATGATCTTTCAAGGTCCTTTCCAATCCCTAAAATTCTGTGATTATGTGATTCTGTGTAATACCATCATGATTATACTGGCTATAGCCACAACTACACATTAAGACTTCTTAACAACGCACAGTCAATACTTTAACACCATATATACATAACAAACAATTAAGCTGAATATCACTAACAATATCAATCCTATGGCTGGGATCTTGTCAATTCTTTAACATAATACTTACATATCAACAGTGATTGGTGCCTTTATCACAAACAGATGGCCCAGCTTCGCCTCTGCAAAAACCTCCTGTGTCCTGGGCCGCAAAGTTTGAGAAACCAAGTTGTGTTTTTGCAGTAGAACATGTTTTTGAAGTAGAATGTTTTTTGCAGCAGGACATGTTTTTGAAATAGAATGTGCTTTTGCAGTAGAACTTGTTTTTGAAATAGAATGTGTTTTTGCAGTAGGAAACTAACCTTGTGTATTCAAAGATAGTTGTGTAGTTATAACAAAGGGAAATGCTAAGTAGGTAAGTGGACAGTAGAAGGCTTCACTGTTCCAAAATAAGGAGGAAGACTGAGAAAAACAGGACGAGCAGTGTGAGAACAGTAAAAACAAAAATCACAGGCTCTCTAACCATGAGAAAAGAGGGGAAAAGGAGAAATTAGAGGATTGATCAAATAAAATTGTACATATATGGTATAGAAAGGCTCTATGGAGCACTAGGGAGAAGGGAGAACAGTAGGCACAGGCACTGTTATTGAAATAGACCCGGTAATTCCGTGCATTGACCAAGGTAAGACAAGCTTTAATGTATTGCCTTGGGGGGGGTGGGGGGGAGGAGGGAGGGGGAAGTCTGGGTGGCTCTTTTGTGGGGTGTGAATGAGATGCACTTTTAGTGCGAAGTGAGTGTGGAGTCCTGATCCACGGTTCCATAGTCCTGTGAGGGGCGCGGCTGGAGACAGACAAAGCAAAAGAGAAAAGGGCGAAAGAGAGTCTCAGGGAATTAGGAGCCTTTAGTTGTATGGTACCCCGGGTATGGTAAAGTGTTCAGCAGTACGCTGTTCAGCAGTACACCTCTCTGCTTATCCTAGGTACAGGTATGTGGTACCCCCATGAACAGTAAAGTCCACAGCAGCACGTCAGGAAGAGATGGGGCATAAGGGCTCCAAGGAAGAGCAGAATGGGGATGGAGACTCCGGAATTGTGTCTAAAGATAGTCCTTTGGGAAGAATGATAAGGAATTGGAAAAACAACCCAAAAACCAGGGAAAAAGATAAAAAACAATGGTTAGATATTGTGTAATTGCCTGGCCTAAAAAGCCAATAAAAGGAACTTCAGTATTTTGGCCAAAATACGGGTCTGATGAAGACTGTGTTTATCAGACTCATATTTGTATATAAATGATAAGGTTCCTTTTTTGGAGGAGGAATCAAATTATGCTGCTTGCTGGGTGCAGGAGGTGAATCAGCTTTTACGGAAAAAGGGTCAGGATCAGGGGAAAGAGGAGTTAGAAGAAAGGACTGGTCAGTGAGAACCCTTGGATAATTTACTCCCTCCCTATAATCCTAATATTGTACTGACAGCAGCAGCAGCTGCCCTGGGGGGGGGAGGCGGGTGGAAGGGGGCCGATCTTGGAGATCTCTTCCAACCTAGACGATTCTGTGATTCTGTGATTCTGTCACTAAAAAGAAAGTGCACTCTAAGCTCTGACGAGAATTAGAACAATGTAAAAATGACATTGAAAAATTTCCCTTTCCTGATACTAATAGTGCTGGCACTTCTATGTATCCTCTTATAGAGGTCCTGACTGGACCAGGGCAAATAGGTTATGTGAACTCCCCCCTCACCAGCGGAGAGGTTAAGAGTTTTAAGAAGGAAATTAAACCTTTAATTGAGGATCCCATTGGACTAGCAGAACAATTAGATCAGTTTCTACAGCCCAATTGATATTCCTGGGGGGAGATGATGTCAATCCTGAGTATGGTATTTACTGGAGAAGAGCAGGGACTGATTAGGAGGGCAGCTATGCGAGAATGGGAAAGAGCTACCTCCCCCACCCCCGGATCAGAAGCGATTCCAGTAGAGCAGAAATATCCACTTGATAACCCCAATCAGAATAATAACAACCTGCAGCACAGAACTCCTATGAGAGACTTAAGGGGCATAATAATAATGGGGATTAAGGAAGCTGTACCAAAGTCCCAGAATTTTACTAAAGCATTTGAAACACAACAACAAGAGGATGAATCCCCTAATAACTTTCTGCAAAGACTGAGGGATAGAATGAGGAAATACTCAGGGATGAATTCTGAGGACCCTCTAGCCCAAGGGCTCCTGAAAGTACACTTTGTGACTAAAGCCTGGCCGGACATACAAAAAAAGCTCCAGAAGATGGAAGGATGGAGTGAACAGCCACTAGAGACCCTCCTGCAGGAGGCCCAAAAGGCGTATGTCAGGAGGGGAGAGAAGAAGGAAAGACAGAGAGCAAAACTAATGATATCCACACTGCAACAGGTAATGAAGCAGAGGATTGGAGAAGAAGGGAGAAATTCTCAGGAGGAGAATTCAGACCCAGAGCAGAAGGGAGAGGAAGAGAGATGAAAGAATGACTGTGGTGGGTTTACGTGGCAAGGTTTTGGTAGCAGGGGGCCATAGGGGTGGCTTCTGCAAGAAGAATCCAGAAGCTGCCCCATGTTAGATAACAGCCTTGCCGCTTGCCAGAGCTGAGACGATAAGCGATGTTGTTTGTGCCTCTGTAAGAGCATATTTAAGACAGGTTAAATATGCCCACCTGAGTAAAACCAGCACAATGACAAGCAGAGAAAGCTACCTGTGTTGCAGCCTAAATCATGACAGGGACAAAGAAGATGCTTCAAGTGTGGTCAGGCTGGTCATTTGAAACGGGAGTGTCCAGACTGGAAAAAGAAGAGATTGCTTGCTGTTATAAATTCAGAACAGAGGAGTCAGGGGTTCTCAGAAAGCTGGTCCCACCTAGAGCCCTTGATGACCTAATGAAGGAGAAGTTGTACTATTAGTAGATACTGGGGCAGTTAGATCATCACTGGCCCATAAAGTATCAGGGCTTAAATTAACTGATAAAACCCTAAGGGCGACGGGGATAGAAGAGATGGGGATAACAGTGCCACTTTTTGGGGATACCAAAACGAGCCCGTGGGATAAAACAATCACTGGGCAATTACTGAGGCAGGGACTAATTTGTTGGGGAGGGATTTGATGATGAAACTGGATATACAAATAGTAAGTTGTAAGACGGGAATTTCAGTATCAGTGAAGTTATTGACAGAAGATGATGAGAAAGAAATAGACCCCATAGTGTGGGTAAAGGAGGGAAATAGAGGAGGAATTAATATTACTCCACTAAAGATAGCTATGCAGGAAGGATATGAGGCAATAAAGCAGACGCTATACCCTATTTCAACTGAGAGATGAAATGGTCTTAAATCAGTAATAAGAGAATTGATTAAGGATGGTTTACTGGAACCATGCATGTCTCTCTTTAACACTCCTATTCTGCCAGTAAGAAAGGCTGACAATTCTTACCGACTGGTACAGAATCAAAGAAAAATTAATGAAATAGCGTGGAAGCACCACCCTGTGGTTCCAAATCCATATACTCCGAGAGCAAGATCCCACATGAGCATAAGTGGTGCAGACGCCTTGTGGCTGGGCTCTTCCCCGAAGCTGAGGCTGAAGAAATGGCCCCTCCAAGGCCCTGCTGCTCTGCTGGGGCTCTCTCTCCACGGGCCGAGGGGAGGAGGGCATGGGGCGATGCGCTGGGGAACGGGCCTGGCCTGAGCCTTCCCGTGCGGGTGCCCAGTGCCCCTGGGGACGGTGAATGATCCAAAGGGATCTGCCTTGAACTGTCTTTTGTACCCACAGCCCCCTTTCTGTGCACTGTAGCACTACTGGCAGAGGGGCCTCTCCTCCTGCCCAGAGCCCAGCCAAGGCCAGAGCAGGGCTCAGAGGTCAAGGAGAGGAGCATGCATTCTGCAGCCATGCCCATGGGCCTTCCACACATTGCTGCTGTCCAGGGCCTTTGTCTCTGGCATGGTCTGCACCGCTCACAGCTCCAGAAAGACAGGTCTTTCACCATCTTCCTGTTGGGCTACAGCACTGTGTCCTTTGCTCTGCTCAGAGTGCTTCGTCTTAGCTCACAAATGAAGTGCACTCCATCGCCTTGAATATTCTCAGGCATGATCCAAAATCTTTGTCTTCTGCCACTATAGCACAACAAATAGAATGTTCTCTAACTTCCTGTAAGCTGATGGGGTTTGTCTCAGCCACTTGTAGAATCACAGAATCATAAAGGTTGGAAAAGACCTCCAAGGTCATCTGGTCCAACCATCACCCTACCACCAGTGTCACCCACTAAACCCTGTCCTTGAGCACCACGTCCAACACTGCCTTAAACGCCCCCAGGGACGGTGACTCCACCACTTTTCAGCAGTCTGTCTGTTTGTCCTTATCCAGCTCCTCACCTTTTAAATTTGTTTGATATTACATTAACTAATAGTAATATGTATAATTCCCTACCTATCAGTACACAACGCTCCCTGAAGAGTAATCCTTTTTGGGTAGGTGAACCTCAATGGAGCCATAAAGCTGAGGAGTGTTTTATTATCTGGTAAATTGCCTTGTGTTTTTCTGTTGTTGGTTTTAAAATAGGAAAAACCCTTCTGTGCCTGTGTGCAGCCAGTTCTCTGAGGAAAGCAGGTGGGATCTGGAGCAAAGGAGCAATGAAATGTGGCTGCTGATTTCAGTGGAGAAGCCTGGTGTAAGGAAGAGTGATGCAAGCCCCAGGTGGCCAAGGAGAGAAATGGCTGTCCTGGGAGGGTGAGGAGCAAGGTTCTCCATCCAGTGTCCGGCCCCAAGACACCGCGTTGCCAACCTGCCCAGACCTCCTTAGGAGAAACACCACCTAGGGAATGCTGCTGTCGCTATTTGCCTACACTGGAGAGCAACGAAAAATACCAATCCATCGAGTGCTCGCTGAAGTTTTCCTCTTCACCTACACTCCCGGAGCCTCACTAATTAGGTGTACAAGATTTAAAGGCTTGAAGAAAATTGTCGGAACAGACGTGGCGTGTTAGGCCTTTC
The DNA here is from genome assembly GCF_964211835.1 of Anser anser. Classification (NCBI taxonomy): domain Eukaryota; kingdom Metazoa; phylum Chordata; class Aves; order Anseriformes; family Anatidae; genus Anser; species Anser anser. The sequence continues at coordinate 2,279,622 of NW_028154189.1, forward strand.
TGCATTTTAATGACCCTGTGGGGCATTTGGTGCTCTGCTACCTCAGACACTGAGAGAAAACTGAAGAAATCTCTCGAGGAGCTAAAGTTCGAAGCAAACGCCAAAGTTCCTCGGAGCATTAAATTGGCCTCACTGAAGGCCATTAAAAGACAAAGCTTCCCCATGGATTTGTTAGAGCAGCTTAGCTGGAGGCAATGCCTGCAGGTAGGCAAGGGCATATCCATCTCCCTTCCCCACCCTGCTCTCACCAGGGCATTTCACAGAATCACAGAATCACAGAATTGTAGGGGTTGGAAGGGACCTCGAAAGATCATCGGGTCCAACCCCCCTGCCAAAGCAGGTTTCTTAGAGCAGGCTGCCCAGGTAGGCGTCCAGATGGGCCTTGAATATCTCCAGAGCAGGAGACTCCACAACCTCCCTGGGCAGCCTGTTCCAGTGCTCCGTCACTCTCACCGTGAAGAAGTTCTTTCTCTTGTTGGTGCGGAACTTCCTGTGCTCCATCTTGTGGCCATTACCTCTTCTCCTGTCCCCACAAACCACTGAAAAGAGGTTGGCCAAATCCCTCTGTCTCCCACGCCTCAGGCATTTATACACATCGATGAGATCCCCTCTCAGTCTTCTTTTCTCCAGGCTGAACAGACCCAGGTCTCTCAGCCTTTCTTCATAGGGAAGATGCTCCAGGCCCCGTATCATCTTTGTGGCCCTCCGCTGGACTCTTTCCAGGAGATCCCTGACTTTTTTCTTTATTTCCGTACCTTCGGAAATATCTCTGGACTCTCACTGACTGTTCCTTCAAAGACACAGCCATGGTCTGACCCCCGACTTCCAAACGTCCTTTGAGGGACATTTCTTTCTTCCTCATTCCCACTCCCAACCTTCAGAGCTGCACCTTGTGACTCTTTATCTTCTTCCTACTGTTTTCTACTGCCAAGCAAAGCTTCCCCATCAGGGAAATCTCACCCCTCGAGCGGGCGTCCCGACTCATCAGGCTTCCTGTGGTGTATCATGAGAGCAGGCAGAAGTTGCCTCACCATCATCTTCCAAGCTCTGGGTCTGGTACTGGCCTTGGAGCTCGTTGGACAGATGCGGCCAAGCCGTGTGCCCCAGCTCTGCAGTCCTGTACTCACGTGCAAGGGTTATGACAGCCCGTCCACAAGCCTTTTTCCTCTATGTGCTTACCAGGTGCTCAGGCAAAGGAGATCCCACAGCCACCATGCCAGCCACACACCTGCTGCTGGACTGTCAGGAACACTGGTAAACGGAGCCTAAATGCACAGATCCCAGCCAGGCTCCTAGAAATTTTCATGCTAGGGATAAGGGCTAGGGATTAGGGTGAGCAAGAGGGTAAAAGCAAAGGTAAGGCTCTAAGGGTCTGCATCTTGGCTTCCAGGTAAGGGTGGAAGTGCTGGGGATTAGAGTATTAGGCTCCTGTCCGGCCGAGTGGTGACATTTAGGGCCAGGCTTAGGGCAAACTTGACACAGGGTTAGTCCCTACCACGAATGCTTTCCCAGTCGGTGCTGCAGCAGTAACAAGGTGACCCAAATGCCTTTTATATCTCCAAAAAATCTTTGCTCTCCGTTGGCAAAGAACCCCTTCTCTCCCATGTTCTCACGTTTCCCTCCTGACATCTCATGTCCTCCTGTTATAGTTTCACTCCAACTCTAACTCCAACTCAATCTAACTCCAACTCCAATTCCAACTCTAAAGGTAAAAGAAAAATAAAGAATAATCTAGGTGTGCTGATGGACTTAGCAATAGAAGGAGCAGACATTGATGAGGTTTGTCATGGTTTCTTTGCCTCCATCTTCTCTCAGGCCTCTGTGTCTGCAGGCAGGGCTCTGGAGGAGAACAGCCAGCAGTGCATGGGGATCAGTCAGGGGTTTCTTGGGCAATTTCAGCCTGTAACTGCTCATGGGAGGAACATTGTCCATGAGTGCTGGAGAACAAACCAAATAACTCAATACGGAGGGATCGGGGTAGTTCCTGAAGTCTGGCAGAAAGCCGGCAGGGACAGCCACCTCGTCTGGCTGATCTCTCCTTGGCCTCTTCCAGGGGGGCCTGCAAACACCCTCAGAAACTGGGAGGTTGGCTCCTGACTGTTACTTCTTCAGAGGCTTGCTCAAGCTTTCAGTAGCTGCAGGTCAGGAACACCTGAGGGCTCATTGTCATGCAAACTTCCAAACAAAGTAAGTCTCAATGCATCATTTTCCTTAAGTCTTCAGCTCCTAGAAGGTTAGCTAAAGAGGCTTTAGGAGAACAGTCAAAGTGAAAAGAGTTCTGTATTCATAATGGTAAGAGAAGATTTCTTCTTCCTTCTTTTTTCCCCAGTTTTCTTTGCTTTTCTTTCTACAGATTACGTGATAGCAGCAGCCTCCAATGTATCTTGATCCTGAGTGTCTTCTGACGGAGTCTGAATATGTTGAGACAGCAAGACCTTTTCTGGCAGACATTCTGTGGGCAGTGTTCTTCCCTACCCTCAAGCCCTCATCAGTCACCTGGGAAAGGCATCAACCTTGTGAAACTCTGAGCTTCCTCCACTGCACTCGGTAGCTGCTTGTTTCAGCCTGCTGGCACTGATTCCCACCTGCTTTACAAGAAGGAGTTGCATGCAGGTGCAGGAGGACTCTTAACTGCCAGCAGACAAAACGCAAGAGAGAGATAGCTGACTAAAGCACAAAAGACATTCCGCAGCTCTCTGTTTCCACGTTACCTCCACTGAAATCCAGTTTCCACCGTGGATAGTCATGGAGCAGAAACAGAACAGAAAACACATTTTGGGTCAAGCACAGGCACTCCATGCCCTGGACTCTGTCCATACCCACTCTTTGCACACTCACGGAAGTCGGGAACTTCTGCGAATCATACAGGGAAGCAAAGCAGCCAAGTGAATAATATGCTCTATTTTGATCAGCCAAATCAGCATTAATCTCAACATATCTGCCTATCAGGAATATCTTCAGGCAGAGTCTCAAACACTTAGACCCTCTCCTTTTTCATTCCCTGCAGGGGAAATGACATGCAGCACCGCTGTAGGTGAAGGCAGGCATGAGAGGGATCTCCTCTAGCATTGGATGCCTTGGGTGCAATTGCCCCGATTTCCTTCTCTAGTCAATGCAGAAAAAACAGTTGTTTCCACTGAGATGCCTTGCCACCCTCTGCCTGCCCACCAGCTCCTGCTCCAGAAGGACTCCTGAATGTCCTGGGTCACATTTCCATGTCACACATTGGGTTTCGGCTGCTCCTCGGGATCCTGGCAGCAGTAGCCACCTCTGGGTGGGCAACAGAATCAATGCCTGAATAAGGATTTTAGGCAAAACCTGAATCATAAAAAAATAAATAAATAGATAAATTGTCCTTGATGTAAGAAGTATGTAAGAGGTCTTCATTTTCAAAAGTTTGAGGGTTGTCTATACATTCCCGTGACTGGTTTCCTAGGCCAAGGGCACGGGCCAGCAATATGATGAGTCTTTGGCACTTCCCTTGTATGGAAATATAAATTCATCTAGCCATTACCAAAAATGCATTTCCTCCCCACTCTTTGAATGGAGACACTGTGTTCCCAGGACATTTTGTTTAAGGGCACACTGCACATCTGCGTTTCCGATCTAAATGGAACTGGGAGCAGTAGAGGTGAAAAAGGTTGGCTGGGTTCTGCCACACGTGAGTGGAGAAGGATTTTGTGGATGGGACCGGTGCTGTCCCGGCGAGCCACACGGAGCTCTGTGTGAGAGCACTGGCATCTCACATCCTGCATCTCATACGGCCTGTATTTGTCCAGTTGAAGGAGTAACTGCCCTGAGCTGGATCAGGCAGCGTGGGGATGTTTATGAGAGCACCGTCACTGCAGTCAGAGGTTATCTAGCAAATGCAGCTGATGGAACCAGGGGAAGCTTGTATCTCCCTGTTGGGAATGACTCCGTATGGTCAGCTGAAAACCGGCTTGGGCTACACAAAATCACAACAAAATGGACAGGTTCACTTGTCCTAAAAGTGAATGGACGTCGCCTACCATTTGTAGGTTGTCCAAAAGAAATCTGCTCGATACTTAAAACTGATGGCCTCAGATGCTGCCCTGTCCCCCAGGTACCTGCACACACCTGGGACCACGTCTGGAACCCCGAATGCCAGCGGGTGTTTGCATCTCAGGGAGCTGAGACAAGGAGCTCACACGAGTGCCTCTTTTGTGCACACCTGAACTCAGCCAGAAGGAATCCCACCTCCTGTGGGTCTGTGGGGTGCAGAGGAGGGAGCTGAGTCCCCTTCCAGCCTCAGGACTGCAAACCTAGGATGAGATGCCTCAGCTGATGGAGCTGAATGCCTTCCCTTGGCAGAGGTCGAGGTGGTCTCTCCTGTCACTTTCTGGATGCCCTGTGCAGGACGGGGCAAGGAAAGATGACTCTTGAATGAAACTATTTGAGTGATGTAAGCCCTAACATTGTTGGAAAGCAGTCTCTTTCCCCAGCTGAGGGAGGGAACACGTGCGATTACTTTGTCTTGTTTCCAAGGAGGTTCCCCAGGAGCCCTGTGGACATCTCGAGGGAGCCCAGAGGGGCAAAGGAAGGGAGGCCGTGTCTGCAGACAGACAGCTCTGCCCAGGAGCAGCTCCTCTGCAAGGCACAGCAGGGCTGGGGGCACTGCCTGCACGTGGTGAGGAGATGTGAGACAGAAAGCGATTGAAAGCTTTCTGAATGTGGAATCCAACTTAGAGCTCATTGTAGGAGAAACCCGCACAGCAGCAGGCACGGCCGACCTCTTGCTGCACTGCAAGGAGGATTTTCCTGCACACACCAAGAGGAGAAAGGCATGAAAACAGCGGTCAGCATCACTGGGGCATGGAGGGATGCTGACAGCTGGCTGGAGGAGAAATCTACACAACCCTTGACATGGCAAGTCTCGGTCTGCAGGATCATGTGGATGAATATCCTGGTGGGACAGTTTAAAGCTGGCGTATCCCGCATCATAGGAGATCTGTCAGGAGGGTGCTCATGGTTTCTCTGCTGTGGAGGAAAAGGATGTGAACAGACAGAGATGCCCCTGGGCGGTGCCTCTGCTTCCAGGATGTGTCTGCAGGGCAGAGAGGAGCACAAAGTGTTTGCGGTGAGCTCTGTGAACCTGTGCAGGGAGCAGACACAGGGACGGAGCAACAGGTCCCGGCAGGGCCAGCTCCAGGTAGCAGAGACACGGGCAGGGAGGGAGAGGGAGCTGCTCCCAGAAACGCAGCGTGAGTGGGGCTTGGGCACCTCTCTGCCATCCCCTGCAGGGCACATTTCCTCCCTGGAGCAAGCCCTGCTCTACCCTGCTGCCCAGAAGACCCCAGGTCAGGAGCCGTCTCCTCTGTGGTTGGACCTCCGCGAGAGGAGAGGTGCCTGTCTCCTGCAGCGTGGCACACAGCCACGAGGCTAAAAGCCTCCGTCCTTCAGTGTCACTGCGAGGTGGTGAGCATAGCTGGGCGAGGAAAGGGCTTCGCTGCACGCCCTTCTCCTGGCAGAATTATTGGGAGCACTGCAGTATCCATCCTTGGTTTGCCAGCTCTGGTGTGTGCTTTTGCTCCCTGGGGTGGGCTGCTGGGTGTGGATCAGCTTCCGTTCTGACACCGACTTGCCCTGGAGGTGTCCTGATGAGAATTCAGGGCAAAAGTCCACTTCTCAAATAGAAAAGCACTGTGTCTGCAGGGCTGGTGAATGGGATGGCTTGTTCCTCTTTCATCTCCAGGGTGGGATTTCCAAAAAAACGGCACGGGTTTTCATCAGAGAAGTCTCTCCTTAACTTGTCGATATCATTTCCTCCTTGGACAGCTCGCCCATTCGCAGAGAAACCAAATGCCCAACAGCAGCTCCATCACCGAGTTCCTCTTGCTGGCATTCGCAGACACGCGGGAGCTGCAGCTCCTGCACTTCGGGCTCTTCCTGGGCATCTACCTGGCTGCCCTCCTGGGCAACGGCCTCATCCTCACTGCCGTAGCCTGCGACCACCGCCTCCACACCCCCATGTACTTCTTCCTCCTCAACCTCGCCCTCCTTGACCTGGGCTGCATCTCCACCACTCTCCCCAAAGCCATGGCCAACTCCCTCTGGGACACCAGGGCCATCTCCTACGCAGGATGTGCTGCTCAGATCTTACTGTTTCCCTTTTTCATCGCAGTAGAGTATTCCCTCCTCACCATCATGGCCTACGACCGCTACATTGCCATCTGCAAGCCCCTGCGCTACGGGAGCCTCCTGAGCAGCAGAGCTTGTGCCCAGATGGCAGCAGCTGCCTGGGGCAGTGGCTTTCTCAATGCTGTCCTGCACACGGCCAGCACATTTTCACTGCCCCTCTGCCAAGGCAATGTCCTGGACCAGTTCTTCTGTGAAATCCCCCAGCTCCTCAAGCTCTCCTGCTCAGATTCAGGCTATCACAGGGAAGTTGGGCTCATTGCCCTTAGTGGCTGTTTAGCCTTTGGGTGTTTTGTTTTCATCGTGCTGTCCTACGTGCAGATCCTCAGGGCCGTGCTGAGGATGCCCTCCGAGCAGGGCCGGCACAAAGCCTTCTCCACGTGCCTCCCTCACCTGGCCGTGGTCTCCCTGTTTGTGGCCACCTCAATGTTTGCCTACCTGAAGCCCCCCTCCATCTCCTCCCCAGCCCTGGATCTGTTTCTGACTGTGCTGTACGTAGTGCTGCCTCCAGCTGTGAACCCCCTCATCTACAGCATGAGGAACAAGAAGCTCAAGGAAGCCCTCCAGAAAATATTCGAGTACCCTTTGTGATCCAATATTTCAGGATCACTAAGGTGCCCCTCGTCCCCTTATGATGCCCAGGAGGTCAGGCACAGCCCAGCATTAACTGTGTTATCCATAGGTTGGTGGCCGGTGTGCCTGGCCAGTAAGCCTACAGAGTCGTAATCCACACAAAGGTCTCTTAATTCATTAATTATTAGTTAATTCTGCAGAATCAGGTGCTTGGCAGTCTTTCAGAAAGCAAGCACGCCTCCGACTCGAAGCACCGTTTTTTATGCAGAGCTGATTTGTGAAACTCTTTCTCTGGCTACTTCCGATTGCTTGTTTCAGCTCACCTAACTGATCTCCATTGAGCACTCACGTCAGAGAGGATCAGTGGGGGGGATACCAAATCCCACATTTCCAAACATTTCTGTTTTGATGGGTGTGCTTTTTTAATGTATTAATGACCTTCAGTGAGCAAAAGGTTACTCTGGGTCAGTCTGGAATCTTTCTTCAGCTCTTTTCCTCGTTTCCTGGTTTTCAGCCCTTACCTCCTTTGCTTTTGCTAGCTCAAGGCTCTCAGTCTCCTCGCTTTCTACAGCCTAGGACTACAACTGTTGTTCTTTTTTTCCCTTTCCTTTTTTTCTTTTACTTTTGCTTTGTTGTTGTTGTTGTTATACCCATGACTATTAATTGCAATTAAACAATATTACTCATCCAACTTCTTCCTAATCTTTCATGTCTACAATACAATTTTTTATTTCATGATTATTTTTTATTTTGTTTCCCTTTTACCTGCGTATTTAATATGCCTAAGGAACCAGGGACTTTGCAGAGATAAAGATACCAGCAGAAAATCATTTCATGGCAGATGCCATCCCGGGCAGGGACCCGGAGCTGCCAGAAGTCAGGGGATCTCCGGGGGTGATGTGTGAGTCTGTGTGGGCAGAGAGGGGATCCTCATAGAGCGTGTGACCATCTGATGGAGTGGCCCAAAGGTGAACCCAAGCAGCTCACAGGCCGACAAGGGCTCCGCAACACCAGGGGAGGCTGTGAGGAGCTAGAAGACAAAGGCACGTGAGACTGGAGTGTGTTTCAGGACACCCTCTTTGAAAGTCCACAGGCGGGAGCCTTCCTGGGCCTGCGGGGAGGACTAAGTGAGGAAGAGAAAGCTCTTTCTGCAGGCATCTGCTCAGGGCAGCCTCCTCTGTCTGGGCCAGGACATTGTGATGGCCTGGGGACAGGAGCTGCCACTGAGGGGCACGGGCACTCTGTGGTGGAGATGTCCTGGATCTCATGCTGGATGTCCTGCAGTTTCTCTGGCCTCTGTTTCCTAGGGCCACGGCCAGAACCTTCCTCATTTACCACAGCCAGAAACTAAGCACCACCAGCCAGCTGCGTGCTCACTTCCCTGGGCAGTGAGGGAAGTGTTTGTTTCCTCACAAACGCTTCTTGAATTCTGGCCGGCTCAGTGCCGTGACCGCTTGCTGGGGGAGCCTGCTCCAGTGGCAACCGCCCTCTGGGTAAAGAACATTTTCCTGATATCCAGCCCCAAACTCCTGAGTCACAGCTTCAAGCCGTTCCCTCGGGTCCTATCGCTGGTCACCAGAGCAAAGAGATCAGCGCCTGCCCCTCCGCTCCCCTTGTGAGGAGGTTGTAGGCCGCCATGAGGTCTCCTCAGGGCTCAACAATCCAAGTGACTTTAGCTGCCCCTCATACGTCTTCCCCTCTAGGCCCTTCACCATCTCTGTTGCCCTCCTTTGGACACTCTCTAACAGTTCTACATTATTCTTCTACCGTGGCACCCAGAACTGCACGCAGTGCTCAAGGTGAGGCCGCACCGACTCCTGTTCAGCTTGCTGCTGACCACAACCCCCAGATCCCTCTCTGCGAGGCTGCTCTCCAGCATCTCGTCCCCCCGTCTGTACGTGTAACCAGCATTGCCCCTTCCCAGGTGCAGGACCTGGCACTTGCTCTTCTTAAACTTCACACCATTGGTGATTGCCCAGCTCCTTCCTTTGTCCAGATCTCTCTGCAAGGCCTTCCCACCCTCGATGGAGTCAACAGCTCCATCCAGTTCGGCATCGCCCGTGACTTTGCTCAAAAACTCTGCAAGTCCTTCATCCAAATCGCTTATGCAAACATTGAAGAGGACTGATCCTGAAATGGAGCCCTGCAGAACGCCCCCAGTGACAGGTCACCAGCCTGATGTAACCCCATTTACAAGAACCCTCTGGGCCCGACCCACCAGCCGATTGTTCTCCCATCTTATTATGCTTTTATCTAACTGTATTCTGGTCATCTTGTCCAGAAGGATACTGTGAGAGACGGTATCGAAAGTTTTTCTGAAATCCAGAAAGATTACATTGCCTGGCCTCCTTTAGTCACCTAGCTGGGTGAAGTCATTGTAGAAGGAAATTAAATTGGTTAGACATGACATTCCCCTGGAGAGCCCACGTTAGCTCTGACCAATGACTGCATTGTCCTTTAAGTGTTTTTCAGCAACTCCCAGAATAATCTTCTCCATAATCGTACCATCATTTTGTCGGCTCAGCTCTGATCAGCGGTGAGTGTCTTTGGAGCCATCTGAAACTGGCCCTTATCTAACATGGGGCAGCTTCAGGACTCCTCTCACAGAGGCCACTCCTGCAGCCCCCAAAACCTCGCTTCAGAAACCCAGTACAGCAGCTTAGATGTGTGCACGGTGTGCATGTGCCCGCTGGGAATAACACTTCAACGTTGCTGCTGGTTGGGCCTTGCTGGGGACACTGAGTGGCAGCAGCCTCTTCTCTCTTGGGATGCTGGATTCAGTATGAGATATTTTCCTCTGACATCCTCAGCAGTGCCTGGGGACAGGACAAGACCTGGAAATACATGAAATTCCACCTAGAAAAACACCTTTTTTACTGTGAGGGATACCAAACACTGAATCGAGTTTCCCTAAGAGGTGATGGAGTCTCCATCAGTGGAGATACCCAAAACCCAACTGGAAATGGGCCTGGGCTACCTGTTTTTAGACGTCCATGCTTGAGTAGGGGGGTGGACTAGATGATCTTTGGAGGTCCCTTCCAGTCTCAGTGGCATCTGAAATGCCTGGCAGTGTTTGGAGAACTTTTCTGCAGTATCTCCAAACCAGGTGGACAGCCGGTGCCCATGGAGCAGAGCCTTCTTTTGAGGTGGGACTCATTCACTGTGTAAACCCGAGGACAATGTGGAGCAGGGATTACAAATGCCAGCAATGCCTCAACCCACAGCAGTGTTCCCTACTCCTGCCTCCACTCCCCAGCCCCTTTTCTCCTCGAGGATTTGAGTTGGAAGAGACCTCTGGAGGATTCTAGTACCGAGATCTGCTCTGAGCAGGGAGAGCTTTAGCATTAGGTCAGGTCAGTAAGTGCTTTCCCCACTGCAGTTTGGAAAACCATACTTCTGGTGGTGCTAACCAGTTCTGATTCAGTGATGACACAAGAGGACAGCATGGACGAAAAGGATGACCAGCACCAAAAGGGCCATGTCCTGTTGCTGTCAGTGTTTGTGGGTCCAAGAAAGCGGCAGTCCTGACTCAAAGGCTGTACAGAGGGGGTGTCTCATGGTGCAGAATGGAGCAACCCCAAAGGCCAGCAGGGTTGTATCTTGATCCTGAGTGTCTTCTGACGGAGTCTGAATATGTTGAGACAGCAAGACCTTTTCTGGCAGACATTCTGTGGGCAGTGTTCTTCCCTACCCTCAAGCCCTCATCAGTCACCTGGGAAAGGCATCAACCTTGTGAAACTCTGAGCTTCCTCCACTGCACTCGGTAGCTGCTTGTTTCAGCCTGCTGGCACTGATTCCCACCTGCTTTACAAGAAGGAGTTGCATGCAGGTGCAGGAGGACTCTTAACTGCCAGCAGACAAAACGCAAGAGAGAGATAGCTGACTAAAGCACAAAAGACATTCCGCAGCTCTCTGTTTCCACGTTACCTCCACTGAAATCCAGTTTCCACCGTGGATAGTCATGGAGCAGAAACAGAACAGAAAACACATTTTTGGGTCAAGCACAGGCACTCCACGCCCTGGACTCTGTCCATATCCACTCTTTGCACACTCATGGAAATCGGGAACTTCTGCAAATCATACAGGGAAGCAAAGCAGCTCAAAGGCTGTAGAGAGGGGGTGTCTCGTGGTGTAGAATGGAGCAACCCCAAAGGCCAGCAGGGTTGCATCTTGATCCTTAGTGTCTTCTAACGGAGTCTGAATATGTTGAGACAGCAAGACCTTTTCTAGCAGACAAATAATATGCTCTATTTTGATCAGCCAAATCAGCATTAATCTCAACATATCTGCCTATCAGGAGTATCTTCAGGCAGAGTCTCAAACATTTAGACCCTCTCCTTTTTCATTCCCTGCAGGGTAAATGACATGCAGCACAGCTGTAGGTGAAGGCAGGCATGAGAGGGATCTCCTCTAGCATTGGACGCCTTGGGTGCAATTGCCCCGATTTCCTTCTCTAGTCAATGCAGAAAAAACAGTTGTTTCCACTGAGATGCCTTGCCACCCTCTGCCTGCCCACCAGCTCCTGCTCCAGAAGGACTCCTGAATGTCCTAGGTCACATTTCCATGTCACACATTGGGTTTCGGCTGCTCCTCGGGATCCTGGCAGCAGTAGCCACCTCTGGGTGGGCAACAGAATCAATGCCTGAATAAGGATTTTAGGCAAAACCTGAATCATAAAAAAATAAATAAATAGATAAATTGTCCTTGATGTAAGAAGTATGTAAGAGGTCTTCATTTTCAAAAGTTTGAGGGTTGTCTATACATTCCCGTGACTGGTTTCCTAGGCCAAGGGCACGGGCCAGCAATATGATGAGTCTTTGGCACTTCCCTTGTATGGAAATATAAATTCATCTAGCCATTACCAAAAATGCATTTCCTCCCCACTCTTTGAATGGAGACACTGTGTTCCCAGGACATTTTGTTTAAGGGCACACTGCACATCTGCATTTCCGATCTAAATGGAACTGGGAGCAGTAGAGGTGAAAAAGGTTGGCTGGGTTCTGCCACACGTGAGTGGAGAAGGATTTCGTGGACGGGACCGGTGCTGTCCCGGCGAGCCACACGGAGCTCTGTGTGAGAGCACTGGCATCTCACATCCTGCATCTCATACGGCCTGTATTTGTCCAGTTGAAGGAGTAACTGCCCTGAGCTGGATCAGGCAGCGTGGGGATGTTTATGAGAGCACCGTCACTGCAGTCAGAGGTTATCTAGCAAATGCAGCTGATGGGGAACCAGGGGAAGCTTGTATCTCCCTGTTGGGAATGACTCCGTATGGTCAGCTGAAAACCGGCCTGGGCTACACAAAATCACAACAAAATGGACAGGTTCACTTGTCCTAAAAGTGAATGGACGTCGCCTACCATTTGTAGGTTGTCCAAAAGAAATCTGCTCGATACTTAAAACTGATGGCCTCAGATGCTGCCCTGTCCCCCAGGTACCTGCACACACCTGGGACCACGTCTGGAACCCCGAATGCCAGCGGGTGTTTGCATCTCAGGGAGCTGAGACAAGGAGCTCACACGAGTGCCTCTTTTGTGCACACCTGAACTCAGCCAGAAGGAATCCCACCTCCTGTGGGTCTGTGGGGTGCAGAGGAGGGAGCTGAGTCCCCTTCCAGCCTCAGGACTGCAAACCTAGGATGAGATGCCTCAGCTGATGGAGCTGAATGCCTTCCCTTGGCAGAGGTCGAGGTGGTCTCTCCTGTCACTTTCTGGATGCCCTGTGCAGGACGGGGCAAGGAAAGATGACTCTTGAATGAAACTATTTGAGTGATGTAAGCCCTAACACTGTTGGAAAGCAGTCTCTTTCCCCAGCTGAGGGAGGGAACACGTGCGATTACTTTGTCTTGTTTCCAAGGAGGTTCCCCAGGAGCCCTGTGGACATCTCGAGGGAGCCCAGAGGGGCAAAGGAAGGGAGGCCGTGTCTGCAGACAGACAGCTCTGCCCAGGAGCAGCTCCTCTGCAAGGCACAGCAGGGCTGGGGGCACTGCCTGCACGTGGTGAGGAGATGTGAGACAGAAAGCGATTGAAAGCTTTCTGAATGTGGAATCCAACTTAGAGCTCATTGTAGGAGAAACCCGCACAGCAGCAGGCACGGCCGACCTCTTGCTGCACTGCAAGGAGGATTTTCCTGCACACACCAAGAGGAGAAAGGCATGAAAACAGCGGTCAGCATCACTGGGGCATGGAGGGATGCTGACAGCTGGCTGGAGGAGAAATCTACACAACCCTTGACATGGCAAGTCTCGGTCTGCAGGATCATGTGGATGAATATCCTGGTGGGACAGTTTAAAGCTGGTGTATCCCGCATCATAGGAGATCTGTCAGGAGGGTGCTCATGGTTTCTCTGCTGTGGAGGAAAAGGATGTGAACAGACAGAGATGCCCCTGGGCGGTGCCTCTGCTTCCGGGATGTGTCTGCAGGGCAGAGAGGAGCACAAAGTGTTTGCGGTGAGCTCTGTGAACCTGTGCAGGGAGCAGACACAGGGACGGAGCAACAGGTCCCGGCAGGGCCAGCTCCAGGTAGCAGAGACACGGGCAGGGAGGGAGAGGGAGCTGCTCCCAGAAACGCAGCGTGAGTGGGGCTTGGGCACCTCTCTGCCATCCCCTGCAGGGCACATTTCCTCCCTGGAGCAAGCCCCGCTCTCCCCTGCTGCCCAGAAGACCCCAGGTCAGGAGCCGTCTCCTCTGTGGTTGGACCTCCGCGAGAGGAGAGGTGCCTGTCTCCTGCAGCGTGGCACACAGCCACGAGGCTAAAAGCCTCCGTCCTTCAGTGTCACTGCGAGGTGGTGAGCATAGCTGGGCGAGGAAAGGGCTTCGCTGCACGCCCTTCTCCTGGCTGAATTATTGGGAGCACTGCAGTATCCATCCTTGGTTTGCCACCTCTGGTGTGTGCTTTTGCTCCCTGGGGTGGGCTGCTGGGTGTGGATCAGCTTCTGTTCTGACACTGACTTGCCCTGGAGGTGTCCTGATGAGAATTCAGGGCAAAAGTCCACTTCTCAAATAGAAAAGCACTGTGTCTGCAGGGCTGGTGAATGGGATGGCTTGTTCCTCTTTCATCTCCAGGGTGGGATTTCCAAAAAAACGGCACGGGTTTTCATCAGAGAAGTCTCTCCTTAACTTGTTGATATCATTTCCTCCTTGGACAGCTCGCCCATTCGCAGAGAAACCAAATGCCCAACAGCAGCTCCATCACCGAGTTCCTCTTGCTGGCATTCGCAGACACGCGGGAGCTGCAGCTCCTGCACTTCGGGCTCTTCCTGGGCATCTACCTGGCTGCCCTCCTGGGCAACGGCCTCATCCTCACTGCCGTAGCCTGCGACCACCGCCTCCACACCCCCATGTACTTCTTCCTCCTCAACCTCGCCCTCCTCGACCTGGGATCCATCTCCACCATCCTCCCAAAAGCCATGGCCAACTCCCTCTGGGACACCAGGGCCATTTCCTACCAAGGATGTGCTGCCCAGGTCTCTTTCTTTGTTTTCTTCATTGCAGCAGAGTTTTATGTTCTCACCATCATGGCCTACGACCGCTACATTGCCATCTGCAAGCCCCTGCGCTACGGGAGCCTCCTGAGCAGCAGAGCTTGTGCCCAGATGGCAGCAGCTGCCTGGGGCAGTGGCTTTCTCATTGCTGTCCTTCACACGGCCAGCACATTTTCACTGCCCCTCTGCCAAGGCAATGTCCTGGACCAGTTCTTCTGTGAAATCCCTCACATCCTCAAGCTCTCCTGCTCACATGCCTACCTCAGGGAAGCTGGGCTCATCACATTTAGTTTCTGTGTAGGTACTGGGTGTTTTGTTTTCATTGTGCTGTCCTACGTGCAGATCCTCAGGGCCGTGCTGAGGATGCCCTCCGAGCAGGGCCGGCACAAAGCCTTCTCCACGTGCCTCCCTCACCTGGCCGTGGTCTCCCTCTTCGTCACTACAGGCATGTTTGCCTACCTGAAGCCCCCCTCCACCTCCTCTCCATCTCTAAACCTTCTGGTGTCATTCCTGTACTCGGTGGTGCCCCCAGCTGTGAACCCCCTCATCTACTCCATGAGGAACAAGGAGCTTAAGGAGGCACTGAGGAAGCTATTGCAGTGTACAAGGCTTCAGCATCGCTAAGGTATCCATATTGCTCATGTTGATGGTTGGACCAGATAATCCTGGAGGTCTTTTCCAACCTTAATGATTCTATGTCACACCCAGCACAGACTGGGACAAGACAGGAACATCTTTGTTCACATATATTTCAAAGTTTTGTTTCTTTTTGGCAATATCAGGCCTATTTAAAATGTATTTTTTTTCTTTTATCCCACTTCTACCTGTTTTTCTAACCCAAAGACCTCGGATGCATGTACAGCTGAGCTTTCTCTATAACAGACTAAATAAAGGATCCATCCGATGGGCATTTACCTCAGCTCTGGCTTCTCATAACTTCTCTTCAGGTACAGGAATGGTTGTGGGATGAAAAACCCAGCTGCAACGTGGAGAAAAAGCCTTGCTGGCCTTTGGGGTTGCTCCATTCTGCACCATGAGACACCCCCTCTGTACAGCCTTTGAGTCAGGACTGCCGCTTTCTTGGACCCACAAACACTGACAGCAACAGGACATGGCCCTTTTGGTGCTGGTCATCCTTTTCGTCCATGCTGTCCTCTTGTGTCATCACTGAATCAGAACTGGTTAGCACCACCAGAAGTATGGTTTTCCAAACTGCAGTGGGGAAAGCACTTACTGACCTGACCTAATGCTAAAGCTCTCCCTGCTCAGAGCAGATCTCGGTACTAGAATCCTCCAGAGGTCTCTTCCAACTCAAATCCTCGAGGAGAAAAGGGGCTAGGGAGTGCAGGCAGGAGTAGGGAACACTGCTGTGGGTTGAGGCATTGCTGGCATTTGTAATCCCTGCTCCACATTGTCCTCGGGTTTACACAGTGAATGAGTCCCACCTCAAAAGAAGGCTCTGCTCCATGGGCACCGGCTGTCCACCTGGTTTGGAGATACTGCAGAAAAGTTCTCCAAACACTGCCAGGCATTTCAGAGTCCCAGATTCACTGAGACTGGAAGGGACCTCCAAAGATCATCTAGTCCACCCCCCTACTCAAGCATGGACGTCTAAAAACAGGTAGCCCAGGCCCATTTCCAGTTGGGTTTTGGGTATCTCCACTGATGGAGACTCCATCACCTCTTAGGGAAACTCGATTCAGTGTTTGGTATCCCTCACAGTAAAAAAGGTGTTTTTCTAGGTGGAATTTCATGTATTTCCAGGTCTTGTCCTGTCCCCAGGCACTGCTGAGGATGTCAGAGGAAAATATCTCATACTGAATCCAGCATCCCAAGAGAGAAGAGGCTGCTGCCACTCAGTGTCCCCAGCAAGGCCCAACCAGCAGCAACGTTGAAGTGTTATTCCCAGCGGGCACATGCACACCGTGCACACATCTAAGCTGCTGTACTGGGTTTCTGAAGCGAGGTTTTGGGGGCTGCAGGAGTGGCCTCTGTGAGAGGAGTCCTGAAGCTGCCCCATGTTAGATAAGGGCCAGTTTCAGATGGCTCCAAAGACACTCACCGCTGATCAGAGCTGAGCCGACAAAATGATGGTACGATTATGGAGAAGATTATTCTGGGAGTTGCTGAAAAACACTTAAAGGACAATGCAGTCATTGGTCAGAGCTAACGTGGGCTCTCCAGGGGAATGTCATGTCTAACCAATTTAATTTCCTTCTACAATGACTTCACCCAGCTAGGTGACTAAAGGAGGCCAGGCAATGTAATCTTTCTGGATTTCAGAAAAACTTTCGATACCGTCTCTCACAGTATCCTTCTGGACAAGATGACCAGAATACAGTTAGATAAAAGCATAATAAGATGGGAGAACAATCGGCTGGTGGGTCGGGCCCAGAGGGTTCTTGTAAATGGGGTTACATCAGGCTGGTGACCTGTCACTGGGGGCGTTCTGCAGGGCTCCATTTCAGGATCAGTCCTCTTCAATGTTTGCATAAGCGATTTGGATGAAGGACTTGCAGAGTTTTTGAGCAAAGTCACGGGCGATGCCGAACTGGATGGAGCTGTTGACTCCATCGAGGGTGGGAAGGCCTTGCAGAGAGATCTGGACAAAGGAAGGAGCTGGGCAATCACCAATGGTGTGAAGTTTAAGAAGAGCAAGTGCCAGGTCCTGCACCTGGGAAGGGGCAATGCTGGTTACACGTACAGACGGGGGGACGAGATGCTGGAGAGCAGCCTCGCAGAGAGGGATCTGGGGGTTGTGGTCAGCAGCAAGCTGAACAGGAGTCGGTGCGGCCTCACCTTGAGCACTGCGTGCAGTTCTGGGTGCCACGGTAGAAGAATAATGTAGAACTGTTAGAGAGTGTCCAAAGGAGGGCAACAGAGATGGTGAAGGGCCTAGAGGGGAAGACGTATGAGGGGCAGCTAAAGTCACTTGGATTGTTGAGCCCTGAGGAGACCTCATGGCGGCCTACAACCTCCTCACAAGGGGAGCGGAGGGGCAGGCGCTGATCTCTTTGCTCTGGTGACCAGCGATAGGACCCGAGGGAACGGCTTGAAGCTGTGACTCAGGAGTTTGGGGCTGGATATCAGGAAAATGTTCTTTACCCAGAGGGCGGTTGCCACTGGAGCAGGCTCCCCCAGCAAGCGGTCACGGCACTGAGCCGGCCAGAATTCAAGAAGCGTTTGTGAGGAAACAAACACTTCCCTCACTGCCCAGGGAAGTGAGCACGCAGCTGGCTGGTGGTGCTTAGTTTCTGGCTGTGGTAAATGAGGAAGGTTCTGGCCGTGGCCCTAGGAAACAGAGGCCAGAGAAACTGCAGGACATCCAGCATGAGATCCAGGACATCTCCACCACAGAGTGCCCGTGCCCCTCAGTGGCAGCTCCTGTCCCCAGGCCATCACAATGTCCTGGCCCAGACAGAGGAGGCTGCCCTGAGCAGATGCCTGCAGAAAGAGCTTTCTCTTCCTCACTTAGTCCTCCCCGCAGGCCCAGGAAGGCTCCCGCCTGTGGACTTTCAAAGAGGGTGTCCTGAAACACACTCCAGTCTCACGTGCCTTAGTCTTCTAGCTCCTCACAGCCTCCCCTGGTGTTGCGGAGCCCTTGTCGGCCTGTGAGCTGCTTGGGTTCACCTTTGGGCCACTCCATCAGATGGTCACACGCTCTATGAGGATCCCCTCTCTGCCCACACAGACTCACACATCACCCCCGGAGATCCCCTGACTTCTGGCAGCTCCGGGTCCCTGCCCGGGTTGGCATCTGCCATGAAATGATTTTCTGCTGGTATCTTTATCTCTGCAAAGTCCCTGGTTCCTTAGGCATATTAAATACGCAGGTAAAAGGGAAACAAAATAAAAAATAATCATGAAATAAAAAATTGTATTGTAGACATGAAAGATTAGGAAGAAGTTGGATGAGTAATATTGTTTAATTGCAATTAATAGTCATGGGTATAACAACATCGGTATAACAACAACAACAAAGCAAAAGTAAAAGAAAGAAAGGAAAGGGAAAAAAAGAACAACAGTTGTAGTCCTAGGCTGTAGAAAGCGAGGAGACTGAGAGCCTTGAGCTAGCAAAAGCAAAGGAGGTAAGGGCTGAAAACCAGGAAACGAGGAAAAGAGCTGAAGAAAGATTCCAGACTGACCCAGAGTAACCTTTTGCTCACTGAAGGTCATTAATACATTAAAAAAGCACACCCATCAAAACGGAAATGTTTGGAAATGTGGGATTTGGTATCCCCCCCACTGATCCTCTCTGACGTGAGTGCTCAATGGAGATCAGTTAGGTGAGCTGAAACAAGCAATCGGAAGTAGCCAGAGAAAGAGTTTCACAAATCAGCTCTGCATAAAAAACGGTGCTTCGAGTCGGAGGTGTGCTTGCTTTCTGAAAGACTGCCAAGCACCTGATTCTGCAGAATTAACTAATAATTAATGAATTATTATGACCTTTGTGTGGATTACGACTCTGTAGGCTTTACTGGCCAGGCACACCGGCCACCAACCTATGGATAACACAGTTAATGCTGGGCTGTGCCTGACCTCCTGGGCATCATAAGGGGACGAGGGGCACCTTAGTGATCCTGAAATATTGGATCACAAAGGGTACTCGAATATTTTCTGGAGGGCTTCCTTGAGCTTCTTGTTCCTCATGCTGTAGATGAGGGGGTTCACAGCTGGAGGCAGCACTACGTACAGCACAGTCAGAAACAGATCCAGGGCTGGGGAGGAGATGGAGGGGGGCTTCAGGTAGGCAAACATTGAGGTGGCCACAAACAGGGAGACCACGGCCAGGTGAGGGAGGCACGTGGAGAAGGCTTTGTGCCGGCCCTGCTCGGAGGGCATCCTCAGCACGGCCCTGAGGATCTGCACGTAGGACAGCACGATGAAAACAAAACACCCAAAGGCTAAACAGCCACTAAGGGCAATGAGCCCAACTTCCCTGTGATAGCCTGAATCTGAGCAGGAGAGCTTGAGGAGCTGGGGGATTTCACAGAAGAACTGGTCCAGGACATTGCCTTGGCAGAGGGGCAGTGAAAATGTGCTGGCCGTGTGCAGGACAGCATAGAGAAAGCCACTGCCCCAGGCAGCTGCTGCCATCTGGGCACAAGCTCTGCTGCTCAGGAGGCTCCCGTAGTGCAGGGGCTTGCAGATGGCAATGTAGCGGTCGTAGGCCATGATGGTGAGGAGGGAATACTCTACTGCGATGAAAAAGGGAAACAGTAAGATCTGAGCAGCACATCCTGCGTAGGAGATGGCCCTGGTGTCCCAGAGGGAGTTGGCCATGGCTTTGGGGAGAGTGGTGGAGATGCAGCCCAGGTCAAGGAGGGCGAGGTTGAGGAGGAAGAAGTACATGGGGGTGTGGAGGCGGCGGTCGCAGGCTACGGCAGTGAGGATGAGGCCGTTGCCCAGGAGGGCAGCCAGGTAGATGCCCAGGAAGAGCCCGAAGTGCAGGAGCTGCAGCTCCCGCGTGTCTGCGAATGCCAGCAGGAGGAACTCGGTGATGGAGCTGCTGTTGGGCATTTGGTTTCTCTGCGAATGGGCGAGCTGTCCAAGGAGGAAATGATATCGACAAGTTAAGGAGAGACTTCTCTGATGAAAACCCGTGCCGTTTTTTTGGAAATCCCACGCCTGGAGGTGAAAGAGGAACAAGCCATCCCATTCACCAGCCCTGCAGACACAGTGCTTTTCTATTTGAGAAGTGGACTTTTGCCCTGAATTCTCATCAGGACACCTCCAGGGCAAGTCAGTGTCAGAACAGAAGCTGATCCACACCCAGCAGCCCACCCCAGGGAGCAAAAGCACACACCAGAGCTGGCAAACCAAGGATGGATACTGCAGTGCTCCCAATAATTCTGCCAGGAGAAGGGCGTGCAGCGAAGCCCTTTCCTCGCCCAGCTATGTGCCACGCTGCAGGAGACAGGCACCTCTCCTCTCGCGGAGGTCCAACCACAGAGGAGACGGCTCCTGACCTGGGGTCTTCTGGGCAGCAGGGGAGAGCGGGGCTTGCTCCAGGGAGGAAATGTGCCCTGCAGGGGATGGCAGAGAGGTGCCCAAGCCCCACTCACGCTGCGTTTCTGGGAGCAGCTCCCTCTCCCTCCCTGCCCGTGTCTCTGCTACCTGGAGCTGGCCCTGCCGGGACCTGTTGCTCCGTCCCTGTGTCTGCTCCCTGCACAGGTTCACAGAGCTCACCGCAAACACTTTGTGCTCCTCTCTGCCCTGCAGACACATCCCGGAAGCAGAGGCACCGCCCAGGGGCATCTCTGTCTGTTCACATCCTTTTCCTCCACAGCAGAGAAACCATGAGCACCCTCCTGACAGATCTCCTATGATGCGGGATACACCAGCTTTAAACTGTCCCACCAGGATATTCATCCACATGATCCTGCAGACCGAGACTTGCCATGTCAAGGGTTGTGTAGATTTCTCCTCCAGCCAGCTGTCAGCATCCCTCCATGCCCCAGTGATGCTGACCGCTGTTTTCATGCCTTTCTCCTCTTGGTGTGTGCAGGAAAATCCTCCTTGCAGTGCAGCAAGAGGTCGGCCGTGCCTGCTGCTGTGCGGGTTTCTCCTACAATGAGCTCTAAGTTGGATTCCACATTCAGAAAGCTTTCAATCGCTTTCTGTCTCACATCTCCTCACCACGTGCAGGCAGTGCCCCCAGCCCTGCTGTGCCTTGCAGAGGAGCTGCTCCTGGGCAGAGCTGTCTGTCTGCAGACACGGCCTCCCTTCCTTTGCCCCTCTGGGCTCCCTCGAGATGTCCACAGGGCTCCTGGGGAACCTCCTTGGAAACAAGACAAAGTAATCGCACGTGTTCCCTCCCTCAGCTGGGGAAAGAGACTGCTTTCCAACAGTGTTAGGGCTTACATCACTCAAATAGTTTCATTCAAGAGTCATCTTTCCTTGCCCCGTCCTGCACAGGGCATCCAGAAAGTGACAGGAGAGACCACCTCGACCTCTGCCAAGGGAAGGCATTCAGCTCCATCAGCTGAGGCATCTCATCCTAGGTTTGCAGTCCTGAGGCTGGAAGGGGACTCAGCTCCCTCCTCTGCACCCCACAGACCCACAGGAGGTGGGATTCCTTCTGGCTGAGTTCAGGTGTGCACAAAAGAGGCACTCGTGTGAGCTCCTTGTCTCAGCTCCCTGAGATGCAAACACCCGCTGGCATTCGGGGTTCCAGACGTGGTCCCAGGTGTGTGCAGGTACCTGGGGGACAGGGCAGCATCTGAGGCCATCAGTTTTAAGTATCGAGCAGATTTCTTTTGGACAACCTACAAATGGTAGGCGACGTCCATTCACTTTTAGGACAAGTGAACCTGTCCATTTTGTTGTGATTTTGTGTAGCCCAGGCCGGTTTTCAGCTGACCATACGGAGTCATTCCCAACAGGGAGATACAAGCTTCCCCTGGTTCCCCATCAGCTGCATTTGCTAGATAACCTCTGACTGCAGTGACGGTGCTCTCATAAACATCCCCACGCTGCCTGATCCAGCTCAGGGCAGTTACTCCTTCAACTGGACAAATACAGGCCGTATGAGATGCAGGATGTGAGATGCCAGTGCTCTCACACAGAGCTCCGTGTGGCTCGCCGGGACAGCACCGGTCCCATCCACAAAATCCTTCTCCACTCACGTGTGGCAGAACCCAGCCAACCTTTTTCACCTCTACTGCTCCCAGTTCCATTTAGATCGGAAATGCAGATGTGCAGTGTGCCCTTAAACAAAATGTCCTGGGAACACAGTGTCTCCATTCAAAGAGTGGGGAGGAAATGCATTTTTGGTAATGGCTAGATGAATTTATATTTCCATACAAGGGAAGTGCCAAAGACTCATCATATTGCTGGCCCGTGCCCTTGGCCTAGGAAACCAGTCACGGGAATGTATAGACAACCCTCAAACTTTTGAAAATGAAGACCTCTTACATACTTCTTACATCAAGGACAATTTATCTATTTATTTATTTTTTTATGATTCAGGTTTTGCCTAAAATCCTTATTCAGGCATTGATTCTGTTGCCCACCCAGAGGTGGCTACTGCTGCCAGGATCCCGAGGAGCAGCCGAAACCCAATGTGTGACATGGAAATGTGACCTAGGACATTCAGGAGTCCTTCTGGAGCAGGAGCTGGTGGGCAGGCAGAGGGTGGCAAGGCATCTCAGTGGAAACAACTGTTTTTTCTGCATTGACTAGAGAAGGAAATCGGGGCAATTGCACCCAAGGCGTCCAATGCTAGAGGAGATCCCTCTCATGCCTGCCTTCACCTACAGCTGTGCTGCATGTCATTTACCCTGCAGGGAATGAAAAAGGAGAGGGTCTAAATGTTTGAGACTCTGCCTGAAGATACTCCTGATAGGCAGATATGTTGAGATTAATGCTGATTTGGCTGATCAAAATAGAGCATATTATTTGTCTGCTAGAAAAGGTCTTGCTGTCTCAACATATTCAGACTCCGTTAGAAGACACTAAGGATCAAGATGCAACCCTGCTGGCCTTTGGGGTTGCTCCATTCTACACCACGAGACACCCCCTCTCTACAGCCTTTGAGCTGCTTTGCTTCCCTGTATGATTTGCAGAAGTTCCCGATTTCCATGAGTGTGCAAAGAGTGGATATGGACAGAGTCCAGGGCATGGAGTGCCTGTGCTTGACCCAAAAATGTCTTTTCTGTTCTGTTTCTGCTCCATGACTATCCATGGTGGAAACTGGATTTCAGTGGAGGTAACGTGGAAACAGAGAGCTGCGGAATGTCTTTTGTGCTTTAGTCAGCTATCTCTCTCTTGCGTTTTGTCTGCTGGCAGTTAAGAATCCTCCTGCACCTGCATGCAACTCCTTCTTGTAAAGCAGGTGGGAATCAGTGCCAGCAGGCTGAAACAAGCAGCTACCGAGTGCAGTGGAGGAAGCTCAGAGTTTCACAAGGTTGATGCCTTTCCCAGGTGACTGATGAGGGCTTGAGGGTAGGGAAGAACACTGCCCACAGAATGTCTGCCAGAAAAGGTCTTGCTGTCTCAACATATTCAGACTCCGTCAGAAGACACTCAGGATCAAGATACATTGGAGGCTGCTGATATCACGTAATCTGTAGAAAGAAAAGCAAAGAAAACTGGGGAAAAAAGAAGGAAGAAGAAATCTTCTCTTACCATTATGAATACAGAACTCTTTTCACTTTGACTGTTCTCCTAAAGCCTCTTTAGCTAACCTTCTAGGAGCTGAAGACTTAAGGAAAATGATGCACTGAGACTTACTTTGTTTGGAAGTTTGCATGACAATGAGCCCTCAGGTGTTCCTGACCTGCAGCTACTGAAAGCTTGAGCAAGCCTCTGAAGAAGTAACAGTCAGGAGCCAACCTCCCAGTTTCTGAGGGTGTTTGCAGGCCCCCCTGGAAGAGGCCAAGGAGAGATCAGCCAGACGAGGTGGCTGTCCCTGCCAGCTTTCTGCCAGACTTCAGGAACTACCCCGATCCCTCCGTATTGAGTTATTTGGTTTGTTCTCCAGCACTCATGGACAATGTTCCTCCCATGAGCAGTTACAGGCTGAAATTGCCCAAGAAACCCCTGACTGATCCCCATGCACTGCTGGCTGTTCTCCTCCAGAGCCCTGCCTGCAGGCACAGAGGCCTGAGAGAAGATGGAGGCAAAGAAACCATGACAAACCTCATCAATGTCTGCTCCTTCTATTGCTAAGTCCATCAGCACACCTAGATTATTCTTTATTTTTCTTTTACCTTTAGAGTTGGAATTGGAGTTGGAGTTAGTTAGAGTTAGAGTTAGAGTTAGAGTTAGAGTTAGAGTTAGAGTTAGAGTTAGAGTTAGAGTTAGAGTTAGAGTTAGAGTTAGAGTTAGAGTTAGAGTTAGAGAGGGTTAGGGTTGGAGTTAGAGTTAGGGTTAGGGTTAGGGTTAGAGTTAGAGTTAGAGTTAGAGAGGGTTAGGGTTAGGGTTAGGGTTAAGGTTAGAGTTAGGGTTAGGGTTAGGGTTAGGGTTAGGGTTAGAGTTAGAGTTAGAGTTAGAGTTAGGGAGGGTTAGGGTTAGAGTTAGAGTTAGAGTTAGAGAGGGTTAGGGTTAGGGTTAGGGTTAAGGTTAGAGTTAGGGTTAGGGTTAGGGTTAGGGTTAGGGTTAGGGTTAGAGTTAGAGTTAGAGTTAGAGTTAGGGAGGGTTAGGGTTAGAGTTAGAGTTAGAGTTAGAGTTAGAGTTAGAGTTAGAGTTAGAGTTAGAGTTGAGTTAGAGTTAGAGTTAGAGTTAGAGTTAGAGTTAGAGTTAGAGTTAGAGTTAGAGTTAGAGTTAGAGTTAGAGTTAGAGTTAGAGTTAGAGTTAGAGAGGGTTAGGGTTAAGGTTAGAGTTAGAGTTAGGGTTAGGGTTAGGGTTAGAGTTAGAGTTAGAGAGGGTTAGGGTTAGGGTTAGGGTTAGAGTTAGGGTTAGGGTTAGGGTTAGGGTTAGGGTTAGGGTTAGGGTTAGAGTTAGGGTTAGGGTTAGGGTTAGGGTTAGAGTTAGAGTTAGAGTTAGAGTTAGAGTTAGAGTTAGAGTTAGAGTTAGAGTTAGAGTTAGAGTTAGAGTTAGAGTTAGAGTTAGAGTTAGAGTTAGAGTTAGAGTTAGAGTTAGAGTTAGAGTTAGAGTTAGAGTTAGTTAGGAAAAAAGAAGAGCAGGAGAGAGAAAGAAGAAAGTGGAAACCTAGGAGAGGCAGTCAATGGCTGGGAAACGGACTCAGTGAATGTCCTTGGCAGGGCTCTGAAACAGGCAAACATTTGGTTCTGGTAAGTCCCAGATATGTGACAACATCTGATGATGTTTTTTGAACATCATTTTGAACATTTTCATCTCATCTGTGGATGATGCCCAGCTGGGTCTAGAGCTACAAAATCAGCTTTTGTGTCTTGATTCGGTTGCCTGCACAAAAATGGCCAGTGCTACCAGGATGCCCTGATTTAGCTGTAGCACCCGGGGGGACAAGTGACACAGCACCTAGGGGAGACCTTCTGGAGCATAAGCTGGTAGGCATGGACCAAGTCTGGGCCCTTCAAGGGCTGTGCAGGGTCTTCCTACACCATCTCACATCCTTTTGATGCCACTGTGAGGTCCCTTCTGACCCAGAAACTGACTGGGTCCCTGCCAGGAGACAGATCCTCAGAAGTCGTGGAAATCTTCAGAGTGCTGCCCCTGACAGGAGGACACATGTGGAGGTCAAGAGGGGCCTGGAGAAGGGAAATGTGAGAACATGGGAGAGAAGGGGTTCTTTGCCAACGGAGAGCAAAGATTTTTTGGAGATATAAAAGGCATTTGGGTCACCTTGTTACTGCTGCAGCACTGACTGGGAAAGCATTCGTGGTAGGGACTAACCCTGTGTCAAGTTTGCCCTAAGCCTGGCCCTAAATGTCACCACTCGGCCGGACAGGAGCGTAATACTCTAATCCCCAGCACTTCCACCCTTACCTGGAAGCCAAGATGCAGACCCTTAGAGCCTTACCTTTGCTTTTACCCTCTTGCTCACCCTAATCCCTAGCCCTTATCCCTAGCATGAAAATTTCTAGGAGCCTGGCTGGGATCTGTGCATTTAGGCTCCGTTTGCCAGTGTTCCTGACAGTCCAGCAGCAGGTGTGTGGCTGGCATGGTGGCTGTGGGATCTCCTTTGCCTGAGCACCTGATAAGCACATAGAGGAAGAAGGCTTGTGGACGGGTTGTCATATCCCTTGCACGTGAGTACAGGACTGCAGAGCTGGGGCACACGGCTTGGCCGCATCTGTCCAAGGAGCTCCAAGGCCAGTACTAGGCCCAGAGCTTGGAAGATGATGGTGAGGCAACTTCTGCCTGCTCTCATGATACACCACAGGAAGCCTGATGAGTCGGGACGCCCGCTCGAGGGGTGAGATTTCCCTGATGGGGAAGCTTTGCTTGGCAGTAGAAAACAGTAGGAAGAAGATAAAGAGTCACAAGGTGCAGCTCTGAAGGTTGGGAGTGGGAATGAGGAAGAAAGAAATGTCCCTCAAAGGACGTTTGGAAGTCGGGGGTCAGACCATGGCTGTGTCTTTGAAGGAACAGTCAGTGAGAGTCCAGAGATATTTCCGAAGGTACGGAAATAAAGAAAAAAGTCAGGGATCTCCTGGAAAGAGTCCAGCGGAGGGCCACAAAGATGATACGGGGCCTGGAGCATCTTCCCTATGAAGAAAGGCTGAGAGACCTGGGTCTGTTCAGCCTGGAGAAAAGAAGACTGAGAGGGGATCTCATCGATGTGTATAAATGCCTGAGGCGTGGGAGACAGAGGGATTTGGCCAACCTCTTTTCAGTGGTTTGTGGGGACAGGATAAGGAGTAATGGCCACAAGATGGAGCACAGGAAGTTCCGCACCAACAAGAGAAAGAACTTCTTCACGGTGAGAGTGACGGAGCACTGGAACAGGCTGCCCAGGGAGGTTGTGGAGTCTCCTGCTCTGGAGATATTCAAGGCCCATCTGGACGCCTACCTGGGCAGCCTGCTCTAAGAAACCTGCTTTGGCAGGGGGGTTGGACCCGATGATCTTTCGAGGTCCCTTCCAACCCCTACAATTCTGTGATTCTGTGATTCTGTGAAATGCCCTGGTGAGAGCAGGGTGGGGAAGGGAGATGGATATGCCCTTGCCTACCTGCAGGCATTGCCTCCAGCTAAGCTGCTCTAACAAATCCATGGGGAAGCTTTGTCTTTTAATGGCCTTCAGTGAGGCCAATTTAATGCTCCGAGGAACTTTGGCGTTTGCTTCGAACTTTAGCTCCTCGAGAGATTTCTTCAGTTTTCTCTCAGTGTCTGAGGTAGCAGAGCACCAAATGCCCCACAGGGTCATTAAAATGCAGAAAGGCCTAACACGCCACGTCTGTTCCGACAATTTTCTTCAAGCCTTTAAATCTTGTACACCTAATTAGTGAGGCTCCGGGAGTGTAGGTGAAGAGGAAAACTTCAGCGAGCACTCGATGGATTGGTATTTTTCGTTGCTCTCCAGTGTAGGCAAATAGCGACAGCAGCATTCCCTAGGTGGTGTTTCTCCTAAGGAGGTCTGGGCAGGTTGGCAACGCGGTGTCTTGGGGCCGGACACTGGATGGAGAACCTTGCTCCTCACCCTCCCAGGACAGCCATTTCTCTCCTTGGCCACCTGGGGCTTGCATCACTCTTCCTTACACCAGGCTTCTCCACTGAAATCAGCAGCCACATTTCATTGCTC